>NW_027411644.1:278631269-279192819 GCF_047663935.1 Musca autumnalis
CAAATCTCGGATAAGTTCACTTTAAGACCTGCTCTCGACTCACTTTGATTTCTATTGAAGCAACTTGCATTCGCTGCCTCAATTACGACGGTAAATGGTTTTTCTGGGTCAAGTCCATACTTCTTGAGAAAACAGCCCAAAAGATGTCCAAACATAGCTTCAGTTCGATGATTGGTAACAACTTCCTGTACTTCCTGTACCTCCCCCACAAAAGTTCAACTATTGTGTTTATCTGTCCGTAGTTGAAAGTTTCAATTCACACAGGCTGAGGGTATATCTCTGTCTGCAAAACCTGTGGACCATCTTCATGAGAAGATGAAGATTGTACCAGTGCTTTAGCACAACAACATGTTGTCGATGCGGTACCTGGTTGGGTGTTACCGCCGTAAGCATCCCTGTCACAATCTAGTGGACAGGCTTTCCCCACCCATGCGCGTCAGTAGAGATATGTAAGGTATAGAGAGAGGTCTAAAGGTACAAGCGAGAACCTCTAAATCAGACAGTCGTGAATATCATTATCTGTGATGCAATTGCGCAGGCAGTACAAAAGGTACAGTGTGAATGTAGTATTTGGAGACGACCTCTCATCGATCGCAGCAGAAGAACTCTAGCTGTAAAGGTAAACACTAGTGGAGTTAGCCCAGTTAAGATCCAGTCGATGCAGCCGCTTCAGTTGGTATGGTCCCGAATTTCAAAATTATCGCTTAAGTCCAGGTCAAATTTGCAATTTTTAACGAAAGTACTCCTTATGGTCCTCTATACAGGGATTACAGGGATATCATATTTATCGTATGCCAATATTAGGTTGACCAACTTAACTGGTGAGCACGACAACCATCGATCCCACGGCAGCGGGTTCTTTCGTACCGGATTGACCCGGAACAACACAAAACCAATGTTCCGGCCAGCGGCTGCCACCTCAGTGTGTACATGTTCGTATTTGTTTCGTTTTTCTGTATTGGGAGCAACATATCCCGGAATGCCTGCTCCGAATTTTATTGGTCCGAGCCGGGACGGAGGAAAACCCAGAACCAATATATCTGTGCTCAGTTTGTCACATCCGCATCTTCACCCACATCCAACCTTCGGTGAGATGCAATAGATGTCAGGAGTGGGTGCATCTAAGGGGTTGCTCTGGACTCGTCCACGTGAGGGACTACGACAGGGACTATGTTGCTGCATGCTGTGTGAACACAGTCCCCAGTGAGTCGTCGTCGGATTACGAGACTCCCTCGTCGTCTGATTACGAAACTCCCCCGCAGTCCCCTCCACAACAACCGCACACGCAGCCTTTAACACCAGCCGTTGTTGTCCCAATCCCCGAAAATGCAGCCTTTTTGCAATTGAATTGCAATGGACTCCGAGGTAAGATCGAGGAGATAGTAGATTTTATGAGTCGGAAGAACATCAAGGTCGCGACGGTGCAGGAAACCAAGCTGAACAACAACCACAGCTTAGAGCATTGTGATGGTTACAATGTTCTGAGGAAAGATCGCACCAGAAGTGGAGGTGGGGGATTGGCTTTCCTATTGCACCAGTCTGTCCAATACAGACCTATCTCGCTTGAGCCTGTCTCTAATGACCCGTACATGGAATGTATGGGGGTAGCAGTCAGGTGTGGAACTGCCGAGATAGAGTTGCTGAACGTATACATCCCGCCGAGAAATAGCTGTATCTCAGATTACGTGCCTAACATTAGCCCGCTTTTGGAAGGTCATAATCGTCTGGTCCTGGGGGATTTTAATGCGCATCCTGAGATGTGGCATTCGGCCCTCGGAAACGACCAGAGAGGTACAGCGCTGGCTGAGCAGATTGATAGCTCTACGTTTTGCACGGTCAATGAGGACGCCCCTAACAGAATTAGAGGAGAGTGTCACAGTTCGCCTGACATAACCATCGTGTCACCTGGTCTGACAAATGACGTTTCCTGGTAACCCGTCATTTCCCTTGGATCAGACCATCTCCCCATAATTGTCTCCATTAGCAGACCACCCGACTTCATCACCTCTGAACGCCGCACGTTCGTCAATCATAAAAAAGCTGATTGGCCGAGTTTCAGAGAGTTCACCAATCACCGCTTCAGAGAATTGCCCAATCCTTCTGATGTTCGGGTAGCGGAAAGGACGTTCCGGGACATCATCACTGTTGCAGCCGCTCGCCATATCCCTGCTGGTCGAATACCCGAAGTAAGACCAAATTTCCCAGCAGAGGCGACGGGATTAGCAAATGAGCGTGATGAGCTTCGTCGTATCAACCCCAATGACCCCAGAGTCAGGGAGCTGACACTGGAAGTTAACAGGCTCGTCGGCGAGCATGAGCGGAACAAATGGTTAAATCATCTGAAGAGCTGCAACATTGGAGCCGGTATAGGTGAATTGTGGGCAACGGTTAAGTCACTCTCGAACCCTGGAAGAAGGGAAGATAGGACCTCAGTCACGTTTGGCGACGTTACGTTGACTGACCCGAAGAGGTGCGCAAGTAATTTCAATCGACAGTTTGTCGAGCATCCCGAGAGTGACAGGGCGAAGAGAACACTACACTACTTTCACGTCGTGCGCACACGCCACAGCTATCTGCGACAAGTTGAAAAGTAGGAACAAGGTCCTCAAGTCCCTGGCCGGCAGCACTTGGGGTGCAGATAAAGAAACCTTGTTGGCCACGTATAACGCGATAGGTCGGTCTGTGGTAAGCTATGCTGCTCCAGTCTGGTCCCCGAGATTGTGTGATTCGAACTGGAAAAAGATTCAAACTTGCCAGAATGCCGCCCTGAGAACAGCGACAGGGTGCCTCCTCAAATCTTCAGTGCACCATCTACATGAGGAGGCAAAAATTCTTCCTGTAAAGCAACACAATGAGATGCTTTCGTTGCAGTACCTGCTTGGATGTTATCGTGTGAGCCATCCCAATCACCATCTTGTGGGTAGGCCCGGCCCATTCTGGGAGATCAGGAAAGATATCCATGCTCTAGAGGGAGAGGTCCAACGATACAGGAGAGAACCCCTAGATCAACAAGCATATCAAGCAGGATTGAATAGCATTCACACGGACGCAGTTGCCAAGACTTTAAGCAATTACAGTGTGAATAAAGTACTCGGAGTACATCCTCCATCTATCGCAGCTGAGGAGCGTCAGCTGCCACGACAAACCAGAGTAGTTTTGGCTCAACTGCACTCGGGATATTGCAGTCGCCTAAATTCGTATTGGGCGGAAATCGATAGCGCCGTGCAAGACATATGCCCAGTATGCGGCATGGGCCCGCACGACACACAACAACTTTTTAACTGCCCCGCCAAACCTACCCATCTAACTCCAGTGGATCTGTGGCTACATCCCATCGAAGCAGCCACTTTTCTGGAACTGAGATAGACCCAGAGCCAGATTGAACAGAGGAACGAACAAATAAACATAACAAAAACACTGTTACAACAACAACAACAACCATCGAAAGCATTGACTGACATTGATTCAACCATTTCACATTGTAATAACGCTCGGAAAAGTCTTTCTGGTACTTCCATCACAAAAGATCAAAATTTTCCCAATGCTGAAGTTTACGATACTGTTCGAGGATTTTCATAGAAGATAGTGATTCTGATTTCATCGATATAATATTTTTAGCATTCAGTCTATACTTCCTGACATAATCTCACAAAAGCTGTAAACAATCATTGCCTTACAAAATTAGATCTAATCCCGAGGTAGGCTGTTCGGGTCCATTCTTTAAGGTACCTCTTCGTTCAAAGAGCAACATTTGTGAGCTTTATTCCAGTAGTGAGCCACTTATCGGATCGTGTTGAGATGTTATAGCGGGTAGTCGTTATGATCATGACTAAATTATTGTTTTAGGGGAAACCAATAATTTCCGAACAAAAGCCCTGGAAATGTCCCAATACTCAGGCTACTTCTGTTGTTTATGATATACACTCCACAAAAACCTACAAATTTACACCAACGAAAACGCTGTTGCCCGATATAAAGCTTCTTGGAGAAATTTCAAGATGTGCAAAATTTCGGTCAAATCAATTCGTAAATTTTCGGACTCATTAGTCATTTTAGTTGGCGCCGGTAGGGGTTTTTAGAGCTTGTGGCCATTATCTCACGAAGTATGTACTTACCCCGAAGACGTACTAGAAGAAGAGGACCAATATGAGTTATCTTCGAACTTAAATTTAAACTCTGAAACGTATTTCGTTCAAACATACATGGGGTCCAAGTAAACCAATATTTCGATAAGGCACATTTTTGATCATATAAAAATGAACATAACCTCTTTAGCCTAAAGGCTGTGGGTATGAATATTGTGGCATCACAAGCAGTGGGCTACTAGAAAAGTTTCTGACCTAATAATGAAAACGCGAATATTTATCATCAAAAATAGTTTTATTGTTTTCTAAAGTATTCTCCATCATGACTTATACACTTTCGCAAGCGCTCAAACCTATTGTTGAAGCACATTTCCACTCTGATTGAGACACCAAAACATGATTTTCGAACGCTTCAATATCATTTTCTGATGACGAAAATCGTTGACCACATTCTTTTTCTTGATGTGCGGGAATCAAATGAATTCACTGAGTGCCAAGTCAGGCCTACTCGTATACGGCGGATGACCCATCAATTCCACGTTTTGTCCGGTCAAAAAGGCGCTAGCTTGAATCGATGTGTGTGAAAGCTCGCATTTTAATGGTGAAGAATGACTCGTCTTTTGTTGCTCGTTTTTCGAATTTCCCTGAAGACTTCAGATAAGCAAATTGTGGTGTACCACTCCGAATTGACCGTCCTACGTTACTAAAGCAGAATAGTCGCTATATGCCCATGTTTGCAGAAGAAACAGACCAGTTGCTTAGAAATGATTCTTCCACTTCTCTGGATTTTAATCGCCCTCGACGACCCACTTGGTCGATAGATCCAAGATTCGTCATCTGCGACGATCTTATAAACGTCGTTTGAAGCACCTCGATCGTATTTATTCACAATATCGACAAGAGCCAATCGACAAGAGCAATTTTTTGTGCGATTGTCAAATTGTGCTGGATCCAACGGGAATAAATCTTTTTTTATGGACAGGTGTTCATGCAATACCGAATGTATGGTGCTGAAGAGATGCCCAAGAATGCCTCTATCTCACGGTATGTCACATTACGATCTTGCATTATCAGTTCACGCACGACATCAATGATCTTTGGCACAACGGCCGTTTTTGAACGACCTTCACTACCTATGACTTTGAGCAAGCGTCGGTCACGATTCAATTCATTAAACCAGTTTTTCATAGTGCAATAGAATGGTCCTTTATAGACATACAAAGATTTAATTTGTTTGATGCACTCTTGCTGTGATTATCAACGTCGAAAGTTGTAAAAAACAAGTAAAAAAGTATCAGTCCGACAGAGATATATCCTCAGCCATTGTGAGTTGAAACTTTATCGAAAAGGGGTCACACAACCAAGATCATATTGCCTTAAACTTATGTAGAGGGTTTTCTGAATTTTGTGTTTTTTTGACGTATGCACTTCCCGACAAAAATATGGATTTGAATTAAAGCATTAAAGTGTTGCGGAGGAGGTACCTGAAGGAATGCATCGGCATAGTCCATTTTGGAAGTGGATCTTTTATTGAGAGTCATTTCTTTTCGATAGATATCAGTTGGTCACCGTATAATTATACCCTACACCACTATGTGGGGAGGGTATTATAAGTTGGTTTTGGCCAAAAAGTTTGTAACGCATCGAAATAATGGTCGTAGACCCATACTTATATATATCAAAATGAATGTCTCGACGAGCTGAGTCGATCTGGCTATGTGTGTCCGTCCGTCAGTCCGTCCGTCCGTCCGTCTGTCCGTCTGTCCGTCTGTCCATCTAAACCTTGTAATCACGCTACAGGCCGCAATTTTGATCGGATCGTCACGAAATTTTGGATGTTGATGGGGGTCCCGGAGGGGAAGAAGCCTATTGATTTTGGTGATGGTCGGATAATATTTAGGAGTCGGAAAGGGCAAAAAACTTAGGTGGATAAAAAGACAACGTTTTTTTCCAAAGCCAATATCTCAGCTCCTATATAGGGTATACCAAAAGCAAAACCTGACAATGAAAGCAGAAGATATCACCTTTTTAATAATGTAAAGTAGGTGCTCGTAGGTGATCAAACAACGAAGATATCGCAATAGTAGAAAATAAAACCGCAATTTTCATTTTTGCGATTTTAATTATATAGACAAATATCACAGCTTTGGTTGAAAATTTTCAAAAATCAAAGCCTGACTATGAAAGTAGAAGATCCCGTCTTTACAATGATGCAAACTAGGTCGGCGTAGGTAACCAAATAACGGAGATATCGCAATAGTCGGTAATACATCCCATTTTTCTATTTTTTTGGAAATCACGCTACAGGTCGCAATATTGATCGGATCGTCACGAAAATTTCAGGGTTAATGGGGGTCTCACAGATGAAGAAGCATATTGATTTTGGTGATGGTCGGATAATATTTAGGGGTCGGAATGGGCAAACACTTATTTGGAGAAAAGTCAACATTTTATTTCAAAGCCAATATCTCTGTTTCTTTAAGAGGTATATCAAAAGCAAAACCTGGCAAGGAAAGTAGAAAATATCACCTTTACAACGATGTAAATTAGGTTGTCGTAGGTGGTCAAATAGCAAAGATATGGCAATAGCCGATAATGCATCCCATTTTCCGATTTTTTTGTAATCATGCTACAGGTCGCAATTTTGATCGGATGGTCACGAAATTTTGGGGGTTAATGGGGGTCCCAAAAAGAAATAAGCCTATTGATTTTGATGATGGTCGGATAATATTCAGGGGTCGGAATGGGCAAACACTTATTTGGAGAAAGGTCAGCGTTTTATTTCAAAGCCAATATCTCTGTTTCCTTAAGAGGAATATCAAAAGCAAAATTTGGCAAGGAAAGTAGAAAATATCACCTTTACAACGATGTAAATTAGGTTGTCATAGGTGGTCAAATAGCAGAGATATGGCAATAGTCGATAATGCATCCCATTTCCGATTTTTTTGTAATCACGCCACAGGTCGCAATTTTGATCGGATCGTCACGAAAGTTTAGGGGTTAATGGGGGTCCCACAGAGGAAGAAGTCTACTGATTTGAATGATGGTCGGATAGTATTCAAGGGTCGGAATGGGCAAAAACTTATTTGGAGAAAAGGTCCACGTTTTATTTCAAAGCCAATATCTCTGTTTCCTTAAGAGGTAAATCAAAAGCAAAACCTGGCAAGGAAAGTAGAAAATATCATCTTTACAACGATGTAAAGTAGGTTGTCGTAGCTGCTTAAACAACAGAGATATCGCAATAGTCGGTAATGCATCCCATCTTCGGATTTGTTTGTAATCACGCTACAGGTCGCAATTTTAATCGGATCGTCACGAATTTTTTGGGAGTTGATGCGGGTCCCACATAGGAAGAAGCCTATTGATTTTGGTGATAGCCGGATAATATTTAGGGGTCGGAATGGGGAAAAACTCATTTGGAGACAAATTCAAAGTTTTATTTTTTGTGAATATATTGGCTTCTAGTAGGGGTATTCCAACGACAAAGCCTGTCAATGGAAGAAGAAAATATTACCTTTACATTGGTGCAAAGCAGGTTGGAGAAGTTGATCAAACAAGGGAGATACCACAATAGTCGGTAATGCATCCAATTCTTCCATTTTTTTGCAATCAAGCTACAGGTCGTAATTTTGATCGGATGGTCCCGAAATTTTGGTTGCTTATGGGGGTCCCGGAGACAAAGAGGGATTTCTTTTAGGGAATATAAACCGACTACCACCAAAAATAATGGTGGTAGTCGGTTTATATTCCCTAAAAGAAATGTTTACCAGTGAAAAGCTTATGCACAGGGGTAGTGGTGTAGGGTATCACATGGTCGGCCCCGTCCCGACTATAGCCTTTGCTCACTTGTTTAGAGCTAGGTCAGGTCTTAGCCACGCAAAACATAATATTGCAAGGAGTAACTCCGGTATAAATTTTCAAAGGTTCTTCGAATAGATTCAAAACTCCACATAAACAAAAATGTTGAACTTTTGTGGGGGAGGTGCCCTACGGAGAAGGGAGGTACCCTCAGAAACTTGGTCCTGAAAAAACTTGTACTGTCGTAATGGGGGGCAAAGGACTTCGTGAGGAGGTCTTAAACTGCACTTTTCCGAAATTCTGTGTGGGAGCTACACGAAGGAGTGGACATATAGAGATATTACAATGTGTAAATGGTATGGACCAACTTTGTTACTGCCTTCGAGAGTTATCTAGCGCCCCATTTTAGCAAATAGATTTGAACTTTTGTGAGGGAGGTACTTGAAGGAGTGGACCGATATGGCTCCTCTTTGAACATAAACTAAGTTTGGATAAAATATTATGAAGGCCAAATCTTGGATCGAAAAGGCTGATGCGTTTGAGAGTTATCGTGCGCTCTAACCTTATGGTGCCATTGGGGATTTTTACAGCATTAGGGCCATTTTCTCAGGATGTATTGACTAGCCCCTGAAACGACTTGTACCGTCGTAATGCGGGCAGCGAATGCAAGTTGTTACAACAAAACTCAAAGCGATTCGAGTGCAGGTACTTACTTACTTAGCTGGCCCATTACAGAACATTTGTTCTATAGGCCGAACTAAGAAGAGATCTCCATTGCTCTCTATTTGTTGCTTCGCACTCTGGAACACCGCACCTTTTCATCTCATCATCCACTTGTTTGCGCCATCTATTCCTTGGCCTGCCAATTCTGCGTGCACCGCCATGTGGCATGTATTCATACGCCTTTTTAGCGGGTTCATCATCGCTCATTCTTATAATATGGCCTAGCCAACGCAATCGCTGCATCTCGATACGTTTAACTATATTGATGTCGTTGTATAGCAGATACAACTCGTGGTTCATGCGACGTCGATATTCACCGTCAACGTAGATTGGTCCGTAGATCTTTCGAAGAATTTTTCTCTCAAACACACCAAGCACTGCCATGTCTGCTTGTACCCAGGCTTCAGAGCCATACATCAGCACGGGTAGTATCAGTGTTTTGTAGAGCGTTATTTTTGTTTGACGAGATGTGGCTTTGTTTTTAAACTGCTTACTTAAACCAAAGTAGCATCTGTTGGGCAATACAATTCTTCTTTTTATTTCACAACTGATGTCGTTTATTGTGTTTACGGAGGTGCCGAAGTAGACGAAGTCTTTTACTACCTCAATATTATAGGAACCAACACCCACCGTTTACCGCCAGACCCACTTTAGCAGATTCTCCTTCGACCTTTATAAAGGTATCAGTTACTTCTTTTACTGATCGGCCCATGATGTCTATATCATCAGCATAAGCAAGTAACATGTGACTATTGGTGTAGATTGTGCCACTTCTTTTGACGTTTGCCTCTCGTATAACCTTTTCTAGCAGGATGTTGAAGAGGTCACACGAAAGGCTGTCTCCTTGTCTGAAACCTCTTTTGGTACCAAACTCTTCGGAGAGGTTCTTTCCTATTTTAACTGACGACCTCGTGTCAGTTAAAGTCATTTTACAAAGCCGGAGGGCTTTGCGGGGATACCAAATTCAGACATGGCTTGGAATACCTTTGAACGCAGCGGGCTGTGGAAGGCTGCTTTATAATCGACAAAAAGGTGGTAGGTGTCGATCTGCATCTCTTGGGTCTTCTCCAGGATTTGCCGCAGGGTAAATATCTGGTCAATGGTGGACTTGCCAGGTCTAAAGCCACATTGGTATGGTCCAATTATCTCGTTGACCATAGGCTTTAGTCGTTCGCACAATATCCCTGACACGTTCTTGTAGGCAATAGGGAGTAGACTTATGCCCCTATAGTTAGAGCATACAGTCTTATCTCCCTTCTTGTGGACGGGGCACAGGATACTCAGGTTCCAATCGTCGGGTACTCGTTCTTCCTGCCAGATGGTGCTAACTGATGAATACACCTTATCAGCGTGTCGCCTCCGGCTGGTAAGCCATCGGCCCCTGCTGCCTTATTATTCTTCAGCCGATTTATTGCTGTCTTTACCTCATCTTGGCTGGGCGGTATACATTGAATACCATCTTCTGGGATTGGGACTGTGGTATCTTCGTCGTCTTCGCTGCTATTGGATACCAACAGATTTTAAAAATGTTCTTTCCATATCCTGAGTACACTATCTGTATCAGTTACCAAATTACCTTGCTGGTCTCTAGAGGAGGATGTGCCTGTACCAAAGCCATCAGTTTGATGCTTGACTCTTTGGTAGAATTTTCGGATTTCATTCTGGCTCCTGTACATCTCCTTTTTTTTACACTCCCGCTTTTCCATCTCTCTCTTTTTCCTGCGGAAAAGACGTTTCTCCTCTCTCCTTTTCTCCCTGTATTTCTCTCGTGCGCTACGCTACGCGTTGCTACGGACTGTAAAGTAGCCCTATATGCCGCATTTTTCTCTTCGGTGGCAGCACGACACTCCTCATCATACCATGGATTCCTGGTATCCAAGTATGGATTTTGCGGCTGTTTGCATGGAGTGGGCAATGCTTTGCCATTGCGCTGATATGTTATCGGGATGAGGAGTGCTTTGATTAAGCAATTGGGCTATTTGAGTGGAATATGCTGTGGCTATCTGTTGTGATTGCAGCTTACCGATGTCTAACTTTCGTGTTGTGTCTGTTCGTACTTTGTTTGCTACGTTTAAGCGGGTGCGTACCTTTGCTGCAACAAGGTAGTGGTCCGAATCAATGTTTGCGCCTCGGAACGATCGTACATCCAACACGCTCGATGAATGTCTTCCATCTATCACAACATGATCAATTTGATTTCTTGTTTTCTGATCTGGAGACAGCCAGGTGCCCTTATGAATATCGAGATGATTAAATCTGGTACTGATTATTACCATGTTTTTTGCAGCTGCAAAGCCTATCAGCCTCATACCATTGTCAGATGTTTCACTGTGGAGACTGAATTTCCCGACTGTTGGGCCAAAGATATTCTCCTTTCCAATTTTGGCATAAAAAATGCCTAGAATGATTTTAATGTCAACGGTCATATGTTTCTTCTAAGCGCTCGTAAAATATATCTTTGGTCTGTTCGTCCTTTTCTTCAGTGGGAGCATGAGCGCAAATAAAGCTGATGTTGAAGAATTTAGCTTTTATTCAAATTGCAGCAAGTTTTTCATTCACTGGGGTGAAGGTGGAGATGTTTTAGTATCCGACTAACTACGAATCCGCAACCAAACTCATGCTTTACGTCATGGCAGCTATAATACAGTGCGTCACCTTTAGGTGTTGTTGTGACGCCTTTCCCAATCCATCGTATTTCCTGTATGGCAGTAATATCGGTCTTGTACTTTTCAAGTACGTCTTCCAATGCGAAGACTGCACCTTCTCTATAAAGAGTGCGAACATTCCAGGTGCAGATTCGAAGATCATGGTCCTTAAAACGTTTGCGGGGTTCGTCAACTTTAGAGGGGTTTGTTTTTCTTTTCTTTCGTTTTTTCATAGTAGGCTGTTTTTTCTAGGGGAGGGTTACTAACCCGACGCCCAAACCCAAGTTTTTAACGTTCTTATGGCTGAACGCGCGGCACATGTTAGTTCACTACCTTTAACGGGCGTTAAAGGCAGTTCCCCAGGTGACACCACGGGGAGGTCAGTGTCCACAGTGTCCACAAGACTGCACCTTCTCTATAAAGAGTGCGAACATTCCAGGTGCAGATTCGAAGATCATGGTCCTTAAAACGTTTGCGGGGTTCGTCAACTTTAGAGGGGTTTGTTTTTCTTTTCTTTCGTTTTTTCATAGTAGGCTGTTTTTTCTAGGGGAGGGTTACTAACCCGACGCCCAAACCCAAGTTTTTAAAGTTCTTATGGGTGAACGCGCGGCACATGTTAGCTCACTACCTTTAACGGGTGTTAAAGGCAGTTCCCCAGGTGACACCACGGGGAGGTCAGTGTCCACTTGGGATGAAAGAGGGACCAAGATAAACCCTGGGCTTTGCCATGTTAAAACCGGTCAGGACCGTTGCTTGGTATCTTCCATCCCCTACGTCACCCAATTCGAGAGCAGGTCCGAATGTTTGTGTAGGAGGTACCCACAGGAGTGGACCGATAAAGTTAATAATAACGTCTGGTATAAATTTTACGATGTGCAAAGTTTGGACGAAATCGTTTGCCCTCTTCCAGAGTTATCCTTCACACCATTTTTCAGAAAAATGTTGAACTTTTGTGAGGGAAGGGGGTGTGGACCGAACATAAACTAAGTTTGGACAAAATGATCCGTCCGAGAGTTGTCGTGCGCACCAGCCAAACAGAGAGACAGACGGACGGACATGGCTTTATCAACTCCAAATTGTCTGAAACAGATTTCGTCCAAACATATTTGGGGCCTAAAACCATTATTTCTATGAGGCTTATTTTTGGCCGTATATAGCCTATTTAGCCTAAAGGCTGAGGGTATAATGATCGGAGGAAATGTTCACAAGAAAATTCCATTTTTTTGGCCAATTGATTTTTTCAAGTCGATTAAAGAATGCAACACATGGTCGTACATAAAAACCTGCTATAAGCTTTGTTCCTTTACTTTTTTAATGGTAAGAGTGGTAAAAGAGAAAAGTGTCAAAATTGTTCAAAATTGCTCTCTCATGAACATTTTTACCAGAAAAGTAAAGGAACGGAAAAATGGTAGATCCGGCAGCAATGTCAGAAAAAAACATAAAAAAATCAATTTTCGTCTTTTATTTCACAGTTTTTAATTTAGTTTTGTCAAGTTTCGACTTTTTCTTCGGTTTTTCGTCCATTTTGTGAAATAATCGTCAAACAAAAGTCGAAAAATCAGTTCTGCCATTTTCTACCTGCAGAAATTTTGCTGGTAGCCTGTGGTAGAAGAGAAAGCCATTTTCGCTCTCTCTCCCCTCTCACTCTCTTAAAAATTGCTTCCAGTTTTGCCACTTTTCGGGGTTAAGGAACGCTTTGCAGGTTAAAAATGGTAACAAATGGTTAAAATGGTAACCTCAGGTAAGTAAAGGAACACAGCTATAACATGTCAAACTTTCAAATGGAAATGGCGCCTGGCAACACGTGGTATTGCCTAGGGTGTTCGTCATAGTGAAGCATATAAAATGTTTGACGCTCACGATGGTAATGCCTGTTATACTCTTTTTCCTTTAGATTACCACCCATGGATGGAGCTTTTGTGCATGGCCTATATTTAAATGGAGCCAGTTGGGATTGCCAGTTGAATTCAATAGTACCATTGAATCCCAAAGAATTACTTTGCCCCATGCCAGTTATATGCATAAAGGCCAGTGTGCAGGAGAGGCATGATGTCCATCATGTTTACGAGTGTCCGCTTTACAAAACAAGGTAAGTACCCAGCATAAAGTAAGCCCAATAAATTCCCCATCATGTCTATGATTATGTTTAGATTAGTGTTTTGCATCATGTTAATGGTTCTGTTTCGATTTGTTTGACAGATGCTTTCATACTTTTTATGACAAATAAATGGAGATAATAAGCTTTATCGTTGAGGTTATAGTCTAAACGTACCTAATCTAAACGTCTAATAGTACGTTTATATATAACCGGATTTAACAAACCCACTGGGTTTCAAATGTCAATTCCATTGCTCATATTTCAATTAAATCCTCATAAAGAAGGTTAACCCTGCAAAAGGCTATAATATAAACATGGCCTAAACGTAGCTTATCTAAACGTATAATATAATAATATTCTATTTCGTTTTGTGTTCCCCTTCCAGGTCCCGTGGCAACACCTACGTTTGGACATTCAATTTAAAATCTCGGTCACCAAAGTCAAAATGGATTTTAGGAGGTGTGGCCCTATTATTACAGCCTTAAACTATATCACACACGCACAGAGTACAACAAGCGTTTATATCCAAAACCACAATACTTCGTTACAACAACAGCACCTAAAAATGTTTTTAAATGTTATAAAAATAAAATTCCATTGTAAAATCTCAACATATGATGGTTAGTTTGTTTTGCTTTGTTTTGCTTTGTTTTGCTTTTGTGTTATTTTATTATTTTCAAATAATATAATCAGTTCTACACTTCTGTCTAGAGATTTTCATTATCAGGGTCGTTTAACAGAGCACGATATACAAAAATTGCTAGTCACGATCATGATGTTCTCATTTCACGAAGACATTTATTAGCCATGTTATGGTTACAGTATATGATCAAAGACTTGTGGAGTGCAGATAATTGTGTTTACAATTTTGTAATAGACATGAATGGGACAGAATTCGGTTGGATTCTATTTTGTTATCACATTGATAACCAAAGTAACCACTTTTCCAGTCGGACGATATAAATAAACCTTTGGTCAATTAATATAACAGTGCTCGTGAAAATTAAATAACAATAAATAAAGAAAATAATATCTGCTGATAAGAATCATATGGGTACTGTATATATTATTATGCCATAAATATGGCATGGTTAAACTGAAATTGTAATTGTTCATTACAAAGAATGAGTGAAAGTGTGTGTCACTGTCTTGTAATAATCACTAGCGATGCACCTAAACCAGAGTCAGGGCAAATAACTGAATCAACTTATGATATGTCATGAAACATGGCTGTGGTTATTTTTGGATTAGTTAAAATATTTTTTTTCTTAGAAATAAAGTGGCTAGTCAGTTAGATTCATTAGTGTATTATAGTACGTTTATTCACTGCCACTCACTTGAATAGAACCCCCCTGCAAAATTTTTTTCAACCTCAATTTTTTTCCGCTTTATACAAGATATGAAGTTTTTTAATTTTATTATATTTTTTTTGCTTCATGTGTTTGGAGTGAACTTAGTCACACATTTGCATACAAATCCAATTTATATAAGAATTATACAAGGAAAATAAAGTAAAGTCAATAATTGAAGTAAAAAATTTGGCTCAGGTGAATAAAACTTGGAAAAAAACAAAGATTGTATTAGAATATCCATGCATATTTACTCTATATTGAAAACGAAGTACTTTCAGTAATATTCAGTAAAAATATATCCCTCCTGATTAAGGATACCCCGGCATATCCTGCTTTGGCAACGAGTCATTAAATAATCAGGTGTAATGCCTAACAATGGGTGACGTAGGGGATGGAAGATACCAAGCAACGGTCCTGACCGGCTTTAACATGGCAAAGCCCAGGATTTATCTTGGTCCCTCTTTCATCTCAAGTGGACACTGACCTCCCCGTGGTGTCACCTGGGGAACTGCCTTTAACACCCGTTAAAGGTAGTGAGCTAACATGTGCCGCGCGTTCACCCATAAGAACGTCAAAAACTTGGGTTTGGGCGTCGGGTCAGTAACCCTCCCCTAGAAAAACAGCCTACTATGAAAAAACGAAAGAAAAGAAAAACAACCCTCTCAAAAGTTGACGACCCCCGCAAACGTTTCAAGGACCATGATCTGTGAATCTGCACCTGGAATGTTCGCACTCTTTATAGAGAAGGTGCAGTTTACGCATTGGCAGATGTACTTGAAAAATACAAGGCCGACATTACTGCCATACAAGAACGGGAAAGGCGTCACAAAAACACCTAAAGGTTACGCACTGTTTTATAGCTGCCATGACACAAAGCATGAGTTTGGTTGCGGATTTGTAGTTTGTCGGAGGTTAAAACATCTGGGGCCTAATTATGTGATTCGATTCGATCGAGAATTTACTCGTGAATAAGTTTTCGACACGAGAAAAAAACGGCATGATAAGACTCGATCGAAATCGTTGATCGAATGTTTCGAGAGTAACCGGTAATCGAACTATGTGTTCTTCAGGGAATTTTATGAAGGTAGATGTCAAAAATATGTGTTTATTGCAAAGCAAAAACTAAAAAACAAAATTATGGATGAAAAATGTAAATACCTATTTGTGGAATTTTTTGAACAATACATTGAATAATAATTTCGGAATGAAGTTGTGCTAAGAAAATATGAAAATTAATAATGTTTGCAAAATTGTTTTGACATTCTTGTTACAGTTTGCTAATACATCTACCTTAATAATTCTCTCTCAAAATAAATGAGAGAATTTGGTGGGTGTATTGACTTAGCCTCTCTGAGAGAGTATTTCCTTTGGTAAACAACGGGGGATGAACTGTTTAAAATGCACTTTATTAAAAGTTTTTCGCCTATAAAATGAAGGCTATTAATATTAAATAATTTTTTGTTTTGCAGAAATTCATATTTTTCAACTTGTATTTTAACGACTGCAAACACTAATTTTTGGTTAATGATAGCGTGCATATGTATTTATTTTAATTCTAATTTTATCACAATTTGTTTTTCAAAACGACTGAAAAGGACTTTTCCCAATTTCTCTCGTTATTTTGTGTAAAAAATGCTCACAATTATTTACTAATATCATTTTTCCTCTATAAACCGTAAATAAACAACATTTTTTACATTTTAAACAAAAATACAATAAGAAATCTTTCATTTTGTTTGTTTACGATAGGCCATTTGGCTACGAGAAATTACTCGCAAATTTATGCTCAATTTCTCGATAATTTTACTCGATAACGAATGTTGTCATCCCAACTTTGAGTACTCGGGTCGAAACAACTCGATATCGAATCACGTAATTAGGCCCCTTGTCTCCAGCTTCACCCCAGAGAATGAAAGACTCGCTACAATTCGATTAAAAGCAAAATTCTTCAACACCAGCTTTATTTGCGCTCATGCTTCCACTGAAGACAAGGACGAACAGACCAAAGATATTTTTACGAGCGCTTAGAAGAAACTTATGACCGTTGTCCTGCCCATGACATTAAAATTATACTAGACGATTTTAATGCCAAAATTGGAAAGGAGAATATCTTTGGCCCAACAGTCGGAAAATTCAGTCTCCACAGTGAAACATCTGACAATGGTATGAGGCTGATAGTCTTTGCAGCTGCAAGAAACATGGTAGTTAGCAGTACCAGATTTAAGCATCTCGATATTCATAAGGGCACCTGGCTGTCGCCAGATCAAAGAACAAGAAATCAAATTGATCACGTTGTGATAGATGGAAGAAATGCATCAAGCGTGTTGGATATACGATCGTTCCGAGGTGCAAACATAGACTCGGACCACTACCTTGTTGCAGCAAAGGTACGTACCAGACTAAACGTAGCAAACAAAGTGCGAACAGACACAACACGGAAGTTGGACATCGGTAAGCTGCAATCACAACAGATAGCCACAGCATATTCCACTCAACTGGCCCAACTGCTTAATCAAAGCACCCCTCGTCCCGATAACATATCAGGACAATGGCAAAACATTGCCCACTCCACGCAAACAGTCGCAAAATCAGTACTTGGTTACCAGAGACCTCCACCAAGGAATCCATGGTATGACCAGGAGTGTCGTGCTGCTACCGAAGAGAAAAATGCGGCGTATAAGGCTACTTTACAATCAGTAGCAACGCTTAGCTCACTAGAGAGGTATCGGGAGAAAAGGAGAGAGAAGAAACGTCTTTTCCGCAGGAAAAAGAGAGAGATGGAAAAGCGGAAGTGTGAAGAAATCGAGATGTACAGGAGCCAGAATGAAGTCCGAAAATTCTACTAAAGAGTCAAGCATCAAACTGATGGCTTTGGAACTGGCACATCCTCCTGTAGAGACCAGCAAGGTAATCTGGTAACTGATACAGATAGTGTGCTCAGGATATGGAAAGATCATTTTCCAAACTGTTGGTATCCAATTGTAGCGAAGTCGACGAAGATACCACAGATCCAATCCCAGAAGATGGTATTGAATGTATACCACCCGGCCAAAATGAGGTACAGACAGCAATAAACCGGCTGAAGAATAATAAGGCAGCAGGAGCTGATGGCCTACCAGCCGAGCTGTTTAAAACCGGAGGCGACACGCTGATAAAGTGTATGCATCAGCTAGTTAGCTCCATCTGGCAGGAAGAACGCGTACCCGACGATTGGAACCTGAGCATCCTGTGTCCCGTCCATAAGAAAGGAGATAAGACTTTATGCTCCAACTATAGGAGCATAAGTCTTCTCCCTATCGCATACAAGATAGTGTCAGGGATATTGTGCGAACGACTAAAGCCCAACGAAATAATTGGACCATACCAATGCTGCTTTAGACCTGGCAAGTCCACCATTGACCAGATATTTACCCTGCGCCAAATCCTGGAGAAGACCCAAGAGATGCAGATCGACACCTACCACCTCTTTGTCGATTATAGACCAGCCTTCGACAGCCCACTACGTTCAAAGGTATTCCAGGCCATATCTGAATTTGGTATCCCCGCAAAGCTCATTCGGCTTTGTAACATGACTTTAACTGACACGAGATCCTCAGTTAATATAGGAAAGAACCTCTCCAAAGAGTTTTGTACCAAAAGAGGTTTCAGGCAAGGAGACAGCCTTTCGTGTGACCTTTTCAACATCCTGCTAGAAAAGGTTGTACGAGAGGCAAACGTCAAAAGAAGTGGCACTATCTACACCAATAGCATGTTACTGCTTATGCTGATGATATAGACCTCATGGGACGATCAGTAAAAGACGTAACCGATACCTTTATGAAGGTCGAAGGAGAATCTGCTAAAGTGGGTCTGGCGGTAAACGGCGAGAAAACCAAGCTGATGGTGTCGACGCGCAATGCGTCCATTGAGATCGGACCAACTGTTGAAGTTGATTCCTAGTTAGCACTAGTAGCATAATGTGCTAACATTTTCAGTATTAAACAATAAATTTGTAATTTGACATATGTTTTTTGAGACGAATTTAATTTACAAAAAATTCTTTTGACGTTTCAAATTCGATCAGGTGGGCTGATGCATCTACCTTGGTAATTTTGCTATGAACAAAAATCAGCTGACTGTCATTTAAATCCTCCAAAATGTATATCTAAATGCAATGAGATTTGTACTGGATTTATTAAATCCAGTCGAGGATTTATAGCAAGTCTTGATTGAAAAAAATTTTGCGGGGGGCTTCTATTCAAGTGAGCGGCAGTGTATATAACCGGATTTAACAAACCTACTGGGTTTTTAATGTCGATTCCATTACATATACGTCAAAGAAATCCTCATAAAGAATGTTAGCCCTGCAAAAGGATATAATATAATCATGGCCTTAGACATATTACATAGGGAACTTGAAAAGCTTCTGGCCTAGGCAATACAAAGTGTTGCCAGAAGCCATTTCACATTTTGTTGGAAGTTTAACATAAACGTACCCAGGCCAGTTTAACATACCATCATGTGTTGTGTTGTTTACAGTGACTCAATTTGCAAAAACATGGACTTTACTTATGAACATTTTCGTCCGATCATTTTTCACAACTTTGACGTGAATAATCACGGCAAGAGTGCATCGATCAAATTAAAGCTTTGTATGTCGATAAAGGACCATCCTATAGCACTGTGAAAAACTGGTTTAATTAATTCAATCGTGACCGACAATCACAAAAAGGGGCGTTGTGCCAGAAAAAATTGTGCCATGCGTGAACGGATAATGTAAGATCGCCATGTTATATACCGTGAGATAGAGGCATCCTTGGGCATTTCTTCCACCAACTAACATTTGATATTGCAAAAATGGAAACTTCTCGTTAGCTCTTGTCAATTGGTGCAAAAACTGTTGAGTAAATACGATCGCGGTGATTCAAACGACGTTTATAAGATCGTCACAGATAACGAATCATGGATTAATGCGTATGAGCCTGAAATAAAAGAGCAGTCGACCGTGGGGGTCTTCAAAGGCGAGGCAAATCCAACGAAAGTTGTTCATGGAAGAAGCACTTTAAAGCAAATGGTCGCCTGAGGAACGGCTTAAGGAACGTAAGACGGTTATTTCTGAGTCTCCAGAGAAATTCGAAAAACTAACAAGAGAAGATGAATCATTGTACACCATGACAATGCTAGCTCTCTCACATCGATTCAATCCAGCAAAACGTGGAACTGATGGATCATGCACCATCCAGCCCTGACTTGGAACTCAACGACTTCATTTGCTTCCCGCATATCAAAAAAAAGGCATGTTCAGTGATTTTCGTCGCCAGAAGATGCTGTTGTAGTGTCAAAAACCTTGTTTTGGAAGTGTCTCAATCGTAGTGGAAAAAGTGTCTCAACAATTGGTTTGAGTGCATGAGAAGGTGCAGTTTACGCATTGTACTTACAAGGCCGACATTACTGCCATACAGGAAATACGGTGGAACGGGAAAGGCGTCACAACAACACCTAAAGGTGACGCACTGAATTATAGCTGCCATGACACAAAGCATGAGTTTGGTTGCGGATTTGTAGTTGGTCGGAGGTTCACACCCGTGAATGAAAGACTTGCTACAATTCGAATAAAAGCAAAATTCTCCAATATCAGCTTTATTTGCGCTCATGCTCCCACTGAAGACAAAGACGAACACACCAAAGATATAATTTATGAGCGCTTAGAAGATACATATGACCGTTGCCCTGCTCATGACATAAAAATTATACTAGGCGATTTTAATGCCAAAATTGGAAAGGAAAATATCTTTGGCCCAACAGTCGGAAAATTCAGTCTCCACAATGAAACATCTGATAATGGCATGAGGTTGATAGACTTCGCAACGGCAAATAACATGGTAGTTATCAGCACCAGATTTAAACATCTCGACATCCATAAGGGCACCTGGCTGTCTCCAGATCAGAAAACAAGAAATCAAATTGATCACTTTGTGATAGATGGAAGACATTCATCGAGCGTGTTGGATGTGCGCTCGTTCCGAAGAGCAAACATTGACTCGGACCATTACCGAGTTGCAGCAAAGGTACGCACACGGTTAAACGTAGCAAACAAAGTACGAACAGACACAACACGAAAGTTAGACATCGGTAAGCTGCAATCACAACAGATAGCCACAGTATATTCCACGCAACTAGCCCAATTACTTAATCAAAGCACTCCTCATCCCGATAACATATCAGCGCAATGGCAAAGTATTGCCCACTCCATGCAAACAGCCGCAAGATCCATACTTGGATACCAGAGACCTCCACCAAGGAATCCATAGTATGATCAGGAGTGTCGTGCTGGTACTGAAGAGAAAAATGCGGCATATAGGCCTACTTTACAATCCGTAGCAACGCGTAGCGCACGAGAGAGATATCGGGAGAAAAGGAGAGAGGAGAAACGTCTTTTCCGCAGGAAAAAGAGAGAGATGGAAAAGCGGGAGTGTGAAAAAATCGAGATGTACAGGAGCCAGAATGAAGAATGAAGAATGAAAATTCTACCAAAGAGTGAAGCATCAAACTGATGGCTTTAGTACGGGCACCTCCTCCTGTAGAGACCAGCAAGGTAATTTGGTAACTGATACAGACAGTGTGCTCAGGATATGGAAATATCATTTTTTAAACCTGTTGGTATCCAGCGAAGACGACGAAGATACCACCGATCCAATCCCAGAAGATGGTATTGAATGTATAGCGCCCAGCCAAGATGAGGTAGAGACAGCAATAAACCCGCTGAAGAATAGTAAGGCAGCAGGATCCGATGGCTTAACAGCCGAGTTCAAAATCGGAGGCGACACGCTGATAAGGTGTATTTATCAGCTAGTTAGCACCATCTGGCAGGAAGAACGAGTACCCGACGATTGGAACCTGAGTATCCTGTGCCCGATCCATAAGAAAGGAGATAAGACTTTAGAGCATACAGTCTTATCTCCTTTCTATAGGGACATAAGTCTACCCCCGATTGCCTACAAGATCGCGTCAGGGATATTGTGCGAACGACTAAAGCCTATGGTCAAGGAGATAATTGGGCCCTACCAATGCGGATTTAGACCTGGCAAGTCTACCATTGACCAGATATTTACCATGCGGCAAATCCTGGAGAAGACCCAAGAGATGCAGATCGACACCTACCACCTCTTTGTCGATTATAGAGCAGCCTTCGACAGCCCACTACGTTCAAAGGTATTCCAGGCCATGTCTGAATTTGGTATCCCTGCAAAGCTCATTTGGCTTTGTAAAATGACTTTAACTGACACGAGATCCTCAGTTAAAATATTTAAGAACCTCTCCGAAGAATTTTGTACCAAAAGAGGTTTCAGGCAAGGAGACAGCCTCTCGTGTGATCTCTTCAACATCCTGCTGGGAAAGGTTATTCGAGAGGCAAACGTCAAAAGAAGTGGCACAATCTACACCAATAGCCACATGTTACTTGCTTATGCTGATGATATAGACATCATGGGACGATCAGTAAAAGAAGTAACAGATACCTTTATGAAGGTCGAAGGAGAATCTGCTAAAGTGGGTCTGGCGGTAAACGGCGGGAAGACTAAGTTGATGGTGTTGTCGCGCAATGCGTCCATAGAGATCGGGCCAACTGCCGACGTTGGTTCCTATAATTTTGAGGTATTAAAAGAATTCGTCTACCTCGGCACCGCCGTAAACACAACTAACGACATCAGTTGTGAAATAAAAAGAAGAATTGTATTGGCCAACAGATGCTACTTTGGCTTAAGTAAGCAGTTTAAAAACAAAACCACATTTCGTCAAACAAAAATAACGCTTTACAAAACACTGATACTACCCGTGCTGATGTATGGTTCCGAATCCTGGGTACTTGCGCAAACAGATAAGGCAGTACTTGGTGTGTTTGAGAGAAAAATTCTTCGAAAGATCTACGGACCAATCTGCGTTGATGGTGAATATCGACGTCGCATGAACCACGAGCTGTATCTGCTATACAACAACATCAATATTGTTAAACGTATTGAGATGCAACGATTGCGTTGGCTAGGCCATATAAAAAGAATGAGCGATGATGAACCCGCTAAAAAGGCGTATAAATACGAACCGCTTGCGTGTACCGCAGAATTGGCAGGCCAAAGAATAGATGGCGCAAACAAGTGGATGAAGAGATGAAAAGGTGCGGTATTCCAGAGAGCGAAGCAACAAATAGAGAGAATTGGAGATCTTTTCTTAGTTCGGCCTATAGAACAAATGTTCTGTAATAGGCCAGCTAAGTAAGTAAGTAAGCATGAACAAGTGTTTAAATCATACTGGAGACTACATAAGAAAACAATAAAACTATTGTTTCTGGTTAATATTCGCGTTTTCATTGTTAGACCAGAAACTTTTCTAGTTCCCCTCGTAGTTCGATTTCCGAGTTACTTATAGTTTCGACCCCATGTAAAGTTTACGACCGCCGCACAGTGGAAAAGAACCGATTTAGCGCGCCAAAAATGGAAAAAATCACATACGCCAATTTAAAATTTATTAGTGCAGTATTGATCTAAAGTGTCCTCAGAATCTAACGACATTTAAAATAATTTGTATTGCATCAGCCGGAGTGGAATAGAGGTTCATTTTTTATTGAAAATTTTTAGAGTGGTTTTAGTACGATCGTCGCATGCAGTCTTCCTACGAATCAATTTTTAAGCTTTATGTATTAAACATCTGGTGACAGCAGGTAAGTTAAAAATATTTCTTATAAGAAATTATTTATTTATGATTCAACTTGTGTACTTTTTAAAGGTATTTAGTAGTACACATATGTAGTTCTTAACAAATTTGTGTAAATTGTAGTTGCAATAACCTGCAACGAAAGATTTTATACTGTTTTTATTAGTATTATTTTTTATCTTCAAAGAACCGGAATTCGGGCGGTACCTTTCTATGGGGGCCATAGCAAAACGTGCACCTATGCCAACAATTCTCCGTCTCAATATTTTATACCTCCAAGAAGCTTATTGATTTTGGTGATGGTCGGTTATTATTCAGGGGTCGGAATGGGCAAAAAACTTATTTGGAGAAAAAGTCGACGTTTTATTTCAATGCGAATATATCCGCTTCTATAAAAAACAAAACCTTCTAATGAAAGTAGAAAATATAACCTTTACAACGATGTAAAGTAGGTTGTCGTAGGTGGTCAAACAACGAAGATATCGCAATAGCCGCTAATAGAACACAACTTGTTATTTGTGCGATTTAAATAATAATGTCTAATATCACAGCTTTGGTTGGGGACCTTCCAAAAGCAAAGTCTGACTATGAAAGTAGAAAATCCCACCTTTACAATGATGGAAAGCAGGTTGGCGTAGGTGGCCAAATAACGGAGATATCGAAATAGTCGGTAATACATTCCATTTTTTAATTTTTTATACCCTACACCACACTGTGGTAAGGGGTATATGTCTTTGTGCATTTGTATGTAACATAAAAAAGGAAACGAAATAGACCCATAGTTCCTTTTGGGGATATACATACAATCACTTTCTGAGTCGATTTATGAATGTCCGTCCGTCTGTCCATGTATTTTTGTTCGCAACGTACAGTCGCATTTTTTGTCCGATTCAGCTGAAAATTGGGGAATATAATTTTTTAGCCATAAGAAGAACGCTATTTATTTTGGTGAAAATCGGTTCAGATTTGGATATAGCTCCCCTATATATTTTCGACCGATTTGGGGTATTTGCTGCACCAAACACGATATATATGTACGTCCGATTTTGATGAAACTTGGAATGTGTGACTAAGGGCCTGTTTCTCTAAGACGATTCGAATACAAGTTCGTTCGAACTGCTACCAAACTCCTGTTGTTGTAGCAAATTTTTGTTTGATTGAAAATCAAATATTTTTCAAAAAACAGAAGTTTTGTAGTAGTTCGAACGAATCGTCTTAGTGAAACTGGCCATAAATTTGGTCTAGAAATAAGCGTTCCAAATTATATCGAAATCGCTTCAGATTTGGATATAGCTCCCTTATATATTTTCGACCAATTCCACGTATTTGCTGCACCAAACACCCTATATCTGTTTAATTTTGATGAAATTTGGAATGTGAGACGGAATTTGTTAGAAATCAGTTTAAGTTGATATGTATCTCCTATATATATGTTTAACATATTCATAGTTGGTAGGGTATCACATAGTCGGCACCGCCCGACAATGATTCTTTCCTTCCTGTTTTTTTTTTTTTGTAATCACGTTCATTTTTGTTGGTGCGATTTTCTCAGGAAATATGGACTTATGGAGTAACTATGTGAAAGACGAGATCAATAAGTAAAAAAGTGTCAGTCAGCTGTGCTAACGGAGACATACCTTCAGCCTCTGACCAAAAAAAGAAGCAACCACAATGATTATGCCGTATATAAAATATATTTATTTTGTATCACGAGTTTGCTTCAAAATAGGTGGAATCTGTAGGTACCGAAAAGTATGGGCTATACCAAATCATTGATATATAGTCCAAAAATTGTTAGTACGCAAACTTCTGATTTATAGAGAACTCGTTCAATTAAATTTGGAAGAAAATTTTGAAAAAGTTTGGGAGTTATCTTGCACGCTAGCCATTTTCGTATCTGCCAGCAGGGTTTTTGGAGCTTTTAGGTCATTATCTCAGGAAGTATGGACTTACTCTGGAAAAAATTCTACCGGTCCCTATTGGAAGGACCGTGAAAACAACAGTTTTCAAAAAAATTTAAATAGATCCGAGACGACTCCTCAAACTTCACTTTTCCCAAATTTTGTGTACATGAAGGACGGGACCGATATATTCCATATTCCAACCTGATACATGTCTGGATTAAATAATACGATGTCCAAAGTTTGCACCAATCAGAATCTCCCTGCGAGTGTTATCTTTCGGAATTGCCATTTTAGTTGGTGCCGTCAGGGTTTCTTGGAGCTTTTGGGCCATTATCTCAGAAAGTATGGACTTTCCCCCGAAAAACGAAAAAAATGTACCGTCGTAAAAGGGACCACAAGGACAAGCTGCTGAAAAATGTTCCAAACTATCCGAGCTGTACTCTTAAACTTTGCTTTTTCCGAATTTTGTGTGGGAGGTACCCGAAGGAGTGGACCGATATGGAACATTTTCGAACCCGATCTAAATCTAGAAAGATTAACACAATGTGCAAAGTTTGGACCAAATAATTTGCTAAACTTAAGAGTTGTCGTTCATACCGCCTTACAGAAAAATGTTGAACATTTTTGGGCGAGGTACCCGAATTGGTGGACCGATAAGGCTCATCTTCGAACTAAACACGTGCAATGGTATAACTGTTTATATCAACAAAACAGATATATCATATACATAACAGATATAATATGATATAAATGTGGGAATGAGTGTAACAGTTCTGATATTGTTTGGGTTGTGTATACTCATAATAACATAACTGTTAGAAACAGTTCTGTGTTGTATATGAACGAGTGAGAACTTTATTTGTTTTTTCGTTCTCAAGTATCTGTTGTACAACAGATATTTTTCAAATACTACAGATACCAACAGATACTATAGGTGTAACAGGCTTGTGTGAATAACTTCTAAGGAAAATTTCATAAAAAATAACATTTTTAAACATTTTTATTATTTAGGGGATAAATAAATATTAAAGACATGAACTGTTATAACTGAACGCATCAATTCGAATGTTTTTCTGGGTTCAGTAAGTGGAATGTACGAGGGCTACTAGAAAAGTTTCCGACCTATTATTAAAGACGCGAATATTTATCAAAAATAGTTTTACTATATACCAAATATTTATTGCGAATAGTTTTGTTATATTGAAGCGTTTTTGTGGTTATTTCAAAATTAGGTTTAAAATACCTTTAAACCAATTTATTTCCCGCAGGGAAGTGTTAAATTTAAATTGGTGTGGTACTGATTAAAAAGAGAGGGAGATAGATATTTGCTTTCCTA
Source organism: Musca autumnalis (assembly GCF_047663935.1). Lineage (NCBI taxonomy): Eukaryota > Metazoa > Arthropoda > Insecta > Diptera > Muscidae > Musca > Musca autumnalis. Next base: position 278,657,896 of record NW_027411644.1, read on the forward strand.
TGGTTAGTTTAGCCAAATACTTACATATTATATGTGCCTACAACATCCCGGAAGGGAGAAGGCATACTTCTTCCATATCAATGAGTGCACAGCGATTCATATTGGCACAATGATATGGGAACTACTTTTATCGGACATTAAAGTCATTTCCACAGAAGTACAGTCATGTGGCTATATCGGTGTAGAAGCAGGCTGATAAAGAACATACTCGTATACACTTTATATGATCTTAAATTATTATTTCGAGGAGTTACAAACAGAATGACAAACATAATATACCCTCCATAACAAATTAAACGATTTTGTTATTCCTAATGGTTTTCATAATGCAAAATTTGATATTGGTCCATGGAATGATTCTGAAGAAATTCGAAATTCACATTTTTGATTTGGTTTGTAATACTCGGTCCAGTAGCACCATGTCTAACCAGATTTTGTATCCTGACTTTCGGGTCAAATAAGTTATAGGTGCTTTATATGTGCATATCATAATTATGTGACTTTTAGGAACGCGATATCTTATAGAGAATTTTACGGTCGTTGTCTTTTGCTTTAGTCACATTTTGGTAAGGCTCACAGTTTTTGAGATATATAAAAAACCCCAAAAATATGACCTATGACCATGAATAAGTTTCTTTGCACGCATGGGATTAACAGAGATTTTTAGGACCTCATTTGTAATGACAAATCCTAATTTTCCACCAAAATTCAGCTCTGTGGGAATTTTTCTTTTTCAATTCCTATTTTGTTTGGGCTACATACAATAAATACTTATTGTATCACACCAATATCCATTTATATCAGTTTGTACAAACCAGATATAAACAAATATGTTCCTTTTTTCTGTCTATACCAACTCATATCATACCTGTTTGAAAAAGTATCAGTATCAACTTGTAACTGAAACTACATTTTACATATCCATACTCACTCAATGTTGAAAAATGTCGGAACTGATATATTCAGTTGTATCCATGCAGGTGTTTACTTCGAACTTAAACTAAGTTTGGACAAACCAGACAGACGGACATGGCTAAATCTACTCCAAATTGTCCAAACTTACTTGGAGTTTGAAACCCTTATTTTTATAAGGTACATTTTTGTCCGTATCAAAGTGTATATACGCTCTTTAGCCTAAAGGTTGAGGGAATAAAAATAGGATCGCGGTGCTTCAAACGGCGTTTATAATATCGTCACAGGTAACAAATAATCGGCCGTGTGGGTCTTCGAAGACAAGCCATGCAACTAAAGTTGTTCATGAGAGAAGCACTTAGAAGCAAATGGTAGCCTGTTTTTTTTTTTTTTTGCAAATCCGAACATGTGGCAACTATTCCTCAGTGTACCCTCAGTGTATGTGAATTAAAACTTTCTTATACGGACAGATCGATCGAATCATTTTAGAATTTTGTGGCCCTTTTTGGACATTTGAACTTGCTGATAAAAATGTAGATTAGGATTAAAATTCAAAAGTGTTGCGGAGGAAGTACTTAAAGTAATGGACCGACATAGTCCATTATGGAAGTGGATCTTATTTTGGTAGTCATATCTTTTCAGTAGATAACGCGCCCATTAGTCGTTTCAGTGGGTTATCGTATAACTTTTGGACCAGTATGCCTGAAAACATGGTCCTCTACGCAGTATTTGTGTCTTAATAGTGTTGGTATTGGCTAACATTAGTAGTTCTTCATTTGTTACCTTGTTTGGCCAGAAAATATGTAACAAACGGCAGTTGAGAAATGATTGTAGCTTCTGCAGTTGTCCTTGGGTGGTTCCCCAGGTGGTGCATCCGTACAGCAAGACTGGCATGATGCTATCGTTGAATATTCGCATCATTGTTCTGCGAGTGATGCGACTTGATCTCCAAACATTATGCCGAGACAAAAATGCAGCACGGGCTTTGTTTATTCGCATTTGTATGTCTTCTACTGAACCTCCATTTTTTTGAGAGCATACTTCCAAGGTAACAGATATTCGATATTCAAAGTGGTCGAAGTTGAAGCATTTATCCTCATAAGTTTGGTATTTTTTATATTGAGCCTGAGGCCTGGTTGGTTGGTTGGTCGCAATCTATCTTGGGCAACCAAACTCTGGCACGAGGTCTCATTGGGTTTTCTTGAGCTGGGATCAACCACAGGCTGATGTCTTCTCAAGCATCGCTGATTTTAGCCATGTATTTTTCCAAGAATTCCTTTGAGAACTCGTCCATGCATTTGCATTTGATTACACTATGCAACACTGAAAATGCAAACAACTTCTAGTATGCATTTTTTGAAAGTTCATATTTAGACTACAAAAACCCTAGTACGGTTTTGTCCTGTCAGATCCAGTTCGGATTTTATGGCCTCATCTAAACCGGGCTAAATCTACACTTTTTTTGCATTTATCAGGCCTTTATCTCAGAAACGAATAGGAATTTGGCCTTGCTGTCTTTAGCAATATTGTAGCCCTAAACTAGTAGAACTTATCTTTTGAAAAAAGCATATAAGAAAAACTCCATTTAGTGCATCAAAATTTATAAAATATAGAAAATTTTACATAATTGCTGAAATTCTGGTCAGTATCGGCTAAACTATTGGGAGTTGAACCAAGTAACCTTTTGCAAAAAACTTTCCAAATATAGTTCTCAACAATTCTTTAGAACATTCCGAAACTCTAAAATGCTTACTTCATGCTGTTTCAGCGGTATTTTGCATCATATCTTTTGCAACACGTATTTCAAACACAGTTCACACCAACAGTTTATTCTGGCATTTCGGATTTCAGTACATTATTGACATTTTTATTAAATCGTCGTTAAAAAATGTACTAAAAACAACGGCATAGAGGCATTTTACAGCAATGACATGTTCTGAAGAGTTGTGTATTACATTCCAGGGAATATGTTTCCAGAAAAAATTAACGGGTTTGGAGATACGGTGCGAAATGTGTAAAAATTGTGGCATTTTTGCATATATTTTGAAATTTGAGGCAATATATGTAGTTTTTCGAGTTCATTATTTTTCCAAATATTTTATTCTTGTCCTTATCTACAAATTTGCTTCAGAGGTCAGAAGAAGATTCGCATTGGTTTCAGAGATATAGCCCCGAATTTCTTTAAAAACTCAATATTTGACCATGTTTAGATGGGGCCATAAAATCCGAGCTGGATCTGACACAACAAAACCAAACTAGGGTTTCTTGTCCATTGGGTCTGTACTTTCAAAAAATCTTCAGTTCGAATTGTTTGCACAAGATCACCTTAAAAATGTTGCACAGTGTTACCCTGTAACCACGATGTAACCACGGGAGAATCTTCGTTTGTGAGAACATGTTCCAAAACAAATTCTGACAACTTGGTTTCTACCATGCCCCATTCCGCAGTGGTGATAGGGGACAGCTTTCCATCCTTGTCATTTGCCACGGCAACCATCAGGTTGACCTTAACGACTTCGTTGAAGGGCCTTTTTATTTCTGAAGAGGCAGTAGAATTGTGATTTCTTCCTCTTAGCGGCCTCTGTCCGAGAACGGCCTCGCTTGGAGGAAGTAGGGCGATCATCGGTTTTAGAGGATTTGTCTTTCTCATATTCCTCGACGACTGTACAATTTTCAGCATTCTTGGCAATCTTACCGAGAATGACTTTTTCCTTCTGGCACAGAGCCTGCCGAACGTCGGACGGACTTTTCTTTTTCTTGTTTGTTTGGGTAGGTTGACCACCTTCAGAGTGGTCAGAGTTGCTATTTTTTTATTTTCTTGATGAAGTGTGCCAGAACTGACAACACTTAGTTGGCTAGCTACTAGCTCCTGGCTGGATGGTAAAAGGTCGTCCTCGGAAGAGTTGCCAGACTGCAACCGAGGGGTTTCTTTTTTGTTTTTATTTGTATTTATATCTATGCGTTGTTCCCACGAATGTGCCGAAAGGGGATGGACCATCGTACAAAGTGACGGCATGCGCAGACTGGGCTAATAATAAGTATAACTCGACCCGTGCCCTAACGTCGAGGGGGAATTGCTAGCGACCAGACTTCTTTAGACACTTGTCGGCCATTCAGATCCTCGGCACAACTCCCACTACCTTGATCTTAAAAGTGTATATATATGTCACTAGTCCTAAGGTGAACTGTAAAACAATCAGTCCACCTCCTGGGCCAGAGTCTGAGGCCTTCTGCACTAGCGTTTTCTACTAGTTTTTGCAATTTTAGTTCTATGTCGCGGAAGTTTTGTGCCATCAGACATATATGTATCATCAGCACTATCGATGTCGTGTAAATGCTCGTTTATTGTTCCATTGTATACCTCGTGGCGCATCGCGATTTGTTTTTTCCTAACGGTGTCCAGAAGAATCAGGAAGAGTGCAGGCGAGAGCACACAACCTTGTTTGGCTCCAGTGCTAGTTTCAAAAGGATCGCAATGGTGACCATTGAAGTTGACTACTATTTCAGAGTCGTGGTACATTTCCTTGATGAGTTATATAATGTTTTCGGGGATACCTTTTACGGCTAGAGTGATCCACAGTGCTGGTCTCGACACAGTGTCGAATGCACGTTGAAAATGTATAAATAGAAGATATATGTAATTGGCAGTTACATTCCAACGACTGTTCAATGATGATACGGAGTGTATTTATGTGATCTGAGCATGATCGTCCTCACCTGAACCCCGCCTGCTCTTTACGCAAAAATGTGTCCACCACAGGGCCATGGCTTTTGATATGGTGTTTTGCAGAGTTATACCTCGCCAGTTTTTATAATTTGTCAGGTCACCCTTTTTGGGAATCGGTACAATTACACCATCTTTCCAATATTTCGGTATTTCACCCGTTCATGGTGCATGGAGCATTTTGCACAATTTGGGTTATGTAGTTTACGACAGCAGTTTCAACGTACTTAAAAAGCTCGAACTGAATGCCATCTCGACCAGTAGCTATTTCGTTTTTAACCTCTTTAGCACTTTTGAAACTTCTTTCATCGAAAGTGTTGATGTTGATATTTCTCTACGAGGGTTACGTCGTGAGATTGGTGGCATTTCGGTATAAACACTATTTTGTATACCGGCCGAATCCGAGAAATACTCTTTCCATCTAGCAAGTTGGTCGCTTATAGAGTGAATATCATTTCTGTTTTTGTCTTTTATGGATGGTATGTTTCTCAGATGTGTTCCTGTCAGTTTTTTAACGGCTGTATACCCCTTTGAGATTTCCAGGGTTAGCTGATCTTTCAACTTCGTCAGCTATAGAATTATAGTAGTTTTCTCTGACCACGTTCACTAGATGTTTTACCGCATTTGCTGTTGAACGGTATTCTTCTTTAATGATCCATTTGGAATGTGCATTTTTTATACCCTCCACCATAGTATGGAGGGTATATTAAGTTTGTTTTTCCGTTTGTAACGCATTGAAATACTCATTTGCGACCCTATAAAGTATATATATTCTTGATCAGGGTAAAATTCGATCTGAGCACGTCCGTCCGTCCGTCCGTCTGTGGTAATCACTCTAGCATCCACAAAAATAAAGATAGGACGCTGAAATTTTGGGAAAATGCGTCTTTTGTTTGCAGGCAGGTCAAGTTCGATGATGGGCTATATCGGTCCACGTTTTGGTATAGCCCCCATATAACGGTACCCCCCGATTTACGGTATTTTGACGTTTTTAGCTACATTTTCAGACCGATTTGGCTATAATTTGACATTTAGGGTTCTTAAGTGTCAGCAAACATATATAACAAAACATGTAGACATAGGTCCACGTTTTGGTATAGCCCCCATATAACGGTACCCCCAGATTTGCGGTATTTTGACGTTTTTAGCTACATTTTTAAACCGACTTAGATATAATTTGAAATTTAGGGTTCTTAAGTATCAATAAACTTATATAACAAAAGTTGTGGACATAGGTCCACGTTTTGGTATAGCCCCCATATAACGGTACCCCCCGATATACGGTATTTTGACGTTTTTAGCTACATTATCAGACCGATGTAGCTATAATTTGACATTTAGGGTTCTTAAGTGTTAATAAACTTATAAATTAGAAATTGTGGACATAGGTCCACGTTTTGGTATAGCCCCCATATAACGGTACCCCCCGATTTGCGGTATTTTGACGTTTTAACTACATTTTCAGACCGATGTAGCTATAATTTGACATTTGGGGTTCTTTAAAGTCACTAAACTTATATAACAAAAGTTGTGGACATAGGTCCACGTATTGGTATAGCCCCCATATAACGGTACCCCCCGATTTACGGTATTTTGACGGGTTTAGCTACATTTTCGGACCGATTTAGCTATAATTTGACATTTGAAGTTCTTAATTGTCAATAAACTTATGTGACAAAACTTGTGGACATAGGTCCACGTTTTGGTATAGCCCCCATATAACGGTACCCCCCGATTTGCGGTATTTTGACGTTTTTAGCTACATTTTCAGACCGATGTAGCTATAATTTGACATTTGGGGTTCTTAAAAATCAATAAACTTATATAACAAAAGTTGTGGACATAGGTCCACGTATTGGTATAGCCCCCATATAACGGTACCCCCGATTTACGGTATTTTGACGGGTTTAGCTACATTTTCAGACCGATTTAGCTATAATTTGACATTTAGGGTTCTTAAAAGTCAATAAACTTATATAACAAAAGTTGTGGACATAGGTCCACGTATAGGTATAGCCCCCATATAACGGTACCCCCCGATTTACGGTATTTTGACGGGTTTAGCTACATTTTCGGACCGATTTAGCTATAATTTGACATTTGAAGATCTTAAATGTCAATAAACTTATGTGACAAAATTTGTGGACATAGGTCCACGTTTTGGTATAGCCCCATATAACGGTACCCCCCGATTTACGGTATTTGACGTTTTAACTACATTTTCAGACCGATATAGCTATAATTTGACAATTAGGGTTCTTAAATGTCAATAAACTTATATAACTAGTGGACATAGGTCCATGTTTTGGAATAGCCCCCATATAACGTAACGCCCGATTTCAGGTATTTTGAGAATTTTACCAACAAGTTTTAACCGAATTATCTGTAATTTGAACATTTGACATTTGAAATTCTTAGTGGTCACCACACCTCTCCACCAACAATTGTCAAGAAAGCCCTCATATAACGGTACCTCCCGATTTTCAGTAATTTGATGATTTTAGCTACAATATTAAACCGAACAAGCAGTAATTTGACATTTAAAGTTCTTAGTGGTCACAACACCTCTCCATCAAAAATTGTCAACATAGGTCCATGTTCGGATATAGCTCCCATGTAACGGTACCTCCCAATTTTCCGTAATTTGGCAATTTTAGCTACAATTTTTAACAGAACTAACTGTAATTTGACAATTGAAGGTTGTAGTGGTCACCACACATCTGCATCATCAATTTTCAACATAGCCCCAATATAACGATACTTCCCTATTTTCGGTACTTTGAGGATTTTACTTAAAATGTTTAACCGAACGTAGGTCCATGTTTTTGTATAGCCCCAAAACAAACCTCCCGATTTTCCGTACCTTACCTTTATTTTTTGGACGAACTTTCTGTAATTTGAAATTTAAAAGTCAACAAAAATTGTTCATTTAATTTCATATTTTCGTATAGCCCAGATACCTCCGAACTAGCTGTTAATGACATTTGAAGTTCCCACGTTATGTACCGATTTTCGATATTTTGAGGATTCTAGCTAAATTTTTTAACCGAATTAGGAGTTATTTGACATTAAAGGCTCCAATCAAAAACTGTCAACATGGGCCCATGTTTTATTATAACCCCTATATAACAGTACCTCCCAATTTCTAGCCCACCAAAAATTGTCAACAGTTAGATATAAGCACCATAAAAAAGGTCCTCCCGAATGAAGCATTTTATGTACATTATCTGACATTTTAACATACTCACTTAAAGTTGGGGACAGGAATGAATATTTTATGGTGGAGGGTATGAAAAGTTCGGCCCGGCCGAACTTAATGCTTTTTTACTTGTTTTGCCTGATGTAGTTTTTTTCAAATGTTTTCTCTGTGCGATTTCTTTCCAGGAATTATCGCTTACCCAAGGGGCACGATTATTTTAACGTCGACCAAGTTTGATCTCGGCAGTATCCCTACAGGAAGACGAAATGTTGTCCCAATCATGAGTTAGCAATCCGCGTAGTGCTGTGTCTAAGATATTGCTGTTTAAGTAAGTTTTTGTCTGTGGATCCTGTAGTTTAAAGTGTTGCAGTAAAATGCACTCTTACTTTTTCCCATGGTTGCTGGACGGAGGCGGAAGGTGCCGACCAAGAGATTGTGTCTCTTCGCGTCTTTACATCAATGAGCTAGCCAACAAAGAGCTTGGTGATCAGTATGTGATCTATTTGATTTTTGTATTGGCCATCGGCAGAGACCCATATGTACTTATGTATGTATGTCTTTGTGCGGGAATCTGCTACCACCAATAAATAGGCGGTGACGCGTGCAAAAATCTATTAAACGTTCTCCATTATTATTTCTATCGGTTCCCAGACCATGTTGACCCATGATAGAGCGTAGGTTATGGTTGTTCGAAACTACTTTAGCATTTAGGTCACCCAACACAATTTTAATATCGCCAGAGGGGACAGAGTAAATTGCTGCATCCAATTGGGCATAAAAATTTATCTTTATTTTCTTCTTCATCGGGTTCTGTCGGAGATTAGCACTGGAATATGGAGATTTTGCGGAATTTAGAATCTAGCATGAATTATACGACCAGATATAGCTGCGTATTCGATTAGAGTATTGTTTGCCTTGGATGATAGTAGCAGTCCGACGCCGTTTTTCGATGGTGTACGTTACCAGAGTAAAGGAATTTAAACCCTTTTGGCAAGGGCGCCTTTTGGCGCGTTTTCGCGTTTTCATTATTAAGTCAGAAACTTTTCTTGTAGCCCCCCGTATTTGCTTGGTGTGTTTGAGAGAAACATTTTTTGAAAGATCTAAGGGCCAATCTGTGTTGATGACGAATATCGACGTCGTATGAATCACGAGCTGTACTAACTATTCTACGACATCGGCATAGTTAAACTTATCGAGTTACACAGATTGTACAGATTGTGTTAGCTTTGCCATGTCATAAGAATGAGCAATTATGGCCAGCCTGAACAAACGTATTAATGCCGACCGCAAGTATACACAGAACGATGGAGTAAGCATGTGCATGACGAGATAAACAAGTAAGAATGTATCAGTCGGCTTTGCCGACAGAGATATACCCTCAGCCTATGTGAATTAAAACGTTCAACTTTTGTAGGGGAGGTACCCTAAGGACTGCAATAGGCGACTGCAATATCCCGAGCGTAGTTGAGCCAAAACTAATCTAGTTTGTCGTGGCAGCTGACGCTCCTCAGCTGCGATAGATGGGGGATGTATTTCGAGGACTTTATTCACAATATAGTTGCTAAGGCCATACTGCATCCGTGTGAATACTATTTAAACCTGCTTTATATGCCTGTGGATCTAGGGGTTCTATCCTATATTGTTGGACCTCCCTCTCTAGACCATGAATATCCTTCCTGATATGCCTGAATGTGTCGGGCCAGCAGATGGTAATTGGTATGGCTCTCACGGTAACACCCAAGCAATTACTGCAACGAAAGCATCTCATACTGGAAGAATCTTTGCCTCCTCTTGTAGATGGTCCACTGAAGACTTGAGGAGGCACCCTGTTGCTGTTCTCAAGGTGGCATTCTGGCAGGTTTGAATATTTTTCCAATTCGTATCACATAATCCCAGGGTCAACAAGGTTTCTTTATCTGCACCCCAAGTGCTGCCGGCTAGGGACTTGAGGACCTTGTTCCTACTTTTGAGTTTGTGGCGTGCGCGCACAACTTGAAAGTAGTGTCGAATGTGACCATTAAAATTTTGGGGCAGTTTGTGGTCGGAATTCTGCTACCGTCGACCACGACATTCAATTCTCTTCCAAACTGCGCTGTCCATGTGGTTAACATAGTGGCTGTTGATTTTGTGGCGGAAATCTGCATATTCCTCGAATGGAAAAGGTGGTAGGATCGATTAAATAGTTGTTCAGTCTCTCACAGATGTCATCAGGATAGGTACCTGACGCCAGGATCGTGCAATCATCCGCATACGTTACGATCTCAATGCCGTCTGGAGGGGGGCGGAATACAGGAGAGGTAGAGGTTAAACAGTTCCGGAGATATCACCCCACCTTGGGGAACTCCCTGTTTCACTCTACGGGGTTTGGACTTCTTGTTCCTGAATTCTACGTACGACTGGCGTGCACACATATAATTGACTATCCAACGTTTCAAGCTTGACCGGAGGGTTGTCTGCTCAATGTCCTCAATGAGCGTGGAGTGCCTGACTGTATCAAAGGCTTTTGATAAGTCAAGCGCCACCATCACTGTTCTATCGCACGGCCGTCTCTGGTTGAGTCCTTGACAAATATATGCGGTAATGGCGTGCAGCGCAGTTGTCGTGCTGGGTTGCATACGGAATCCATGCTGATGATCGGCAACTTTATAGCTATTTCTGATACTGGGGAGGACTAAGGCCTCAAGGGTCTTTGCTACGGGCGACAAAAGCGAAATCGGCCTGTACGATTAACTTTTGCTGGCATCCTTGCTTCCGTAGTGGGACCACTCTGCCCATTTTCCAGACTTCGGGAACAACGAGGGTGGCTAGCGACAAGTTGAAGACTTTGGTGAGATACTCGATTCCCGGCTCATCCAGCTGCTTCAACATTACCATGGAGATTCCATCAGGGCCCAACGCTTTGAATGATTTACTCGACAAACTGTCGATTTAAATAACTTGCGCACCTCTTCGGGTCAGTCAACGTAACGTCGCCAAACGTGACTGAAGTGACTGAAGTCATATCTTCCAGGGTTCGAAAGTGACTTAACCGTTGCCCACAATTCACCTATACCGGCTCCAATGTTGCAGCTCTTCAGATGATTTAACCATTGTTCCGCTTATGCTCGCCGACCAGCCTGTTAACTTCCAGTGTCAGCTCCCTGACCCTGGGGTCATTGGGGTTGATACGACGAAGCTCATCACGCTCATTTGCTAATCCCGTCGCCTCTGCTGGGAAATTTGGTCTTACTTCGGGTATTCGACCAGCAGGGATATGGCGAGCGGCTGCAGCAGTGATGATGTCCCGGAACGTCCTTTCCGCTGCCCGAACATCAGAAGGATTGGGCAATTCTCTGAAGCGGTGATTGATGAACTCTCTGAAACCCAGGCAATCAGCTTACTTATGATTGACAAATGTGCGGCGTTAAGGGGTAATGAAATCGGGTGGTCTGCTAATAGAGACAATTATGGGAAGATGGTCTGATCCAAGGGAAATGACGGGTTGCCAGGTAACGTCATTTGTCAGACCAAGTGACACGATGGTTATGTCTGGCAAACTGTGACACTCTCGTCTAATTCTGGTAAGGACGTCCTCATTGACCGTCCAAAACGTAAAGCTGTCAATCTGCTCAGCCAGCGCTGTACCTCTCTGGTCGTTTCCGAAGGCCGAATGCCACATCTCATGATGCGCATTTAAGTCCCCAAGGACCAGACGATTATGACCTTCCAAAGCGGGCTAATGTCAGGCACGTAATCTGAGATACAGCTATTTCTCGGCGGGATGTATACGTTCAGCAACTCTATCTCGGCAGTTCCACACCTGACTGCTACCCCCATACATTCCATGTACGGGTCATTAGAGACAGGCTCAAGCTAGATAGGTCTGTATTGGACAGACTGGTGCAATAGTAATGCTAATCCCCCACCCCCACTTCTGGTGCGATCCTACCTTAGCACGTTGTAACCATCACAACGTTTTAAGCTACAGTTGTTGTTGAGCTTGGTTTCTTGCACCGCAGCGACCTTGATATTCCTCCGACTCATGAAATCTTCTATTTCCTCGATCTTACCTCGGAGTCCATTGCAATTAAATTGCAAAAAGGATGCATTTTCCGGGATTGGGACAACAACGGCTGGTGTTAAAGGCTGCATGTGCGGTTGTTGTCGAGGGGACTGCGGGGGAGTCTCATAATCAGACGACGAGGGAGTTTCGTAATCCGATGACGATTCACTGGGGACTGTATTCACGCAGCAACATAGTCCCTGTCGTAGTCCCTCACGTGGACAAGTCCAGAGCAACCCCTTAGATGCACCCACTCCTGACATCTATTGCATCTCACCGAAGGCTGGATGTGGGTAAAGATGCGGATGTGACAAACCGAGCCCAAATATATTGGTCCTGGATTTTCCTCCGTCCCGGCACGGACCAAAAGAATTCGGAGCAGGCATTCCGCGATATGCTGCTCCCAACACAGAAAAACGAAACAAATACAAACATATGTATGTGTGTGTGTGTGTGCATATGGTGTTATAGGGATTTTTTGTGCATCTTTCAGGCTGTTTTCTCAAAAAGTATGGACTTCCCCTGAAAAGACTTTTATCGTCGTAATGGAGGCAGCAAATGTAAGTTGCCTCAACAAAAATCAAAGTGATTCGAGAACAGGTCTTAAAGTGAACTTATCCGAAATTATGTGTGGGACGTACCTAAATGAGTTGACATATATAGTCCATATTCGAACCTGATCTATATTTGGTTTAAATATTAGGATGTGTAAAGTGTGAATCAAATCGGTAACTCTCTTCAAGAGTTATCGTGCGCACAGCTTTTCCGAACATTTTTGAACTTTGTTGGGGGAGGTACCTGAAGGAGTGGACCGATATGGCTTATCTTCGAATTTAAACTATGTTTGGACAAAATAATACGAAGGCCAAATTTTGGGCCGAATCAAAACTTCACTTGGGTACCCGGGTACCCTGGTTATGGCTCCCGTTCGTCCAGGTGGTTATGGATCGTAGGGGTAAATATTTGCTACAGCGACAGGCAGTGTGCGCTTACTGAGAGCAAATGAGGATAAATTTCAATGCAATATTTTCTCTCTCATTAAGCGCACTCTGCCTGTAATTGGAGCAAATATTTGCCTAATGCGCATTCGGCACACAACAACAACAATTATGGTTTTTCAATTAGTGAGTGGAGAGAGAAGCTCTCTTTGCTTGCTCGCGAGTAAAGAGGTGCCGAATTCTGGCCTAATGTGACCTTACCTTAAAGCCAGATCAGGCAATGTGCGCTTACTGAGAGCAAGTGAGCGAAAACTTCAATGTAAAATACATTGAAATGTATGCTCACTTGCTCAGCAAGCGCACATTGCCTATTCATGCCTTAAAGGCTTATAGGACAAATGTTCTGTAGTGGACAAATGTTAGAATGACTATTAAAGAGCTTCTCCTCTTCCTTAAACCAGAGGTGAACAAGAAACACAGGCCCATTTAATCCGAGGAGGCACACAACAACAACAATTTGAGCAAACACTGTTGTCAGTCTATGGTTTTTCAATTAGTGAGTGGATAGAGAAGTTCTCTTTGCTTGCTCGCGAGTAAAGAGGTGCCGAATTCTGGTCTAATGTGACCTTACCTTAAAGGCTTATAGGACAAATTTTCTGTAGTGGACAAATGTTAGAATGTCTATTAAGGAGCTTCTCCTCTTCCTTAAACCAGAGGTGAACAAGAAACACACGCGCATTTAATCCGAGGAGGAGCATTTCCGGAGTTGTCAGAAAACTGTTTATACAGTAGTTTTCGCTTACCTGCACACTGAAAAATTGCAGAAAATGTTGTGCACGTAAGCCAAAAATGCAGTTATCTTATAGAAAATTGAGATAAAATAGCATATTTGTTCTACGCAAGAAAAATGAAATCGGGCAACTAACGCCAAAATGCTGCTAAAACTAATGCAGCTAAGTTAGTCGCCTTACTGCAAGAATTTACCCCTTAATAAAATTTTGTTTAACTCATGACTTAAAAAAGATACTGCAGGATAAGGGTTAAAAATGGAAACCACCCCACTTAATCGGTTGTGGCTTTTAATGGCCCTTTAAAGGCATCAACGATTTTTGTTTTATTCAAATTTTCCTTTTCATAGAGAATTCTTGCCACAAATCCTCACATTTAGTGTGACATCACATGGCGTACTTTTACAGAAAAATGAGTGAATGAATCCACACTTGTTCGAAAAACAAAATCATTGACCTCCGGAAGATGATGGTACTCATTCTATGGCCACGACACTGTGTCCGTGCATGTTTCTAGTTGTTTTAGAAGAAGAAGAAGAAAAAAACAAAACTATTTTGTCTTAGCCACAAGAGCAATGTCACAGAATATAGCTCTGGTCTATATACAAACATTTAGATAATACGAACGACTGCCAAGCTGTTTGTCTGACTGTCTGCCAGGCATATGACAAAATGACAAATAAATATTTTGCTGCTAGTGTTTCTTTATAGGACTCAAAATAATTATTACTACCCGACGACGCGCATCATTAATGACCTAGACAAAAGGGGATGGGTGGTGGTGGGGTAGATTGTGTGTGCGTGAGGGTGCTTGCTAGTCGCTTGTTTGGATATGGATGTGGTTGTTAGCTTGTGGCGGCAATAGCTTTTGGTTTTTTCTATGAATGTGAGATTGTGGTGATTTTTCAAATCGCAGCCGAATGGGAGAAGAAGACTATCATTTGCCCAGACATCGTCAAGACGTTAAGACCATCACGACACTGTGATTTGAAAAATTCGTTAAAAACATTTTTGTGTCTCAATAAAAAAATCATATTTTCCCGTTGAAAAGGTGAGCAAGGGGAAGTGTTTTTTTTTTGTAAATGGAAAACTGTTGTTTTTGTTTGCCAATGAACTTGAATAAATCACTTTGAATTTAAGTTAATGTGACGAGACAGTCAGTGTGCTTTGTTATTAGAGCAATCTTGTGTTGTTATGGCAAAAAATAATAAAAAAAACAAAACGAGGCTAATGTTTGTTCATTGCATCAGTGAAAATAAGTGTTGCTAAGTTTTTTTATAAATTAAATAATAAACTATTAACAGATTCCTAATAAACGATTTGTTTTCTGATAATTATTAACAAATCAGTGTTCAATTCAAAACAAACTACAATAAACAATTCAGAATAATTAACAACATCTGTTCTATTAGAAGAGGAAGATTACATACAAAAATAACACAAACAAAACAACAATTCCCCAGGTACAACGTGGTATTTTTGTATATTTGTTTGTGTATTTCGAAATAATTGATGTTAATTTTTAATGCATTCTATTTACAGTTGTCTGCTGTTAAACGAATTTCGTGCCAGACTCTCTTTCATCAGGTGTTCAATACAGGATACTCTAAATAATACAGTAAGTATTTTGGGTTAATATATTTTCCATAAATAATTGAAAACAACATTGGGCGCCACTAAATATTTGAAAATAAAAGGCAATAGAGTGGAATGCATGTTGTAATACAGTAGGCAGAACTAGCAAAAACAGCTGATCAAGATTTCAGCTGACATTGCATTAGAGTACTAAAGGTAAACAAACATGTATGTACAAACATTTTGACGGCCCTTAACCCAATCCCTGCGGGATATTTTAGAAACAAATTTAAATTGTCACTTTATCGGGCCATGAATAATGGAAAACAACATTGGGCGCCACTAAATATTTGAAAATTAAAGGCAATAGAGTGGAAAGCATGTTGTAATACAGTAGACAGAACTAGCAAAAACAGCTGATCAAGATTTGAGCTGACATTTCATTAGAGTACTAAAGGGATATTTTAGAAACAAATTTAAATTTTCACTTTATCGGGCTTTTACGACATAAGGTGGAACTCGAATGACCGAAACATAAGAACAAATTAATATAAATATGTTCAATTTGTGGATTTATTATCCCATAGAGTAAACGACTACAAGTGGTATCATGTGGTACCACCGCAGGGATTGGGTTAAAGTTATAAAAGCAGTTTGCTGCAAGACCTGTTAATTGGGTCATGGTAGAACAGTAAGAACAGCTGATTTAATTGAAATTGTGAATTAAATTTATGATAACGAAAACAAACATTTTGACAACTCTGACATATTTCAATCTAAAGAAAACAGTGAATATCCAGATCTATTTACCATGTCTACAACAACTCTATTTTGGCCAAAAATTCTTCAAGATGTCAAAATGATTGTTTACGTTTTTATACAATTTATTAGTTACTTAGATGGCTTTTATACTTGTTCCATAAACCGAACTAAGAATAGATTTTTAAACGCATCGATCTTTTGCTTTACTTCTCCAATTTTGGATGCCATGATATCTTCTTCAACTTGGTCTTTCCATCGGAGTTTTGGGCGTATACTGTCGAGTGGCTCGTATTCAATTGCCTTTCAGGCGGGGGCATCACTATCCGTCGTGCTAACGTGGCCCAGCCAACGCAATCGTTGTTGTTCGATATGGTTTACTATATCGATGTCGGCCGACTGGTACTGCTCGTTGTTCATAAGACGCACAGTGGTTCCGCCCGTGGACAAAAATCGAAAAATTGATGGCGACAAATTTGATTGCGATTGAAAAAAATATTCTCTAAGCACATTAAATTTTTATTATCCAGTATTATTTTTGTAAATTTTC
Organism: Musca autumnalis; assembly: GCF_047663935.1. Lineage (NCBI taxonomy): Eukaryota > Metazoa > Arthropoda > Insecta > Diptera > Muscidae > Musca > Musca autumnalis. Next base: position 278,674,383 of record NW_027411644.1, read on the forward strand.
AGCGGTTATATGCCAAGTTAAGTCGAAGATGTTGTGATTTGTATGCGAGGCCTTAAAAACGAAAAACACATCCTCAAAGCATTCTTAGGTTATGAGTAAAATTATAAAAAAATGGAGAGGTAAATGTGCAATTTTCAAAATTAAACTTTTATGTGATGGCATTGGCAATGTTTTTACGAAAAAACAAATTCATAATTCATTTTCCAACTTCATTAAAAATAGATTCTTAATAAATGACTTTTTCTTCTATTTTTAATATAATTACTATTAATTTATGTTGAGTTTTACTAATGTTGTGAGCATTTGTGAGTCTCGAAAATTCTTTTTAAATGCTGGGAATAGTCTCTAGTTTACGAATGTCCAGCTGCCCCCATCTGCCACCCGCTAATTTATTCCTCTTATACCACGCCTGTAAAATCGTCAAAATTCCGAAAATCGGGAAGAACGTTTATATGGTGGCTATACCTAAACATAGACCGATATTGACCATTTTTTGCATGGAGGTATTTGGTTCACTCAGAACTCTAAATGCCAAATTACATCTAAATCGGTTGGAAAATGTGGGTAAAACCGTCAAAATTTCGAAGATCCAGAGGTACGTTTATATGGGGGCTATACCTAAACGTAGACCGATATTGACCATTTATTGCATGGATGTATTTGGTTCACTCAGAACTGAAAATGTCGAATTACAACCAAATCGGTTGGAAAATTTCGCTAATATTTTCAAAATACCGAAAATCTGAGGGAACATTTATATGAGGGCTATACCTAAACGTGGACCTATATTGAATATGGTAATTTATTCACTCTGTGCAAAATAACATTCAAATCGGTTAGTAAATTTGGCCAAAATCATCAAAATACTAAAAATCGGGCGATACCTTTCTATGGGAGCTATACCCAAATATGGACCTACAACCACTAAAAATGGTTTTCTATCTTTTTGGCTTGTTATAAAACTACCTTTAAAATTTGGAGGCCGTAGCTCGATTAGAACTATTTTTGGCACTCTTTTCCATACAAGTGGGACCACTGTGCGACGCCGGTATTCACAGTCACCGCATATTGGTCCATAAATTTTTCTCTCAAACACGCCAAGTTCTGCCTCATCTGTTTTCGAAAGTTCCCATGCTTCACATCCATACACAAGTACGGGTAGTATCAACGTCTGGTAGAGTGTAAGTTTGGTCTGACGAGAGGTGGTTTTGCTTTTAAAATGTTTACTTAGACCAAAATAGCATCTGTTGGCCAATATTATTCTTCTCTTGATTTCATAACTGATGTTGTTAGCTTTATTTACGGCGGTGTCGAGGTAGATAAAGTCATTTACGACCTCAAAATTTTAATTCTGAACATCAACAGTTGATCCAAGTCTACTTGACATCTTGCGTGTTGATATCATAAATTTGGTCTTATCGTCGTTGACTGCCAGACACACTTTGGCAGACTCTTTTTCAATTTTCGCAAAGGTGCCTGTTGCGGATCGAGTTGATCGACCTATTATATCAATATCGTCTGCATAGGCCAGTAACATTATATCCTTATTGTATATAGTGCTATTTTTATCTCTATCGGTATATACATTCGCTTCTCGAATGACCTTTTACAATAGAATATTAAATAGGTCACACGATAGACTGTCACCTTGTCTGAAACCTCGTTTTGTTTCAAAAGGTTCCGAGAGGTTCTTTCCCACTTTAACAGCTGATCTTGTATTAGCCAATGTCATCCTGCATAATGGAACTCAGGCATGGCTTGGAACACCTTTGATCGAATTGGGCTGTCGAAGGCGGCCTTATAGTCGACGAACAGGTGGTATGTGTCGATCTGTCTTTCGTGGGTCTTCTACAGTATTTGGCGCAGTGTGAAGATTTGGTCAATTGTCAATTTACCAGGTCTAAAACCGCATTGGTATGACCCGATTATGTTATAGACCCTGGTTTTTAAACGTTTACACAGTACGCTCGACAGCACTTTGTATGCCATTGGTAGCAGACTTATGCCTCTGCAGTTTGTACACACCGTCGTGTCTCCTTTCTTGTTTACGGGACATAGGAGGCTGAGGTTCCTGCCAAATTTCTGTAATTAACTGATGCATATTCCCTATCAGCATTTCGCCACCGATCTTGAGCAGTTCGGCGGGCAGCCCATCAGCTCCTGCTGCTTTATTGTTTTTCAGCCGATTATTTGCTGTCATGACCTCGCTTTGGCTAGGAGGAAGACATTCAACGACGTCATTTGCGATTGTTTCTGGTGTATCTTCATCGACGCCCATATTCGATACTAAGAGCTTCATACAATGCCCCTTCCAGATCCTCAGTACGCTATCTGTATCAGTTGCCAGATTCCCTTCATTCCTAATGTACCTGCATCATACCCTTCAGTCTGGTGTTTTACACTCTGGTAAAATTTTCGGACTTCATTCTGACTCCTGAACATCTCGAGTTTCTCACGCTCACGTTTTTCTTGTTCTCTCTTTTTTTCTTCTGAAAATACGCTTCTCCCCTCTCCTCTTCTCCCGATATTTTTATTTTACGCTTCGTGCTGCTACTGAAGGCAGTGTTGCTCTGTATGCCGCGTTCTTTTGTTCAGTAGCCTGAGGACCCTCCTGATCGTACCATAGATTTTTAGGTGGTCGTTTTTGGTACCCAAGCGCAGATTTTGCGGTAGTTTGAAGTGAGTGGGCTATTCTTTGCCACTGCGCTTCCACATTATCGGGACAAGCAGTGCCTTTCTCCAGCATGTGAGTCAGTTGAACGGAATCGGCTTGTGCTATCTGTTTTGTTTGCAGCTTCTCGAAATCCAGCTTCCGTCCTATGTTAGATTGCACTTTTGTCGCAACATTAAGACGAGTGCTTACCTTTGCTGCTACAAGGAAATGATCCGATGGATGTTCGCTCCTCAAATCGATCGGACATCTAACACACTGTACGAGTGTCTTCAGTCTATCACAACATGATAAATCTGGTTTCTTGTTTTCCCATCTGGGGATATCCACGTGGCCTTGTGTATGTCGAGGTGTTGAAACCTGGTACTGCTCACTACCATGTTTTTTGCCGCTGCAACATCGATCAGCCTTATTCCGTTGTCGGATGTTACCTCATAAAGGCTGACCTTTCCGACCGTGGGACCAAAGGTATTTTCACTCCCAATTTTAGCATTAAAATCTCCTAGAACAAGGTGTTGGTACCTGGTACTGTTCACTACCATGTTTTTTGCCGCTGCAAAATCGATCTGCCTTATTCCGTTGTCGGATGTTACCTAATGAAGGCTAAACTTTCCGATCGTGGGACGAAAGATATTTTCACTCCCAATTTTAGCATTAAAATCTCCTAAAACAATCTTATTTCATGGCAGCGGTCATATGCTCTCTCTAGGCGCTCGTAGAATATATCTTCGGTCGGGGCATGGGCGCAGATGAGACTGATGTTAAAAAACTTTGCTTTTATACGGATTGTGGCAATTCTCTAATCAACCGGAGTGAAGCTAAAAACGAGATTTTTGAGCCTCCGATTTACCATAAATCCAACACCTAGCTCATGTTTCGTTTCATGACAACTATAATGCAGTGCGTAATCGTTTGTTATTTTTACGTCTGCCCGGTTCCATCGCACTTCCTGTTAGGCGATAATATCAGCTTTGTACTTACCAAGTACATCCGCCAGTTCGCAAACTCTCTGTAGAGAGTCCTGGCATTGCAGGTGCAGATTCGCAGATCATGGTCCATGGTCCTTAAAACGTTTGCGGGGTTCGTCAACTTTAGAGGGGGTTGTTTTTCTTATTTTTCTTTGTTTTTTCATAGTAGGCGTTGTTTTGACGGGGTGAGTTACTAGCCCAACGCCCAACCCAAGTTTTTAAACGTTCTTATGGGTGAACGCGTGGCACATGTTAGCTCACTACCTTTAACAGATGTTAAAGGCAGCTCCCCAGATGACACCACGGGGAGGTCAGTGTCCAGTTGGGATGAAAGAGGGACCAAGATAAATCGTGGGCTTTGCCATGTTAAAGCCGATCAAAACCGTTACTTGGTATCATTCATTCCCTACGTCACCCATACAATTTATTCACAATAACAAAAATTTTGACAGATTGAAACCACGACCCTGGCTTTTTACGCCACCTTATAATTTCCACTACAAAGTGGAACAATAAGACCAGTAGTGCGATTCTCTAAGTCATTTTTTGAGTTACCGACAAAAATCGGTAACGTTAAAACGCAAAATTATGAGTGAAAAGTTCAAATAAATGTTGACAATATTGTTGCTATTGGTAGGGCTTTACGACTAGTTGTTATTGGTCGCTAAGTTACCGAATAATATCGTTAATGATAAGTATATTGTAATTAACTCAAAAAATGTGTTAGAGAATCGGACTACAGCTCCTAAACAAATGCAGAGTATTGTGTGGTCCCAAAAAGAAAAATGCCGGGTCGTGGCATCAATTCGGGTCCGATCGTGTTTGTCTTGACAGCTGGCGTACTTCTGCTGGGATGGATGTGGAGGTGGTCCGTCTCAATATGAATGATATGCAAGCCTGCTTATAAGCTCGTTGGTCTAGGGGTTTTCCTTTATACGTTTGGACCTCTATCTCTCTCTAGATCATAAAGATGTCTCCTTGCGTGCCAGTCCATCAAAAAGGTACTGCATCTACAACACCCTTAGCCAACGCTTCAAACTAGGCCAGAAGGTTGCCTGTTCGATATCCTAAAACAGTGTATAGGGCTTGACAGTATCAAATGCTTTTGATAAGTCACGTACCATCATCACTGTTCCATCCCACGGCTTGTTCTGGTTGAGTCCTCGGCTAATATGTGTGGAGATGGTGTGTAGCGATGTTGTCGTGCTGCTTACATAACCCATGCTAATTATCGGCAACTGGATAGCTATTTCTGACGCTGCCTAGAACTAAAGCCTCAACAGTCTTTGCTAGGGGCGACAATAGCGAAATCGGCCTGTAGAATTCACCTTTGCTGGCATCCTTGTCTGGGTTCAGTAGCGAGACCACCCTGCCCATTTTCCAGACTTCGGGAATGATGTGGGTGGCTAACGGCAGGTTAATAACTTTATTAAGATACTCTACTCCTGGCGCATTGAGTTGTTTCTGCATTACCATGGAGATTCCATCAGGGCCCCACGCTTTGGATGACTTAGCGTTCCTGGTGGCATTCGCACTCACTTCTAACTTTGTGTATTATACCAACAGGTACATGGTGTGCTGTTACAACAGTAATGATGTCTCGGAACGTCCTTTCTGCAACCCAAACAACAGAAGGGTTGGACAGATTTCTGCAGCAGTGATTAGTGAACCCTTTGAAACTAGGCCAATTAGCTTTCCCATAATTGGTTAAAGTTCAGAGGTGATGTAATCGGGCGGTCTGGTTATGGAGATAATTATGGGGAGATGTTCTGACCCAAGAGAAGCGACTGGTTTCCAGGTGACGTCATTTGTCAGATCAGGTGACACGGTGGTTATGTCTGGCGAACAGAAACACTCTACGTTAATTCTGGTAGGGGCGTCCTTATTGATCGTTCAAAACTTAGATCTATCAATCTGCTCAGCCGTTTCCGAGGACCGAATGCCACAATTCATGATGAACATTAAAGTTTCACCAAGACCAGACGGATATGACCCTCCAAAAGCGGCTAATATTGGGTCTATAACCTGGAGTACAGTTATTTAACGACGGAATGTATACGTTCAGCAACTCTACCTCGCCAGTTCCACACCTGGCCACTACTCCCATACATTCCATTTACGAGTCATTACAGCCAGACTCAAGTTAGATAGGTCTGTATTGAAAAGTCTGGTTCAATAGTAAAGCTTATCCCCCACCTCCACTTCCGGTAGGATCCTTCGTCATTACGTTGTAACCATCATCATTTGCTGCACCGCCTCGACCTTGTTATTCTCTTGAAGTCCACTATTTCTTCGATCTTACCTCAGAGTCCATTGCAATTAACTTGAAAAAAGATGCATTTTCAGGGATTGGTGTTAAATGCTGTGCGGCTGCTGCTGGGAGGATTGCGGGGGAGTCGTGTAATCGGACGGCGAAGACTCACTGGGGCTGTGTTTACGCAGCATCCAGAACAAACAAACCCTTAGATGCTCCCACTCCCGACGTCTATTGCATCTCACCAAAGAATGTATTTGAGTGAGATGCGGATGTGACAATCCGACCACAAATATATTGGTCCTGGGGGTTCCTTCCTCCCGGCACGGACCAAAAGAATATGGGATATGCTGCTCCCACACAGAAAACGGATACAAATACAAACATATGTGCACTGAGGTGGCAGCCGCTGGGCGGAACATGGGTGTTGTTTGGTTCCAAATCAATCCGGTGTTGAAGAACCCGCCGCCGTGGATTTGCCGTGATTTCCCTGGGTTCCAAAAGATGAAATGTGGAAAAATAAATTAATCAGAGATTGTGTCATGAGAGGCAATGGGATGGATAGTTATATGGTGAGATTGTGGGTTTTGAGTGGGGAGCTGCAGATAGCCACTTCAACAGGTCAATGCCACAGATCAATTGGACTAAAGAATGTGGGTCGATCTGTCTCTATCCCATGACATGGGCTAGCCAACGCAATCGTTGCCATTCAGTACGTTTGAGGATCCACCTAATAGTGTAGCTGACAGCTTCACTCGGAGACCTTTGGTCTATTTTGTTCATCATCTCTAGTTTGAAGATGATAATTAGGTAAATATGATGAATGATTTTTAAGAGTTATTGCTTGATGAATTGAAGATGAGGTAGTGATGATGTTGATAAGTGTGTGGATATTGCTCATTGGGCTAAAGATGAAGAAGAAGAAATTTCCAGGGTATAGTCATATTGTTGATCGATTGTATTAATCTGACATGCTCCGCCGCCCTCCATCCGCACCGTATTGATTTCACATCTACTTGTCCAAATTCGAGGCGGAGATCACAGTATAGGTCTTACCGCTTAGTCCGCTCAAATAAGGTTCATGTACTAGGGCGATGTCAATGTCTAAGGTGGAGAGGGTTTTCAGCAGCTTATGGGGCAGCAGTAGCTTTACAATGATGCAAATTTATCTACACAAAGCATAAACTTCCTAACCCCCAGTTAAATAGTTCTTAAGTAGTCCTATCCAGACTTGTCGGTGGCAAACTTGATAAGACCGTCGTTCTTCTGAAAGAAGTTGGGAATCCTCCACTATGCCATCTGACGACCGATGTTCTGTTTCTCGACTAACTTCAATATTCGTCCCATTTCCATTGATGGAGAAGAACCTATACTGTAGTTAGCATCCCACCTGCTAATTCCTTATTATCTCCATATTAACTTATTCTCTCCATACATTTCCCTGGTCAACCACGTCCGAAATGTCTCTAAAATGACCTCCGACAGCAACCAATGACAATCGCTGATGCGCACATTGCAATCACCTTTGTCGATGATTGCTAGTCGGAGGTCATCAGGGACTATTCGTCCAGCAGTATTGCCAACTTGCTTCGGCTTAGACGATAATCAATTCTACGAAGAGCTGTCAGTGTCAACTTCTTCGAGCGCAGAAGGCTGTTCCCCGGACGACCTCATCCTCTTCACAAGCAATGCTCATGATTTTAGATTGGTCGATTGAGGACCGGTGATCTTAGACGTCAATCATTCCTCTGCCAGCTCGCGTTTCACCTGAGTCAAATGGTTTCTATTTGCTCATCAGCTGACCCAATTCCATCATCCTTTTGCGGGGTTTTGGAGTTGAGGCAGATGAGGAATCAAGTGAAACCTTAACTTCTTCTCTGCCTTTTTTTATGGCTGTGACTTATCCGCTTTGGAAGAAGTATCTTTTTTCGAACAAGAGGTTTCTCCAGTCGTCACCTCCTTAGGGGTCCTGTGCTTAAAGTGGGAATTTGTTAGACAAGAAGTTCCTTGTGGATTGTTTCTATAGAAAACACTCATTGCCTTGAGGTTAGATCTTATCAGCTGCGATTATTATTTGTGGAACAAGTTGCTTTAGCAACCTTACCAACGGATTGGGCTCAGTATCATGACTGGAGGTTGCAGACATGGATCACTGTCGTGTTCATGGCTTCATCCTCCTCTGTCAGCGATAAATTATCCCAAATGTCATTGGGGATGCTCTCTTCCCGGTAGAGTTAGGGGGACATTTTCATCAGTGTATTTAGGCTGTTGTTTATATGGTACAGTTCCGGAGTGTCTTCCCCGCCCCTTGGTTCCTGTACATTTCTCTGTAACGCCATAGCTTGAGCTGCTGGCGACAGCAGGAGGGTTCGCTGTCAGAATTCATGTTTGTGATGGTCAGGGATAGTGAGGTTGATGAACTTGTAGAAGTGAAGATTTAGGGTGCCACGGTATCATCACCTACATACATCAGTCTAAGTCGGGGTTTTTTAGCGAAAGTTCAGATATCCATGAGGTATTGATTAATGAAGGGACCGAGGTCAACCGCAGCATAGCCTACTTACCAGTGCAAAGACTTGACAACTAAGCCTAATACACGTTGAGGCGCCTAGGTATCAACAAATACAGTTGGTATCCCACATCAAACCTTGAAAAACACCGATATTCACGTGGTCGGCTAACATCCCGATGTTGGGGGAATTAATTCTTGCCCCATATAAATTTAGGCGTCCGTATCATGCCGAGCGTAGTTGAGCCAAAACTACTCTGATTTTTCGCAGCAGGTTACGCTCCTCAGCTGCAATAGATGGGGGACCCTATGGTCTCGAGAACCTTGTTCTTACGTCTCAGCTGATGGCTGTGGCATGGGCGGACGTCGTGAACATGGGCTGACTTCCGATACGTCAGTTGCTTTGTATTCGTGCATGAAACTAGGGGTTCTTAGATCGAGTTCCCCACTACTGAAATTCCATAAAATTACTCTAGTATGGAACTCGTTCTAAGAATCCCTAGTTTCATGCACGTATACAAAGCAACTGACGTTTCGGTAGTCAGCCATGATGTCGAATGTGAACCCTAGAATCTTGAGATAATTTGTGGTCGGTTCCGCTGCTTACGGAACCAATGTTGCAACTGGATATACACTCCGTTTCAAGTCAATAGCACATTTCAAATTGCTTTTTGTTACTTCATTTTAGTCGATATCCGTGGAATAAGACCTTATGAAGGTATTTTGCCATTGGGCGCCACAAAACCTAAAATTGTTAATGGAGGGTACCAGAAGGATTGTCGGTCCCTCTTGCAACTGGATTTCATGTTTGTACTCATCTCTTTCGATAGTTATATTGCATACCATCCATTTTAGTTGATCACAGTACAACTTTTATAGCTTTAGGGTCATATGTTAGGTTAGGTTTAAGGATGCGCATCCAACTAATAGTATAGATAACTGCTTCACTCGGAGACCCTTGGTCCATTGTTCTTCTTTTCAGCATCTCATCAATCCATTCCACAAGAATAGAAGAAATTGCTGTGTTGTTGTGAGCAGTGTGGATGGAAGGCTGCCAGTGTGCGCGCATGGAACACACCCAAACTTTTGTTTTGGAAATATTATTTCCTTTGCGTTTGCTTCAAAACAAAAAAACAAGTTTGAAAACACACTCGAGTTTGGTAGTGTTTCTTAAGGCCTGGGTACATAAGCTGCCTCGCCTGGTTGCCTTGCTTTCCTGCTTCATTTCTGGCGTAACAAAAAAATTAAAGAAAAAAGAAGAAAAGGGCAACCTAGTTCGAAATTGGCTCGGCCTTCTTTATTCTTTTAGCAAGGCAACCAGGCGAGGCAGCTTATGTACCCAGGGCCCTAATTCTCGCATATGTGATCGAGTTATTTCGATCGATATTTTCTGTATTTGGATTACGGCATCCGTTGTCGAATACACTTTCGAGTGGAATCTTGCGAGTTTTTGACCGCCACACATCTGCTGTCGAAATGATTATTTTTGTGGCACAAAACGAACTGGCTTAAATCTAGTTTAGTAAAAACTCTCCGATTTTTTTCATAGGTAGATATTTTTACGCTGATTACGGGAATGTAAAATTTTCTTGGGGGACGGACCCGGTTACCCGGTTATTCGACCCGAAAGTCCGGGTACCCGGTACCCGATAGACCCGGTTCTACTGAACCGATTCTTACAAAATGGGTATCGTTGGAAAGCTTATGAAAATACCTATCCAACAAGTCATATGATGGGGTTATCTCCAGTGGTTCAGAAGTTATAACCAAAATACCTCTTTTTGGACCCGGGTTTTTCCATTTGTTATAATACCTTCACTGGGTCCAGAGATATTGACCTTAGAATGAGAGAAAAATTTAAAATTTAGAAGAAAATGTTGTTCCCATTCCCTAGATTTGAACCTGTCCATAGGAGAAAGTCTTAAATCCCCGGACGAAGGCCGGCTACTTGAGAAAATTTATACTTTAAAAGAAAATGTTGTTCCCATTCCCTAGATTTGAACCTGTCCATAGGAGAAAGTCTTAAATCCCCGGACGAAGGCCGGCTACTTGAGAAAATTTATACTTTAAAAGAAAATGTTGTTCCCATTCCCTAGATTTGAACCTGTCCATAGGAGAAAGTCTTAAATCCCCGGCCGAAGGCCGGCTACTTAGAGAAAATTTATAATTTAAAAGAAAATGTTGTTCCCATTCCCTAGATTTGAACCTGTCCATAGGAGAAAGTCTTAAATCCCCGGCCGAAGGCCGCCTACTTAGAAAAAAATTTACTTAAAAAAAGTGATGAATTTAGAAAAACTCTGGACCCAGTGAAGGTATTATAACAAATGGCACCATTTTGGAAAGGTTGAAGTATGAGCTATAAAATTACGTGAATTAATTGAGCACCCATAATGGGCCCTTTTTCGACTTTTTGAGGGTTTTATGGAAAAACCCGGGTCCAAAAAGAGGTATTTTGGTTATAACTTCTGAACCCCTGGAGATAACCCCATCATATGACTTGTTGGATAGGTAGTTTCATAAGCTTTCCAACGATACCCATTTTGTAAGAATCGGTTCAGTAGAACCGGGTCTATCGGGTACCGGGTACCCGGACTTTCGGGTCGAATAACCGGGTAACCGGGTCCGTCCCCCAAGAAAATTTTATATTCCCGTAATCAGCGTAAAAATACCTACCTCTGGAAAAAATTTCAAAAAAATCGGAGAGTTTTTACTAAACTAGATTTGTTCCAACGAACTTTAATGACAACATTTTGCAATAAAACTAATCAAAATCACATACTAAAGACTTTTTCCAATAAAATGAGTAAAAAACTAGACAAAAAGATACTGTTTCTTAAAAATTAAAAATATATTTTCCAAAGCCAGAATGCGATTTTTATATTTTTACATAGTGGAATTTATTTCGGGTCACTATTACTTTTAATTTTTCACAATTTTCTATTATTTTATACAATTTTCATGTTTTCATTTCATTTTACGAGAATCTTGCCGCACAACAACTTGTTTGTAATAGTTTGTGTTTACCATATGTTTCACCGTTCGATAACCGTATGTATCGATAACTTTTTTAAATAATTTCGATCGTATAAGGGAATCCAAAAATTTCGATCGTTCGTAATTTGTCTTCGAACAAAAACTGGTTCGATAACGGATGCGAGAATTAGGCCCCAGGCCTTTACGTATTCATTTTCTTATCGACATACATAAACAGGCTGTTAATTGTGTTCTGATTTCCATATCCAGTAATCTTTCCATCGTTTTTAATATAAAGGAAGAACGATTAATTGCTCAACAGTCCTTGGGTAATGTGTGACTTGGCTTTTCCGCCTTCCTTCCACTGACCAGGTATATGGATATAGGAATTTCTATGGGGGCTTTATATTACTCCAAGTATAGAGATCTGGAATAGTATAATTTTGTGATCCGAGAAAGAACACTTTTCGGATACCTTCCAACTCTCTTTATCGGAGTCGTTCATATTGGTTAGGGTTACATCAATTACTTCCCCCTTATACTATTTTGAAAACTTGGTGTGTTACCCTGTTATATATCCTTTAATTATTTGTTTAAATAAAATTTAATACGTACTCACCCCTAGCATTTGTGTTACTGGTGGACATTAGCATCACATCCATTAGGGTCATTATGTCATTATGTATAGACTTCCTAATTTATAGCTTTAAACAGGACCGCAAGAAGTATCATTGGTAAAAATGTCAGTGAGGCAAGTACCCGAAGGTGTCGTCCGTGATGATGACAGAAATTCGGTCAAATTAGACACTAAATTCATAAGTTATCGTACTCATGACATTATAACAGAAAGTATGGACCTGCCGTCGAAAACAAATGGTACCGTCGTAATAGGGGCCACGAGGAAAATCTTCTGCAAAAAAGGCTGACTTCCGTATCGTTAGTTGCTTTGTGTTTTGTAAACTTAGTTAAAATATTTCAGTTGCACACTCATGCGTTGTACACAACAATGCACATGCGAATGCATCAGAAAACAAAGTCATACTTGTTTGCTTTTTACCTGCGTTAAAAATACCTGTTTTTGATGATAAGAAACACGTAGCTTCGTAGTTGTTAAGTACATCGACGATAAGAAACAGAATACATTGTATATTATTTGTCATTTGCAAAGCAATATTCAATAAGGAAGTCAACCAAATTCAAAACTATTCAAGACAAGTCTCTAAACTGCACTTGTTCAAAGGATAATTTTTTAGACATTTTTTTGTATATTTTTCTCACAAAGCATCAAATTTTTTCCATTGGCTTTTAGCTTCTCTCCTTTCATCAGATTTTTAAAGACTTCCTTCAGCTATTCTCGTCTTCACAGTTTTTTTACCCTAACGATCCCTTCTGGACAGCATACTTCAAAGTCTTATTGATTTTAATGGTGAATTTTATTTATTTTCCAGCAAATGTCATCCAAAGATATTCATCATGGAGAATATAGCGGCGAACCTGGCTGTAAAACGTTAGAAGAAATCAACAAAGCATTTCATCATTTTTGGGATCCCACAGGATATTGGCAATGTGGCGAACAAGGTAAACCCGCAAAATTGAATCGTTGCCCGACATCGCATTTATTCTCCGGCAGCAAAGGAAAATGTGTACACTATACCGAATGGGAGTGGACTGAACCCAAAGAACCCCCTAGCCGCCCTTAATAGAATAGAGATTTCGCCTAAATATTTAGACCAATAAAATAAAGTTATCATTTGTTTTTTTTTTTAATTAAGAAAAATATATTTGTTGTTTTATATTTTCACTTTTGTTACGTTTTATTGGAAATGTTACAAAAAGAAAAAAGACTTCATTCTCTTGAGAGTGTAGCGTATTTAATACATTTCTAGTATGTATAGAAATAACAATACTAAAGAAAGGCAATAATAATTCGAAAAAAGGAATTTCTAAATATAATTTGGAATGTTTTGAAAAAAAGAACGACCATAACCGAAAATAAGGTTTGATTTTGATGATTTGGAAAAATACCTATCTATAAAAATTGACGTTAATAAATATTAAATGTAACTTCTGTCTTTCATTATCGATTGGCCATCAGACAAGTGGTCAACTTTCAAACTTAAAAAACTACGATTTTTTTTCAATAATTTCTCAGTCGACGACATCCTTTGTAGCCATGGGACACGCTATTACTAAATTCGTTGTCGACTCTGCTATTCTTAGGATGAGTGTTCAGCATAAATTTAATATTTAATTATTTTGACTAAAATTTCTGCTTAAAAAATCTATGTACATTTTTTTGCGGCTGTTTTCTACAGAATTTGTTGGGAAAATATTCCCTTTAAAAAATTAACAGAAATCCTAAACTTTAAGCTGCATATGTATAAAAGTTATGATGTCGTTGTCGTCGTATTTTGGAATCCCATGTTTAAGCTTAAAGCGTTGCTGCTGTTGTTGTTAGTTGGTGATATTTTGATGGAGAAATGAGATGAATTTAGTGATCTTAGAATTCAACATGTTCACCATGTTTGTTGATCACTTTAATTTTCTCGGGTTTTGGTGTGGGTGTATCGCGGGGAATTTCTTCTTTAACGGGTGCTGGTTCCTTGGGGGGCACACGTGTGGTTGAGGGTTTGGGAGGAGCCGATGTTGTTGTGGTGGCGGGCTTAGCGGTGGTTGTGCTAGGCTTTGGCGTTGTAGTTGTTGTTGGCTTGGGTGTTGTAGTTGTAGGCTTGGGAGTTGTTGTTGTAGTTGTGGGCTTGGGAGTTGTAGTTGCTGGCTTAGGAGTTGTTGTAGTTGTGGTGGTTGGTTTGGGAGTTGTAGTTGTTGGCTTGGGAGTTGTTGTAGTTGTGGTAGTGGGTTTGGGAGTTGTGGTAGTTGTGGTGGGTTTGGGAGTTGTGGTAGTAGTGGTGGTTGTAGTCGTAGTAGTTGTTGTTGTAGGTTTCACCTTTGGCTTGGCCGTAGTGGTAGTAGTTTCCTTTTGTGGAGGCTTTACAGCTGGTTCAATACCCACTCCCTCATAACGCACATTGTTGATTTTCACATTATGTTCCTTTCTAGCTCCTCGTTTGGGGTTGGCAACACGTCCCAAGAAACGATTGAATGGTGATCCCAACAACAAATGATCATCAAATTCCAAAACATGAGAAATCGATCCCACACTCTTATCAAAACCATGCAATGAACCTACAATATGACCATTCCAATCAACGCGTACAATAGTGGCACGTTTAGGAGCCAACAACAAAATACTTTCACCATGACCAATAAAGTGAATGAAACGTTGAGCAATCTTGTTGGGATAGGCATTGTTGATTAGTTTGAAAGGCAATTCGAACAAGGTCAACATGCGAGCCAAGAACAAACGAATGCTGGGGAAATTGCTGAAGATATTGAAACCGGAAGGATGTTCACTATCGCTAGCCATAACCAGTGGTACCCACAAGCCTTCTGAATCAGGTGTCAAATTATCGGGTATACCAGGCAAGCCCTCGACAAACACCTCAGTCTGTCCAGCTTTGCTACCCTTCAGGTAGTGTTTCGTCAAACGCATTGCACCAGTTTCGGCAACAACCAAAAAGTCTTCTTGGGGACTCAAAGCAATACCATTGGCAAAGAACAACTCATCAATGAGAACGGTGCTTTGGTTCTTAACACGGTCATATTTGAAGACACTGAAAGTAAAAGAAAAATAAATATATTATTATTTGGAGAATTATTCTAGGACAACAATTGGGAACATAAATAAAGAATTGATGCGAACAAGCATACATATGATATGTTTAGTACCTACAAAAATCACCGGAACACTAACCTGACATTAAAATGAGTCTAGGAGAAATTATTTCCAAAAATTCGAAAGGAGAATATCATTGGTCCATCGGTCGGAAAAAATTTTCTGCATAAAAAAATATCATAAGATGTAATGAAGACAATAACATTGTTGTTGTAGCCCGTACAGGACATTTAACCCACGGTTCTCTCGTATCGCATTGACCCGGCACAACGCAACATCTACGTTGCGGCCACCGGCTGCCACCTCAGTGTACACATGTTTGTATTTTTATCGTTTTTATGTGTTGAGAACAGCATATCGCGGAGTGTTTGCTCCGGTTTTTTTTGGTCCGTGCCGGGACGGAGGAAACCCCAGTACCAATATATTTGTGCTCGGTGTGTCACATCTGCATCTTCAACCATATCCAACCTTCGGTGAGATGCAATAGATGTCAGGTGGGGGTGCATCTTAGGGGTTGCTGTAGACTTGTCCTTTCAACAGCAACCGCACAAGCAGTATTAGCACCTGCCTTTGTTGTATGGGAATAGCAGTCAGGTGTGAAACTGCCGAGGTAGAGCTGCTGAAGGTATACATCCCGCCGATAAATAGCTGTATTTCAGGTTACAAGAATAACATTAGCCCGCTTTTGGTGGGTCATAACGGTCTGGTCTTGGGGGACTCTAATGCGCATTATGAGTTGTGGCATTCGGTCCTCGGAAACGAGCAGATTGATAAATCTACATTTTGCACGGTCAATGAAGACGCCCCCATTAGAGGAGAGTGTCACAGTTCGGCAGACATAACCATCGTGTTACCTAGCAACCCGTCATTTCTCTTGCATCAGACTATCTTCCCATAATTGTATCCACTAGCAGACCGCCCGATTACATCACTTCTGAACGCCGATCTTTCATCAATCATGGGAAAGCTGATGAGCCGAGTTTCAGAGAGTTCACTAATCACCGCTTCAGAGATCTGCCCAATCCATCTGATGTCCGGATAGAAAGGAAAAGGAAGTTTTGAGACATCATCATTGTTGCAGCGGCTCGCCATATACCTGCTGGTCAAATACCAGAAGTAAGACTAAACTTCTTAGCGGAGGCGACGGGATGAGCGTGATAAGCTTCTTCGAACTAACTTCAGTGACCCCAGAGTCAGGGAGCTGACGCTGGAAGTTAACTGGCTGTTCGGCGAGCATAAGCTGAACAAGTGGTTAAATCATCTGAAGAGTTGCAAACATTGGAGCCGGTTTAAGTGAATTGTGGGCAACGGTTAAGTGACTCTTGAACCCTTGAAAGAAGGAAGACAGGAACGCTTAATTATCTAAAGCGTTGTGCCCTGATGGAATCTCCATGGTAATGCTGAAACAGCTGGGTGAGCCGGGAGTGGAGTATCTCTCTAATGTTAACAACATGTCGCTAGCCACCCTCATCGTTCCCGAAGTCTGGAAAAAGGGCAGAGTAGTCCCGCTACTGAAGGCAAGGATGCCAGCAAAGGTAGTGAATATCCTAGATGCACTACTCCTGCCCATGATTAGAAGTTCCCAGTTGCCTATCATCAATAAGCAACACAGCACGACAACAGCGATGCACTCCATCTCCACAAACATTTGTAGAGGACTCAACCAGAGAAAGCCGTGTGATAGAACAATGATGGTAGCACTTGACTTATCAAAAGAATTTGATACTTTTAAGCACTCCACCATGTTTGAGGACTTCGAGCAGACAACCCTCCGGCCAAGCTTGAAACGTTGGATAATCAATTAATTGAGAAGAGAGTTACATGTCATGGTCGACGATGGTAACAGAATTCCGAGCCATAAACTACCCTAACAACCCTAAACCCTTGTTGACCACATATAACGCAATAGGTCGGTCTGTGATAAGATATGCGGCGCCAGTTTGGTCCGCGAATGTAAGTGACACACGATGGGGAAATATTCAAACTTGTCAGAATGCCGCCCTGAGAACAGCAACAGGGTGCCTCCCCATGACTCCAGTAGACTATCTACATTCTTCCAGTACAGCGACACAATCATATGCTTTCGTTGCAGTACCTGCTCGGGTGTTACCGTGAGACATCCTAATCACCATATGGTGGAAAGGCCCCACCTATTCAGGCAGGTCAAAGAGAATCTTCATGATCTAGAAGAAGAGGTCCAGCGTTACAAGGGAGAACCTCTAGATCAACAAGCACATTAAGCGGGTCAAATAGCATTTATGCGGCTTCAGTTACAGATGTCATAAACAGAAATAATTTGAATGCGGTGTCAAGGGTGTTACCGTGAGAGCCATCCCAATCACCATATGGTGGATAGGCCCCGCCCATTCAGGCAGGTCAAAGAGAATCTTCATTAGCTAGAAGCATCAAGCAACAAGCATATCAAGCGGGCTTGAATAGCATTCATACGGACGCAGTTACAGATGCCGTAAGCAGCTATAGTTTGAATGCGGTCATCGGATTCCTATTTACGGATTTATGTCAAGATATCATTGATAAAGAAGGACCTCCCCCAGAGTCTTTGTCGAAATGATGTCTTAATACTGACTAGTTCGGTTCATTATAGAAGACCGCAGTGCCAAATTGGACAAAGAGACATCCAAACGTAGACCAATACCTAAAATTCTCTGTAGAAATATGTTCCACTCCCAAGGAAGAATTTTCACCAAATTTGAATAATGTAGCTAACATCTTCAAAATAACGAACATAGGGAGGTACAGTTATATGGGGGCTACATCAAAAAGTGCGTCAGACCATTCTCTGTGGATATGTTTCATATTACCAGCGAATACTACACATCAAATTTAGTTTGGATAATGTGGCTAAAATCTTCAACATTGTCAAACTCGGGTGGTACCTTTTTATTTGGGCTATATCTAAACGTGGACCTATACCTACATTTTTCTGCAGAATTGCAAATTTAAGCCATTTCGGTAGTATAATGCGGCTATATGGAGGCTATATCAACACGTGGACCGATATAACCCATATATAATCTTAAATATTGCGTGACGTATCATGATTTCAACAGACGATCGGACAGACACGGACATCGTTACATACATCGACCTAAAATTTGTTGTTTGCTGATTTTTTGCCGGTAGCTACGATAAATCCAGAATCATTGGACTTACTTGACCTCTTCACAGAGTTTCAGACAACAACTCATCGAGTAAAGCCTCTTTCTTAAGAAGTCTTAAACGGCTGTGAGTAAAAAAGCCGATCGCGTCTCAGTGTTAACCTAAACATAATCTTCCGACGAATTCCTCTTTCTATTCTCCTCTCTCTATGTCTAACTCAATTTGCTACTTTTACACCTTAGTGGTCTATTACAGGATAACATTAAGTGAATCGGAAACCATATAAGCGAATCGGTGGCAAAAATACAGTCAAGTGCCCTAAAATCTAACTTATCATAATGATGGTGGCATCCGATCATCAACAACAGCCACGTAAAATATGAATGCAATATGTTGGACAATAACATGAAAAAGAACAAACAAATGTTAGATATAGGGTCAGGTGGAAAGATTTCTTAAAAGCCTTATGGAACTTTACAATTTATCCACAATACATACATAACAGATGAATAAACAAATCATTGTTTGTACAACTGAAACGACTATAATCTCAATAAAAACTCGACGTTAGAATAATTTGAACCCTGACTTCTCTTTATAGCATAATTAAAAACAGCCATTTTTATCGGTAGGCATAAAGGGATACAAGGTACATTAACATTTTGTTTGTGTATGTTAATTTATTGTTTTTCAATGAACAAACAATACAATTTAAAACAACGTAATAAAGCCAAAAAGCAACAACAATCTAAAGTGCGACATTTGATACAATAGAAGTATACGATCCATCAATTAAAAAGTGGGAAAATATGATAATATTCAAATCTTCCTTCTAATTCTATATCAGTAATATGTATCAGGTGTGTGGATGTTAAATTCAAAAAAGAATGGAATTTTAACTTTTCACCAACCCTCATAATTGAAAATATATTCATATTTCTTTCTACAAGTTTCATATTAATCTATGATGACACAAAACCACCGCTTGAAAACCGGTTAAAGTGCAAATATTTTTTCTAATTCTAACTGTGTCAAAAGTCATTAACATACATATGAGTCAATATTGCAAATTAAAAATATTTAAATCTTGTTGTTGCAGCTATTTATAGATAAAGTAACTATTTAATTTAAAGAGTGCACTATACTTTCAAATGCATCTCTCATTACCATTTTCTAGTATTTACTACAAGTTCAAAAAGCAACAAATTTGAATATTGTTAGAACCCCTGTTTAACAAATTTATTATCTTATCACCACAACAATAACAACAAGTCAAATACCGGCATTGGATCATTTGTTTCTATTTCCCTCCATTCCTAAAGCAAAGAAAAACTTTCTAACGCATTATGAATTTAAACAAAGAATCTACGAAGATTGTACAAAAGAAATACCAAAGCAAGGTATGCAAGCAGAGCTAAATTAATAAACTGCCAGCAAGCCAAACAGCCATGGTAAATTAATGAAAAAAAGATTCAAACAAAAGATTACAAAGCATTTTTTCACACATACAGAGAGCAGAGCCAACAAACAATCGAATGAGAACGAGAGAAATGCCATAATAAGCGTATAAAGACAATTCACAAAACATTATTACTCACCGTCCAGAGGGATTAACTAAAGATGTATAAACCAAATCTTGCAATGTATAATCTGATGAAGAGTCGGACCAATAAATGTTTCCTTGTTTGTCGACAGCAACATCATTGAACAGCTTGGCTGGGCGGTCAATACCATCCTTGCCGGGCACTTGTTGTTGTGGTGAAACCAAGAGTTTCTTTTTATGTGAATCCAAATCAACTTGCCAAATGCCATAATAGGCATCTGCAACCAAGAGATTATTGCCCTGAGTATCAAAGGCTAAACCCAATGGGCGGCCACAACGTGACTCCTCGGTAATATCTTCTATAGGTAAACAATAAAAAAAAATGTTAACAAATTATCCGAAAAATGTTTCTCCATTCTCACTTACCACAGGGTTGGCCCAATTTGGTTACGTGCGTAACATGACCGGCATTTATTTTGATCACTTCACCTCCATGAATACCCATGTAAATGTCTCGATTCTTGGCAATCAAACATTCCGGACCATAAACACGTCCTTCCAAAAGACGCTCGGCTCCTTCCAAATGATAGTTTGGCTCAAGAGCACCGGTCAATGGTCTAGGTGGTGCAACTCTACAAAATATACAACAGTTACACTAGAACAGCAACAACAACAGGAAGCTATCAAGTTTTACACTTACGAAAATTCTTTGAATGGAAAAGTGGTACGTGGCGGTAGCCCCGGCAAAAGAATAACGATTAAGAAAACAACCATGAAATTCATGACCCTTAAACCTAGACCGTAAAGTAGACCCATGATGTCTTATTTATAATCCCCCTAAATAAATGAACCAACAAATTCTCTAAAAAAAAGAATAAAACAAAGAAAAGATTTACTAGAAAGTCGCTTTGACCAAAAGAAAGTTAAAGCTAGCGTTTTTTGTATCTTACCGACTCGGGCGTTGATGACGATAGAATAAAACAAGAGATAAAATAAACCGGAAAATTTTTGTTAATTATAGCAGTGTTGCTATAGTATCGATAACATGCAACTTGTCGGAGCAACAGGGTGACACCGAAAAAAATGTTATCAGTTAGAGTTGTATAGTTCATAAATGAACTAGTTCAATTAAACGATTCAGTTTTTGGAGTAGTTCAAATTCCTTTAAATGTTTTCTTGCCAGCAAAAAAAAATTGGAAGTTGTGAAATTGGAGTTATGATTTCACAACATCTTTCGATGTAGTCCAACAGAGTTATGAAAAATGCACTCCGTTCGATACATTTTATAAGCAGTTGCTTTAGAGATCCCTACAAAACAAAAACAGTTGGTTGATCCCTACCCGTCGCTGCCGACGTAATTTCTTCAAAAGAGAAACAAGTTTCGAAGATTTGTTATAAAATAAAAAAATGCAAACTAAAGTTGCGAACATTTCTGTGGTAATTTACGAGACGGAAATTTTTAATGGAGTGGAGTTGGAGTCGAAAGCTGAACTAGTGATGGGAAGGCAACATAAAAAACCTTTAGGATGACGAAGCAAAATCAGTTGCGCTTGGATTAAATGGAGAACGGAGGAAGTACACTGAATTTACTGGAAACTTTTTTTAATTTGTGTTCATATAATAAAGTTTTTTGTATTATTGTTTTACACAAATAATAAATGCATTTCATTTATTCTGGGATATTTCGCAATAGCTTGCATTTTTACTGCACCTTTATATTGATTAAAAACACAATCCGAAGAGTGCCTTTAAATTCAATCCAAACGACTGCATCAAAAGCTGTGATTTGGATCGAAAACGGAGTGCATCCTAGCTGTGTGCTGTGGAAGCAAAATAGAGTGCATCCTAGCTACGCGCTCTCTTGTAAAATTCATAAGTGAATTCATAGGAAAAGATGTACTCCAACGGCAAATGTACTGTACACTTCTAGTGATTCAACTGCATCCGCGGATGCAAACTTTTTGCTGGGTTATTTTGAATATTGTTTTGGAGTAGTCAAAACTCAATGATTTACTAATTATAGCTCTGTTCCTTTACGTGCAAGAATCTTCAAGTTTTACAACTTTTTACTCGAAAAGCGTTCCTTTACTTCAGACACCATACAATTCATATGGAAGCAGATTACAACTTTTGCTACTTTTGCCGGTTTTACCACTTTCAAAAGTAAAGGAACAGACCATATATTTTTTAATACTTATTTATTATTGTAATAAATGTAGTAGAGTTCCCAAATGAGACAGATGTAATAGATGTTTTGAGAAAAACAAAAGGACTTGCAGGAGCTGCAATCTCAATTGATAGAGATCTTAACCCTAAAAGGCAAAGAAATAAGATTGCTATGCTGCTCATAAGGAAATCCATTTTAGCAGAAACCAGCAAATTCAAAATTGTAGTTAGAGACGACAAAATGAACATTAAAAACAAGTGGTTTCATTGGAACAACGAGAGGAAACTAATGTGCGGTCGGCTTGAAGCTGAAATTGTTTTGAAAGATATATATGGAGAGGAATTGCAGACGACATACTTTGATAACATCTTTGAAAAAATTGAGTCAAAAAACTAAGAAGTCGTTCTGTGAGGAAAATCTCACAAACATCAACACAACAAACAAACAACAAAATACAATTTAAAATAATATCATATAATGTAAATGGAGTTTCAAATAAATATTTGTACCCCAATTTTTTTAATTACCTCAAAGAGTTTGAAGTCATAATACTCCTAGAAACACATATTACAGCCCAAAATAAAACCCAAGCCGAAAAATATTTTCCAGAATATGAGAATCATTGGATTGATGCAAGAAAAGTTAACAGATTTGGTCGAGCTATAGGGGGAGTATTCGTAGGAGTAAAGAAATCACTATGTCGGTTTGGTATAAAGTACGAATTTGGCTTTAACGAAGAATTCTGCGGGGTATACCTAAAAATAGAAAGATTTCAAATGCTAATACTGCCACTTTATATAAGAAGCGTAGACTGGACACGTGAATTTGCGCTTGCAAAATTATTTCTGGAGGAAAGTAATACTGAAAATTTAATACTAATGGGTGATATAAATGTGAGAATTGGGGAAACACAGCAAGACATAGTGGAGCTATACAAAGAATCATTCCATGCCTATACTGGTAAGAGGAAATCTCGAGATAAGGAAATTAATACGAATGGTCGGAAGTATATAGACTTTTGTAATGAACAGAATCTAGTAATTTTAAATGGCCAAACGTTGGGAGATCCAGATGGCAATTTCACATATGTTAGTAATATTGGAACATCTGTTAACGACATCTGCGCTGTATCTGGTAATATGCTCCAATATATTGAAAACTTTAAGGTGGAAGAAAAAATTTGGTCTGACCATTTACCAATAACGCTTAACTTAAAACTAAGCAAGGTAGGTGTGCAAGAAGACAGATTAAAATTGTTACCAAAACTACATTGGATTGATGGTCATAAAAATCAATATCAGGAGAATCTCAACATTCATCTAAACACTTTTATATCAAACCAAAACCCAACATGCCTCAAAGACATGACAAATATAATTATAGCGTCGGCATCTCAACAACATACTACCCAGCCCTATACACCGCGAAACAAGTGGTTCAATGATGCATGCTACTGGGCAAGAAAGAAGTCGTTCAAATGCCTATAAAAATTTCGAAAATCGTCCACAGAACCTGACAGGCAGGCATATTTAAATGCGAAAAAGAAATATAAAGAAATTTGTGAAACAAGCAAAAAGCTGTATTATGCTCGCATTACCAATAAGATTAACAAGACATCAAATGGGCAAGAATGGTGGCGACTAGTGAAAGAAATTAACGAACAAGACTTTCGCATAAGTCATACACTTTCAGCAGAAGCACTCAAAGCACATTTTATGGAATTACTCAGGACTGAACAAACGGCAGTGAGTTTACAGTACGCACCGGTTCAAATGGTAAATTATACATTAGATAAAGATATAAGTTTAGCTGAGATCAAACATATGTTGAAAAAACCAAGGAGAAAAAAGCAGCCGGTGAAGACAGAATTCCATATGAGTTCTTTAAAAACGCTACAGACGAATACTTGGTGCAACTGGTGAAGATGTATAACACTATTTATGTTGAGGTCAAGATAGATGAAAAATTCCAGAAGACGATAATATTCCCTATTCACAAAAAAGGAAGCTTGGAAGATGCTGCCAACTATAGGGGAATATCTTTCATGAATTCTGTGGCTAAAATTTTCATGGGTATACTCAACGAAAGATTGACACAATGGGTCGAAGAAAATAATATATTGGTTGAGTACCAGGCTGGCTTTCGTAAAAACTATTCAACGGCAGACAATATATACAACCTCGCATCGGTCTTTAATATTAAACTGGCAGAAAAGAAGAAAGTATACGCATTTTTTGTGGATTTTCGAGCTGCATTCGACAAAATTTCGCGCAGTTTACTGATATTCAAACTACATCAAATGGGAGTTTCATCAACATTTGTAAAAATGATAGAATCTGTGTACCAAAATACGCAGTCGGCAGTGTGGACTGGAGAAGAGTTGTCTGACTATTTTGAAACTGAATCGGGCGTTAAACAAGGATGCCTATTATCACCGTTACTATTTTCCTTATATATAAATGATTTAAGCGATTCTCTGGATGATGGTATAGACATAGAATGAATAAAACTGAAAGTCTTACTTTATGCGGATGATATAGTCCTTTTAGCTGATGACGCCGCAACTCTACAACGTATGATACACAAATTAGAGCAGTATTGTAACAGATGGAGCTTAATTGTCAACACAGACAAATCAAAGATAATGGTTTTTAGAAACGGAGGGAGACTAGCACAACAAGAGAAATGGTATTTTCATGCAGAACAGTTGGAAGTAGTAGGAGAGTACAAGTATTTGGGAGTAGTACTAACACCCCAAATGAAATTCAAAAAGCACATTCAGGTCCGCAATAACCAAGCAAAAAGTGCGATAAATGCTACATGGAGTAGGTTTTTAAAAAAGGATGATGTTTCTTTGCAACAAAAATGGAATCTGTATTTGGCAGTATGCAGGTCAGTACAGTCTTATGCGGCCCAAGTGTGGGGTTATGGACATTTTGAGGAAGTCGATAAACTGCAACGATTCTTTTTGAAGCGGATTTTAAAATTACCAGAGTTCACACCAAATTACGCTATTTATATAGAGGCTGATCTGGAAGAAAGTCATATATATACGTTAGAACTTCATCTGGGTTATGTTACTAAAACAATTTTTCAGTATGATAGCGAGAGGTTACCACACAAACTAACAAAATTATTGCTTCGAAAAAACATATTCTGGGTGAAATATATTAACAATATAATTGGTCAATTAGGCATGCAAACATTGGCAGAAAATATGGTACAAAGGCAATGGAAATCTATGTGTAGCACGATACTGGAGAAATTAGCCAAAGCTAATAGAGAAAAAGCAGTAATAAAGGCTCAACGAAGCGAGTCACGTTTTTACAGAAATTTAGACTTAACTAGAGGAGTATTATATATGAATAATAAATACAACATCAATGAGATTGCATGGATATTTAAAGCACGGGTCGATTTAATTTACCTCAATGCAAATAAGAGGAGTCTGAATCTATCTGAAAACGATCTATGTACGTTATGCAATTTGGATGAAAAGGAGACAATATACCACTTTATAGGTATATGTCCCATACTAAGAGGGCAACGTTTGCAATTCTTCAATAAAGCATACTTAACGGAACCAGAGCTAGTTGAAGTCCTGGATGGAAGAGAGATGACTGATTGGGAAAACCTCATTAATTATTTAAGGAATGCTTTACAATATCGTAAATTAATACTAACTGAGTACGCCTAATATATTTTATTCTCAACATCACATATATCCCTTAAACTGATAAAATATTAATGTATAGCACTAAACCGGCTGACGACATTACGTCATAGCTGTAAATCTTTATTTCAATGAATTAAATTTGCAATAATTCACATTGTTTTTAGCATCCCATTTTATCATGAATTACCTATATGATTAAGTATTATCTTTAATTGTATGTATCAAAATATAAACGAAATAAAGATACTACTACTACTACTACTACTACTTGTAATATTAATTTATAACTTATTTATCTTACTGTTATTTCATAAACATAGTAAGTTCTGTTTGTAGTAGTTTAATATCCCTCCCGCTCACTCCGTCCTGGGTCTAGATTCTTGTTCTATGAAAATTTGAAATGAAAAATATTTCCTTAATAATTTTTTTCATTTGACAGTTTTCTCCTTTATAAATGTTTTCATTTCACATTATCATAGAAACAGAATTGAGCCCCAGCAGTAGTTTTAATTCATTCATTCATTTTAACCCTAAAGGCCTGGGTACATAAGCCGCTCGGCTTTCTTACTTAATTAATTTCTGGTAAAAGACCAAAGACCAAGTTCGACCAAATTGAAATGTGGTTCTGACATTTCTTTATTCCTTTACCAGAAATGAATTAAGTAAGAAAGCCGAGCGGCTTATGTGTCGAGGCCTTCATACTACGTTAGAAAAATTACATATGTTATGCTCGTGTCACATTTTGACCCACACTTTTTATTGATGAAATGCAAATATTTACTGTTTTAAAAGTTTTTTAATGTTACTCGAAGCCTGTATATCTCAACAATTCATGTACTGAGTTGTAAGAACTTCAAATTATATTCCACCAGTAATGCCCGTAATTTCTACGCGTAGTTATCTATGAGTTCATAGATATCCCCCGTGTAAGCAAAATTTCATAATTTCAATCCATAGGTAACGTTACCGGGTCGAAAACGGCCGTGTTACTAACACCACGGATTTTGTCTGGTTGATCGTTGCCAATGTGTTAAAAATTGTAAAACACTTATATGTGGCAATGTTTTTACGAAATCATGAATGAAAATCACCAATGTTACCACATGCTTTCAAAATTTACACGCCTCGGTAAATGGCACGTAGAAATTACCAAACGGGTAGGTAAAGATAACTAATAGGTAGCTACCTACCCGGTTACCTAGGGCTAGAAATTACGGGCATAAGAAATACGGAGATGCTAAAAACTATGGGTCATTAAATGACCCCAAACGTAGTAGTAGGGTTAAAATAAAAAAAGTTACTTTATATGCTGTTTATATTATAGATTTTTGCAGGGTTAACCTTCATTATCAGGATTTATTGCTTAATCCGATCAAATTCTCCAAGATTTACCACACAAACTTAAATCTTCTCATGGCAAGATTTGTTTGAGATCCTGCACGAAATCTTGCTACTGTTGTCATGCAACAGTGTTTTTGTACAAAAAAATGCAACTCATTTGCCCAAGTACTAAAGGCCTGCGTACATAAGCTGCCTTGCCTGCTTACCTTGCTTACTTCTGATAAAAGAATAAAAAAGAAAAGGGCAACTCAGTTCGAAATTTCCTCGGCCTTCTTTATTCTTTTATTTTTATTATGTCAAAAATGAAGCAGGAAAGCAAGGCAATCAGGCAGAGCAGCTTATGTACGCAGGCCTTAAAAGTTACAAGTGTTTCCATAAATAATTTGTTTACATTTTGTTTGGCTGTCAAAGAAAAAGCAAAAAGGAATATTGTGCAAAAAAAAATATAAAATTGAGCTGAATTCGCATAGAGGTAAGTAAATATTTATTTGAATAACAAAATAAAATAGCGCTTCTATTCCTTTACAGGAAATGTGTTGCGTGTGGCTGGAGAAAATGTAAATTTAAGCTCCGATGCGTGTTACTCCTGGCTGCCGGTGAACGAGAAAGAAAAAACCGGATACATGAGACGGCCGGTTCATACACTAAACTCGCAGTGTTGCCAACCCCTATTATATTAGAAGATACAACACTGTTGGGGTCTATAGGGATCTAGAGGGTAGGGTAAAGGAAAGAAAGTCGATAAATGTCAGAAAATGGGGAAACTGGAGAAAAAGAGGGAAAATTTTGGCTTGTAGCGGCCATATAAAAGCCATAACGGGGAAAAATTGGCTTAGAAGTTATTGGTGTGTGGCATAAAGAAGCCATTTTTAAAATTATTCAAAGTCCCCCCATTAATCAAATAATAAAAGTGGAACGCCATTAATTTTTTTTTGAAATCGACAAATTTTTATTTGGTTAAATTTTTTTGTGGTTGGTTCGGATGTATGTGTTTGCGCGTATTAAAAATTGTAAGTTGTGTTGGATTTATAAGTAGAAATGTTTTGTGTTTGAATGTTGGTTTTCCCTTTATTATAAGGTAACGCCAAAACTAAGGAAACAACATCGCCTATACAATATTGGCCCCTCCTAATAGCTATAAGGAGGAGGTCAGCCGTATTATTGGAAAATTGACCAAAATCCCAATTAAAAATCTGGTAAATAACCGGCATATTCCGTGGCCAACTGCAGACGTTGATGACAGATGATGTATTCTGGGCCGCAAGCGTATATATTTATGAGACTCGAGCGATATCTTTGATGCTGGCTTGAACAAACAAACGAAAAAAATCTGAAAGTAAAAGATACAACATTGCCATTAGTACCAGTGAAACAAGGTAAAATTGGTTTTTACACCTACCGTTTATTTTTGCATATGTCTAAAAACTGCCTGCATCGGCCTTATTATCATAGTGCCTTCTGAAACGAAAGAAATATTTTTTTTTATTAGTGACGAATATAATTAAATCACCATAACTTCAACAATTAATTAGTGTTGTAATTTTATATTATATAACGTTAGTATAAGTGTAATTGTTAGTAGTTAGTGCTTTAGAAAGTAAGAGATTTAAATTGTTAGGGTTTTTAACGCCAGGGAAACTGTGTGAGAGTAGGGTTACCTCCGTCGTACGGTAGGAAAATTTAAAACTTTGTGTTTATGGACCATTTAGAAAGTCCATAATACCACTACTAAGAGAGCTGTGTTAGGAAGTGTAATGTAGAGTAAAGAGGCCAGATTGGCGAAGTAAAAAAATCCTATACGTATATAGCTGGTAGCCTGAGTAAGTGGCTCACTTTTAATCGTTCTGGTGTTAGGAATTCCAGGAAAAAATTGACTTTTTATATGTTCATAGTAGTAAGATTTAAAAATATGTTAATAAATCCTTTCTATGTTTGAATGTTTGTCATAAGAATATAATTTGCTAAATTTTTTTTTTTGTAAGAGAGGAGTCTCGAATGTAAGTTGCTAGTGAGGTAAGTGTTCGTGGAGTATGGGGCCCTTTAATAATATTGATTTGAGGACAAAAGGGTCAAGGTTGGGAGGGCTGAGTGTGGGAACACTAGTCACCAAGTTCCCCGGTCATGTGTGTATGGTGTGTTGTTGTTTTTTTTTTTTATTGTGTTTGTCCTGTCATTACTTTTTCCGTTGTTAGACCCCTAGGTCGTTTGGTGGAAAGGGTTGAGAACCCCCTGATGATGATGCCACGACTGAGCAAGTCAGATCGCCACCAGCTGGTTCATAACAAATGTCTGCAGCAAATGAAAATGGCTTTCTATCAATAGCGATTGCCGCATTCAACAACCAGCAGAAACAATAATCCATGATAGGTGGGATCTGGTTACCTCGTCCGCTTTTTAGAAATGTTGGGTGTGTGGTATCCCCAACCGTACAACCTTAAGGCCTGCGTACATAAGCTGCCTTGCCTGCTTACTTACCTTGCTTACTTCTGATAAAAGAATAAAAAAGAAAAGGGCAGCCCAGTTCGAAATTTCTTCGGCCTTCTTTATTCTTTTATTTTTATTATGTCAAAAATGAAGCAGGAAAGCAAGGTAATCAGGCAGATCAGCTTATGTACGCAGGCCTTAACTGGCACCTACCACAGCTGCGTTTTCCACTGGCTATCGACTGTTGACGTCGAAAAAGGCATGTCACCACCACACGTCATTCGATAGAGGATATAAACGCTTTTGAACCTTTTACACAGTTTGATGGATGAATGTACATTTCTATGAAAATCGCATGCTATTCTTTAAGATCTTCTTATCCACAATAAGAAAAATTGTTGGTCTTCTGGAAGGGGACATTCTAGTCTTCTATATCGTGAAATTTGGCTGCTTCCTCAGTCGGTGGTCAAAACGATCCTTGAGTTGGGGCCTGTAGTTGTTAATCCATACCCAATAGGAATTGAGGAGCGGGACCGGTGGCACGGTGGTTGGAATATATATCATTTACATTGTTCCTGTCTTCTACACCCTAAGGATCTGGGAACTTTGTTTCCACATATTGGTAACTTGTACAGTTCTTGAATAGTTTTTAAAGTAGTTCTTATGCTCCCTACTACAATTTTGTAATCGATCTGCGGAATAATTGGGTCGACTCTTTCAAGGAGGTATTTCAACAATATAATTTGTTTATTGATATAAAGGATCCGAAAACCTCTATTCTCACAAATAAAATGCTGTTTTTTAATTATATAAAGAAGATTTTATTTTATTAAACAGTTTTTGTTCTGTTTGGAGTACATTTAAGTTTATTACTGTTGTTTTTACTGCAATTGGCTGAGTGTATATAATTGTCTGCTAAGCAGACTGATTGTTTTCTATTAATAAAATACAATATTCAATGAGACTTAAATTTTTGTGTTATTATTTATGGTATAGAAAACGAGATAAATTTTCCAATATACGATTTAGCTGCTAATATAACATTCGAACGTTTGTTGTTGAAACCATCTTAGCATATTCTTCCAAGAACATCTATATTCTAGGCTTCATATAGGCGGCACCCCCATAAAGTTTTTAGTTTTGTTAGATTTTAAGATTGCCAAAGTTTGAGCACAATTGGAATATGTTAACAAATGCCACTGGGGTCTCAAAGTTTCCACAGTAATTTGTATGGGGCCAAAGGTGCATTTTTACGAAATTGCTTTAAAGGCCACATTTATTGTCCAATCGATGATAATTTTTTTTATACAAATGATCCTACAACATTTTTTTTTAAAAACGGGTCGGATGTTAACATTTTCCGATTGTGCTCAAACTTTGGCAATCTTAAAATCTGACAAAAGTAAACACTTTATGGGGTAGCCGCCTACAAAAATCCGACATTGTTTTTTTAAACTAGTCTATTGTATATAAAGCTCGTTTGTCTTGCATGATTTTGATCTTGGACAGCTAACCCAGTCCAGTTCATTATTGGACAGTATTATTCCTTTTTGTCCCAAAACGCATGCGGTTGTGATGGCGGTTGAAATTGTTATACTTATGTTTTAAATTCCGATGCTCGCAAAGCTCAACTCTACTACTACAGCATGTTTGAACCAGATGCTGCTGTTTGTATGGAGTGGACACTAAAATATTCTGCAGCTCATGTGGTTCGCAAGAAGGTAGTGCTTCCGATCTTAATTTCAATTTTTTGCAGCTCATTAAATATTTCCTTGGTGCAATTCTTTCATCCGCCATATTGTATCTGGAGACGAATTGGTTTATCTATAAATAACTTCGCTGACTTGCCAATCTCCATTGTTGTTTCAGAAGTTAAAAATTTAAAGTTATGTAGTTTTATTTTTTGTATGTATACACAAACAAAATCAGCTGTCATTTATATCCTCTTAAAAACATATATAAACGGTAAAGATTAACCCACTGGATCTGTTTAACCCACTGGGTTAACCTTCAATAGTATAAACGCCCTATTAAGTGGTGTTTACACTAGCAATCAATGTCGTATGAACTGCCACTCCTTTTATCCATTCAACATTCTCTATAGCTTTGTTCCTTTACTTTTTTAATGGTAAGGGTGGTAAAAGAGAAAAGTGTCAAAATTGCTAAAAATTGCTCTCCCATGAACATTTTTACCAGAAAAGTAAAGGAACGGAAAAATGGTAGATCTGGCAGCAATGTCAAAAAGAAACATAAAAAACAAAAAAAATTTCGTCTTTTATTTCACAGTTTTTAGTTTTGTCAGCGTTCGACTTTTTCTTCTGTTTTTCGTCCATTTTCTTTTTCATTGTGAAATAATCGTCAAACAAAAGTCGAAAAATCAGTTCTGCCATTTTTTACCTGCAGAAATTTTGCTGGTAGCCTGTGGTAGAAGATAAAGCCATTTTTACTCTCTCTCCACTCTCACTCTCTTAAAAATTGCTTCCAGTTTTGCCACTTTTCGGGGTTAAGGAACGCTTTGCAGGTTAAAAATGGTAACTTCAGGTAAATAAAGGAACACAGCTTATTGCTTGGTTTACATTTACGAAATCCACTTGATTTCAACTGTCAAATCCATAGGTTAAACGTCAAATGAAATCCAATGGATTTCAGATGAGATTTCATTTGACGTTTGAGCTATGGAATTGACAGTTGAAATCGAGTGGATTTCGTAAATGTAAACATAGCATATGTTTTTCAAAATTGGCGTCATCCATTCAACTTTCAATTTGTATGTTCACACCTGCAAATCATGGTAGAACAAGCCAAGCTACAACAAATACAACTCAACAACAACCACATAGAAATTTGTTTTTGTTTGTAAACGTTAGTGTCAGCGTACATGTAAACAAAATAAGGAAATGCCTATAAATCATTGGAATTTAAAAAACTAATAATTTTTCACATTTGATTGAATATTTTGAAAAACATGAATGAAAACTCATTATATTTTCAGTTTGAATGTTTCCATATCATTCCACTAAATGCATAATATCTCGCTAGAAGTAGAATACTTGAAAAAATGTTTGAAAAAATAGAAGCTGTTTTAATCGTTTGCTTTTGAAAACAAAAAAGCACATGTTTATTAGGGCTTTATTCTTTTTAAGTTTAACAAAATACCATACATATTAACAAATATTGTACCGCCTCTATAAGTGGTGTTTTAGTGTGCGGCATGTCGTTCGGACCTGGAGGAGGTTACATGTCAATGATATGAAGGAGTCTTTATGGGAAATAGTTTTTTTTCTGATGAATAAATTTGTTCTTCAAAAAATATATATCCCTAATATACATCGAACATAGAAAAAAATATATAAAAAGTCGTATGGAATTTGACACTAACATTACATTACCATGCCTACAAATGTTATTTTCATATGACATAGACTAATGCCAGACTGTGAAACTGGCACTGAAAATGTTCACATTTTACAGGGGTTTTTAGATCAAAGTACCCGCTACAAGCAATATAGTAAAGTGACTTTAGTATGGAACTCGATCTAAGAGCGCATAATTTCATGAAATTAATTTCACTGTCTGCAGGGGGTCATAACCTACAAATATATGGCCTGTTCCCGTACTTTGTAAAGTGGTGAAAGTCGTAAAGAAAAATGAGTTTTTCAATCGCTTATAAAGAAATAGCTTTGTCCACTACTATTTTAACGATGTTTGCGATAAAAATGAGGAAACAAGAAAATAAATTGAAATTAAATAAATTCAATCCATCTGAAAATAACATAATAAAAACCATTTAATTTCGTCATTGAATATCTAAATATACAGTGGCGGCCAACTAATTAGGGACAATAAATTCAGTTTAATATATTACTCGATTTCATTTAATTCAATTTTTCAATTCAATTTCTTCTTTATTGCGTGTAATATATAGAATATTTTGTAACAGTTATATTATAGCTTACTACAAGAGGTTAGGAATTTTCATTTAATAATGTGAAGATTTTGATAAAATAAGTCTTCTATATAAGGTATTTATAGAAGCACTATCGAGTGATTTCAAAAACCAAAACAAAAAACCATATGATTCGGTAGGAAAGAGATAGCATGTCTACACTTTATAGACAAACACAAGCGATAAAAAGAGACAACAAGAGACCATTTGGCGAAAATTTTGATAGTTTACATTACAAAAAAGGTTGCTTTGTTGTAGCAATTCGCCGATGCATCTACCTTTCTAATTGTACCATGACCCTCTCTCACCGACAAACTGACAATTGCCGCAATGAAAATTGCCTAATGTAAATATGGACTATGTGTGGTATTTTGTTAAATTTGAAAAAATAATGCCCTAATAAATGTGTGCTTTTCTTGATTTCAAAACAAAAATATTGAAACAGCTTCTTCTTTTTCAATGAACTTCTAGCGACCCCTCACATTTTTGCAAGAATTCTACTTTCTGCAAGAACTTATTCATTTAGTGGAATGAAACGGAAACATTCAAATAGAAAACGTAAGTCCCGGGCCACACTAAGAGTAATTTCACTGAAATTTTGACATGAAAGTAAAAGAAAATGTAAAATAAAACGGTCTGTTTGTTTCATACGAATATTGCAACAATGCAAAATTGCAGAACAAAAGAAACCGTGCACACTAGTTTCTTGAAATTATGTGTTTTTCTCAAAAAAGTCAAAATTTCATTGAAATTACTCTAGTGTGGCCCGGGACTAACGAATTTTCATTCATTCTTTTTAAAATATTCAATCAAATGTGAAAAATATTAGTTTTTTAAATTCCAATAATTTGTAGACATTACCCTGTTTTGTTTACAAATACGTTACAAACAAAAACAAATTTCTATGTGTTTGTTGTTGAGTTGTATTTATTGTAGTATATACTTTACCTTATTTGTTCTACCATGATTCGGAGTAGTAAATTATTTTTTAATCGAGCGATTTTTAATGTATTTGCTTATTTTTACAGAACTTTTGTATTTTCTCATGGTAGAACAATATAAGGTAAAAGCAATACCCAGCTGACTGAACTGGGCTGTAATGCTTGGTTTACATTCGGCGTCGTTTCGTGATTTCGAAGGATTTTCGTGATTTCGCGCGAAATCAAGCAAAATTTATCATGATTTCGCATACAAAAATGAAATCATCTCATTTCGTGATTTCAGCGAAATCAACATCGAAATCACAGCACATATGATATACAACCCTGTTTTTGCTTTAAAAAGTACCAAAAGTTGCAACACTTTTCACGTAACACTATAAACAATGTAGATGTGAAAATAAGTGAAATGTGCAAAAATATTAAATTACTTTTTTGCAGTGCTTTTTTTTTCATTGTGTTCTCTTACATTTTTAATGGTAACGTTAGAAAAAAGAGCGAATTGATAAAAATTGCTTCCAAAACAAAGTTCTTAAAAAATACGTGAACGGAAAAATGACAGAAATTGCGAAAACTCCAGCAGAAATATCAAAATCAACGTATAAGCTATCGTATTTAGATGCCAATGAACATTCTACTAGGCCAAAATTGTGTGGCAGAAAACAGGAGAAGAGTTTGTTATTCGATACCATTGTTGTTTAAAGAGAAGTGCAACTCTTGCTAGATTTCGGAGTACGGTAAATACGGTAAGTGGTAATATTTTGCAGGTTCTGAACACAACTTTAATCTATCAAAATTTATTATTATGATGTCTCAACGATAAAATCATTTTTTATTTTTTCATTTGTTGGTACTATACACAATTAATAATATATATAGATAATTTTCGAAATAAAGTTGTAAAGTTCTATATTGTCGAATATTTTGATGACTAATTCAATTTACAACAACTTGTTTTGAAAATTCATGTTCGATCAGCTGCGCATATGCATCTACCTTGATTATTGTGATATGTATGAAATCAACAAAAAAATAAGTATAGCTCTGTTCCTTTACGTGCAAGAATCTTCAAGTTTTACTACTTTTTACTCGAAAAGCGTTCCTTTACTTCAGACACCATACAATTCATATGGAAGCAGATTACAACTTTTGCTACTTTTGCCGGTTTTACCACTTTCAAAAGTAAAGGAACAGACTATATATAAACACCGGGGTGTATTGCAAGATTTCGTGAAATCCATTGGATTTTGGAGCGCAAGTGTAAACTTGGCAATAGTCTAAATCAGGCATTACCCTCCAAATCTTTTGGCACTTTTATAGAAAAAAGTTATTATTTTTTAAAAAGTTTTTAAAGTTTCAAAAATATAATTTCCATAAACAATTTTAAGTTTTCTCGCGAAAAATATTCTCTGCGCTAAGTGGGTTAAATTTGAATTAAGCGGAATAACTTGTTATAGTTCCGTTAGTTCATTAGGAAGACCATGGTTTACATATTTGTATCACCCTGTGAGTTTTGTTTTGATTACCCATATTTATCGGTAGTTCTCTTTTATTTTCTAATTCACTCTTTCATTCGTTGAACTCTTATTCACCAAAGTAAACCAAAGTGGGGGAATTTCATTTGTCGTGGGTCATTGTAACACAAGCAAATCGTCCGTAGTTTTTATTTGTTTATTTAAAACCTTTTCAAAATGGCTGAGCAACATTCTGCAGATATGTTAGGTAAGAGGGGTAAGAGGAGAAGCGCGGCATGGCCACGGAACGGTGGCCAGAATAATATTGAAATAAACCAAAACTTTAACATCAACTAGTAGGGGGCAATGATGAATATAGTGGTGGATCAATGATGGAACAAGATCCGAGTAGTATAGATAATAGGAGTGACGGTCAAAAACACTACTCACGTTGTAGCAGTGCTGGAAGTATACACACACCCAACTCATCGCCACACAACACTGGTAAGAGGGAGTTATTTGTTTTTGTCTATTGCCACTTAAATCACAACGTTTATATTCGATAGATGATGACGATGATAGTGGTGATAACTGCAGTGGACGAGGTGGTTCAAATGCCTCGGCCTTAAGTTACAAAGAGCGACGACGAGAAGCCCATACCCAGGCAGAACAAAAGCGACGTGATGCCATTAAGAAGGGTTACGATAGTTTACAGGAACTTGTACCCACATGCCAACAGCATGATTCCGCATCAGGTTACAAATTGAGTAAAGCGTTGATATTGCAAAAATCCATAGACTATATTGGTTATTTGAATCAGCAAAAAAAGAAACAAGAAGAAGATAGTGCTGCCCTACAAAAAGAAGTGACAGCATTGAGAATTATACAAAACAGTTATGAGCACATGCTACAACATCAACAGGCAAATCCGGGACCTGAAGAAGCGCGCCTTACAGATGAGGCTAAATTTCAGGTGGTAAGTAAGACACACTAATCCATTTTAACTAACAAAATATTTATTGTTTTGCCATCTTCCTCATTTAGTTTCAAGCTGTTATGGATGAAATGTTTGAAACATTCCAACACATACCAATGGATAATTTCAAACAATTGACAACTGGTGTTATTCCATGGCTGGAGGAACACTGTAAACCCCACATACTTA
The DNA here is from genome assembly GCF_047663935.1 of Musca autumnalis. Classification (NCBI taxonomy): domain Eukaryota; kingdom Metazoa; phylum Arthropoda; class Insecta; order Diptera; family Muscidae; genus Musca; species Musca autumnalis. Next base: position 278,711,265 of record NW_027411644.1, read on the forward strand.
GAAATATTTTAAGTAGAACACTACAGGAAATGTCTATGCAACAGCAACAACAGCAGCAGCAACGTATGAGTGTCGATCAACAAGACAATGATGGTTTCAGTTGATTGCTATTACGTAATTTGATTATTTTTGTTTTATGTACTTTTGTTGAGATCTTTTCATCTATTTTATTTTACATTATCGACTATATTGTATTCTTAAGATATATTTTTGTCAGGTTTAAGGAAGATATTCAGTTTTTTCGTTAATATTATAAGTCCGTATATACTACAAATGTATTCTACAACAACACAGAAGGAAAAATATTAAATGAAAATTGTGATAAAAAATCCTATTTTGAATTATTTTACTTACAAAATTTTTGGTCTGTTCCAGTATTGCAAGAGTCTAATTTTTCCTATTTTTTTCGATAACATAAAGGAAAAAATGTTATCGTAGTAAGAAATAGTGGCTTCTGGCAGGTTCTGGAACAGAGCATATAATATATTTTCCAATGCCAGAGTGCGGTTTTTATATTTTTACATAGTGGAACTTATTTCGGGTCACTATTGCTTTTAATTTTTCAAAATATTCTATTATTTTATACAATTTTCAAGTTTTTCATTTCATTTTACGAGAAACTTGCAGCACAGCAACATGTAATATTTTGTAATATTTTACTGAACAAATTTCCTCAGTAATGTTTAGCAACTTTTCAATTGCCCTGTTCCAGAACCTGCAAGAAGCTACTATTTTTTACTACGATAACATTTTTTCCTTTATGATATCGGAAAAAGTAGTAAAAATTAGTAGATCCTTGCAGTACTGGAACAGACCATATTATACAATCGTCAAAATTCGGGTAAAATTACAACATTCAATAATGCTTTGTAATAATTATTACAAATTACACAAATTATTGGTCTGTTCCAGTACTGCAAGAATCTACTAATTTTTACTATTTTTTTCGATAACATAAAGGAAAAATAGTTATCGTAGTAAAAAGTAGTAGCTTCTTGCAGGTTCTGGAACAGAGCATATGAGTACATATATGGACACCAATATCATTTACTTGGTTAAATGTCACTGGTAGTACTTTCCTAGACAATTTTTGCTCTGTTCCAGAACCTGCAAGAAGCTACTATTTTTTACTACGATAACATTTTTTCCTTTATGTTATCGGAAGAAATAGTAAAAGTTAGTAGATTCTTGCAGTTCTGAAACAGACCATTTATTATATGGTCTGTTCCAGTACTGCAAAAATCTACTAATTTTTACTATTTTGTTCGATAACATAAAGGAAAACATGTTATCGTAGTAGAAAATAGTAGCCTCTTGCAGGTTCTGGAACAGATCAATAACCAAGGTACATTTATAGAAGTTAGGAGCGACAATCAGCTGTGTGTTTATAGTACCGGATTTAACAAACCCACTGGGTTTCAAATGTCAATTCCATTGCTTATATTTCAAAAAAATCCTCATAAAGAAGGTCAACCCTGCAAAAAGCTATTGGTCTGTTCCAGAACTTCAAGAATCTACTAATTTTTACAATTTTGTTCGATAACATAAAGGAAAAAACTGCTATCGTTGTAAAAATTAGTAGCTTTTTGAAGGTTCTGGAACAGAGCATTTAATATAAACATGGCCTTATACGGTGTTTATATTATAGTTTTTTGCAGGGTTAACCTTCTTTATTAGGATTTGTTTGAAGTATACACAATGGAAATGACATTTGAAACCCAGACCCACTGGGTTAACCCGGTTATACGGCGTTTATATTATAGTTTTTTGCAGGGTTAACCTTCTTTATGAGGATTTGTTTGAAGTATATACAATGGAAATGACATTTGAAACCCAGACCCACTGGGTTAACCTTGATATATATAAACGGCCTATTATATGTAAACGGCCTATTACTTTTTTTGTAAATTTGGTTTTCAAAATGTAATAGGGTTACTCATGAAATTTGAAAATTCGTAATTTGCTACCATAAAATACTTCATTTCATTCTAAACGTGTAATAAAAATGACCTACGACAGTTCTGAGTTGTTTATATTTACATTTATATTTACTATTTTAAAGCTGTTCTACACGGTATGTTTTTTACATATTTGTGCATACCAACTGTCACTTTTTACAAATCTGAATTTTGTACACATGGTGTGAACCATACAGAAATTTCAATGCATGAAAGTGTTATGTGCATACATATGTATATTTTTCGAATAGAACACGCTCTATTCTCGTCTGTACAACCAAAGATAAACAGCTGTTTTGTTTGTACGCGGAATAAATAAAGAAAACTACAGAAAAGGAATGAAAAATAAAATTTTGCCTTATAACATAATTTTAAGTTTTAAATTTGTTACCAGTTTTAGCTGATGGCCATTGTAGCCAATGCTATTTCATCTGTTATTAACAGTGTATTAACTACATTGTTAATATTATAATAAATAAATAAATAAATAAAATTTTGCCGTGCAGAAGGAATCACATATGGGCGAAAAAAAGTGACAGTTGCTATGCATGAATATGTAAAAAACATACCGTGTAGAAACCCCATTAGAGCATTTTCAAAATGTATTTATGTTTTAATGAGAAAAATTTAAAGCGAGCCCATTATTCAATATTTTCTTTCACATTAAATTCTCAATAACAATATTGTTTTTGTAAATTTGTTAGTTGTTGTAATTCATGCATTTACCTTCTATAAATTTGCCTTGAATGATACTCATATTTTCAAAGAGTCTTGCTTCCATTGTTATACAAATATTTATACTTTTTGGAGTATTTTATTCGTTTGTTCCAGTACTGCGAGTATCTACTAATTTTTTTTATTTTTTGATAACATAAAGAAAAAATGTTATCGTAGTAAAAATTAGTAGCTTTTTGCAAGTTTGGAAGAGAGCATAGGTTTATCCTGAGAAATATTCAGAATAACCCTATTATTCCATATTTTGGCTGACCTCCGAAACGTCAGTTGCTTTGTATTCGTGCTTGAAACTAGGGGTTCCATACTAGAGTAATTTTAGAGTATTGGGGAATTAGATATAAGAACCCCTAGTTTCATGCACGAATACAAAGCAACTGACGTTTCAGAAGTCAGCCTTTGACATAATATTGGTATGTTCCAGAACTGCAAGAATTTACTAATTTTTACTATTTTTTCCGATAACGTAAAGGAAAAAATGTTATCGTAGAAAAAAATATTAGCTTATTGCAGGTTCTGGAACGGAGCACCTATTACATTTTGAAAACCAAATTTACAAAAAAATAAAAGTAGTGTTTATATTATAGCCTTTTGCAGGGTTAACCTTCTTTATGAGGATTTATTTGAAATATAAGCAATGGAATTGACAACCCAGTGGGTTTGTTAAATCCGTTTATATATAAACGCACTATAAAGTTCCATAAGTTCAGAATATATCAATGATTTTTTTTTACTTGTTTTTTTTACTTGTTTTTATGGGGTTCATATTTAAATCTACGGGTTCTTTGTGATAATGCCTTACGTTACGTCAATCCACTAATCGTATCAAAACTACTTGGTATATGTCATTTACGATCTACACATCCCTCTGGCTGTTTATTTTTCGATCTATATATCCATCTGGGCTGGTTTGAAACTAGCGTCACTTATTTTCAGAAAAGTTTTTTTAGACGGGAACATTTGAAGTTGAAACAAAAAAAGTGATTGTGTTTTGGAAATTTTTTGAGCCGTAAAAAGTGTTAAACGATTTCAAATTTATGATAATTTTAATATTTTTATTTTGATTTACGAAAATACTACAACAAATATATAAAAAAACCATAGCAGATGGCGATTGAAACGAATAAACTTTTGACACAGCTCTCGACACAACAGGAAAAACCAAATCATTATACGTAAATAAAATTATCCTTATTGATGGTGTACAGTTTTAATAATAAATAATTTGTTTTCCATTTCATGTAATCGGCGGCGATTTGCTTGTGATTTATTGCGAATTACATACAGATATTTAAAGGAATTTCGTGTGGAACAGTGCCAGTCCTTTTTGCAACACAAATGCAATCAGCATCGACCCTTTGTTTGCTTCAATTGGCATTTCCAAAATCAAAGGCGCCGAAGACCGATAAGAAAGCGGGATGGTACCTTTAACTACAGTGCCGATAATTATTGCACAAAATATGATGAAACAACAGGCATTTGTCCAGATGGTGACGAGTAAGTATTATCACCCAAACCAACAAAAACACATAAAAATATGCTTGCATTAGGAAATTGCGTATTATTGTGAAAAGAAGAAATGAAGTCTGGTTGGAAGTGGTGTATGTATGTGTGTGCCTCTACATCTATGCTGTGACTCTTATGTGCAATATTTTTTCCAAAAGAAATCTCTAAATTGGGAACAACATTCATAAATTTTGATTCTAATTAAAATTCAATTGTTGTTGTTTTTCCATTAAAAACATTTGTTGATGTTTTGTTGTTGTATGTAGTCGCTTTGCAAAATTACTTCGTATTATTAATTCACCCCCCCCCCCCCCCCCCTCTCGACGGCCATTCATCCCATTCCATTAGTAGTAGTTGGCGTTTTTTTGTTGAATGTGTATTGCTTTCATCATTTACGCATTTATTTTGTTTGTATTGTTTTTTCTCGTTCCTTTTGATATTTTGTGTTGTGTTTTTTCTTTTGTTTCCATTCATTTTTGCCGCCTCTCTCATTTACTCATTCTTAATTGGATTTTTTGTCTTTTTCTAATTGTATATGTTTTGCTTATTTCCTTTTGATGTTTTTTTCTTATGGGGCGCTTGTGTTGGTGTGTTTATAGGTGTATGTGTGAATTAAGTTGAGTAATCGGTTATTCATGTGAAATCACAACAAAACAGGGAAGAGTGTTGCTAAAAGCAGCGTTTTTTGTTTGGCGTTTTTTCGTTTGGTGTCTCTGAACAATTGTTGACTGTACTGTATTGAGTTTTGAACGGTATTTGAGCTTTGTTGCGGATGTTATCGGAGAACAAGTGTTGTTTAGCGGCGCTAATCGGATTTATTTTTTTACCATACTTAGCGCCTGATCACTGCGATATATAGTTTTTCGGAACAAATTGAATACTCTACCAGCTGACGGAAAAAATCAGATTTTTTTTTAAATTGTAAGTTTTTTTCTAAGTAGCCGGCCTTCGGCCGGGTATTTAAAACTTTCTCCTATGGACAGGAGCCAATTTAGGGCACGAAAACAACATTTTTTTAATTTAATTTTTTTTCTTACTTTAGCAAGGGAATTTTCGGAACTTCAGGGGCCCATATCTCGGGAAGTATGGACTTCCCCCCAACAAACTTTACATTTTTATAATCAGGACGTAAAGATCTACCTGTGGTAAAAATTTCAGATTTTTCCGCCAGCTGGTAGAGTATTCTATTTATGCCGGTTTTTCGTGCGGAAAACCATACTTCTCTAAATATAAGTCGAATATGTCTTTATCACCATTATGTTGTTTGAGGACTCCTCTGGGATCGTGATGATTTTTTTCCACAGCAACTCGTATGTTGTTTCCGGGGGAAAGTCCATACTTCCCGAGATATGTCATAAGATAAAAAGACAAGACCCATATCACGGGTAGAGCTTCTATGGCAAACATTGCAAGCCGATCCGATATGTGACCCATTTGAATACTCCCTGTTATATTTTATCCAAACATAGAACTAGATGGGTCGTATCAACCCACTCCTTCCGGTACTCCATCACAAAAGTTAAACAATTTAGCTGAAATGGTGCACTCGATAACTTTCGAACGGATATGGACTATATCGGACCACATCTTCGGTAACTTCCCTCACATTACAACGATACAATGTTTTCGTGGAAAGGCCATACTTGATGACTTCTTAAATTAGATCAAGTTCCAAGATGGACTATTTTGGCGTCTACACTTTGGCGCTTTAATCCAGTTTAAACCCACTTTTCAGCTGTGAAGAAGACGGATAAAAGGAGATTGACGAAGTTCTCCAGATACATGATTTGTCATAGCAACCCGTCATTTCGCTTCCTACCCGTTAACATACCCCCTGACATCATAACCTTTGACCCGCCGTACTTTTCTGAAACATGAGAAAGCTGATTGGCAATAGTTCAGAGTATTTACCAGTAACCGCTTCAGAGAGCTGCCCATTGATTCCCTCAGATCCTCGGGTAGATGAGATATTTTTCTGGGACATCATCACAGCTGCTGAAAAATGTTGTCTAGTTTTAAGTATTCGACCAGCAAGAATGTAGCGATCACATTACTGCTGGTCGAATACTTGAAATTAGGCAGCATTTTCCAGCAGATGCGTCGGGACTATGTGCGGTGTGAGCTTCGTCGTACAAACCCTTAAGACCTTAGAGTTTAGACTAACCCCCTGTTTTTGTAAAAGTTTTTATTCTCACACGAATGTTCAAATTTTGTAGATCGAATTACTCGCCTCAGGGCAAATGTAGAGCTCTGATTTTTAAAAGAGGAATTCTCAACTATATATGGAACGCGTCTACGAAAAATTAGGTCCGTATGTCATCTAGGGGCTGAACTATGGATGCCTAAACTATTACGAATATAGACGAACGAACAAAAAATAGTTACAAAAACTGGGGGTTAATATAGAATTAAGGAAATTGTGGAGAACGTTTAAATCACTCGACAATCCGACCGAACAGTCATGGTGGCACTTGACCCATTGAAGGCCTTCGATACCGTCAACGATGTCATGCTGTTCGATGATATAGGGACCACTGTCCAGCCGTGTTTGAAACGTTGGATAATCAACTAAATTCAGAAACAATAAGTCCAAAATCCGAGGAGTGAAACAGGGAGTTCCTAAAGGCGGCATGATATCTCCGGAACTGTTTAACGCCTAAGAAAATCCACACCCCCCAGGCGGCATTGCGATAGAAATGTATGCGGATGATTGTACGATCGTGACGACGGGCCATATCGTCGATGACATATGTGATAAGTTAAATATCTACATAGTTGACCTAGTGCAGTTCTTCCATCTGAGGATTATGAAAATATCCGCTTTAAATCCACTGTCACGCTATTCACCACTTGGACGGCTGAAATAAGACTACAGAAACGAAACTAAACGAAGGTTTTACCGGTGCATAAACACAATAGGATGTTGTCGATTCAGTACCTGCTTAGCTGTTATCACAGTGAGCATCCCTGTCACAATTTAATGGACAGGCTTCCCCAACCCAGGCACGTCAGAAGATACCTTTATGATCTAGAGGGAGAGATACAAAGGTATAAATGATGCAATCGCGCAGACAGTACGCAGATACCATGTGAATTCCGTACATAAGGGCCACCCCACCATACATCGCAGAAGAAGAACGCCAGCTGCTAACACGGAATTGATGGCAAGATAGGCCGACATCCGTATCGCCAGTTTCTTTACAAATTACAGCAAGTCTGCGAAGAATTATGTTTCTTAACGCCGTTGTACTTAACAACTGCAAAGCTACGTGTCTCAAAACGTCAAAAATACCCATTTTTAACACAGGGTAAAAAGCAAACATGTATCACTTTTATTTCTGATGCATTTAGTTGTATATTCGAGGAACAATGTATGAGTGTGCAACTGAAATATTTTGATTAGGTTTAAACAACACAAAGCAATTGACGATACGGAAGTCAGCCATACCTAACATATGCCCTCAATGTGGATTGGGACAGTACGACAAGCTGCATTTGTTAACGGCCCAGCTAACCCCACTCACAAAGTCTAAGATCCAGAATTTTTGAATCCGGACTCAGAGGAACCAGAAACAGATAACTGAATAAAATAAAACAACCATAAGGACTTCAGGAGCTATCGTGAAGACATCAAAGACGTCAATACTTTGGACGTCAATAAATTATCGATATGAAAGCAGTGCATAAACAGGCAATTTTCGAAGCAATAAGGCTATAGATGCAGTGAAGTTCTAAATCAAGTTCCTCCAGCAACTTCTGACAGTGCCGTAAATTGAATGCTGGCAGAAAAATCTGAAATGTTTACCATGGGTAGGTCTTTTCAACCTGATTACAAAAATATAAAGCTTTTCGGGGGAAAAGTCCATACTTCCCGAGGTATGGGCCTCTGATGTTCCGAAAATTGCTCTGTTTACTTGGAAAAAATTACAATTTAAAAGAAAAGTTTGTCCTGTGCTTGAGAATTGCTCCTGTTCATAGAAGAAAGTTTTCAGTCCGGCCGAAGGCCGGCTACTTCGAACAAATGACAATTTAAAAGAAAATGTTCCTGTACCCGAGATTTGCACCTGTCCATAGGAGAAAGCTTTTAATCACCGACCGAAGGCCGGCTATTCTGAGATACATTGTATTGCATATGGTAGTGTATTCCACAAGCTTTACAATCCCAGCAAAAAGTTTGCCTCCAAAGAGGCAGTTAAATCATATGTAGAAGTGATTTGGAAGTGCATCAAATTATGCATTTTCACACATGATTTTTACAAGACCGTGACTACTGAAAGATGCACTCTATTGCACTGCATTTTAACTGACCCTTTGGGGGTAGAATAGGATGCAGTCCAAAGCACGTGTTTTGATACATTCTGCGGAATGTGTGCAAGCCATTACAAAATATCCCAGAACAAATAAAAGGCATTTATTATTTGTGTAATGAGTTTGATATTGTCTTCCCATTACCAGTTAAGATTTGACAAGTACTCCAACAGCACTCCATTGGGAAATTTTCTTACCGAAAAAATTAAATAATTTTTATTTTATATTAACAAATTTTTGGAAATGTTAACACGCTTATCTCTTTTTGGAAAATGTATGCCGCTGCCTGTAAAGATGTACAAACTTATTTATGTACTTGTAGGGATCTCTAATAACTTCTAATAAAATGTAACGAACGGAGAGTGAGGAATTGGAATGCCTTTTTTATACCCTCAGCCTTTAGGCTAAGGAGGGTATATACACTTTGATACGATGAAAATGTGCCTCATCGAAATAATGGTTTTAGACCCCAAGTATGTTTGGACGTAATGTGTTTCAGACAATTTGGAGTCGATCTAGCCATGTCCGTCCGTCTGTCTGTCCTGCTGGCTGGAGCGCACGATAACTCTCGAACGGATGAACCGATTCGGTTCAAATTTTGGCTTTAGTAGTATTTTGCCCAAACTTAGTTTAAGTTCGAAGATGAGCTACATCGGTCCACTCCTTCCTGTACCTCCCCCACAAAAGTTCGAAAATGTTCGGAACGTTTGTGCGCACGATAACTCTTGAATGGAGTTACCGATTTGGTCCATACTTTGTCTAGCGTAAACTTTCTACCAGAGTAATATGAGGTTCCAATATGGTCTCAATAGGTCCACTCCTTCGGGTACCTCCCACACAAAATTTCGGAAAAGTTCAGTTTAGGGCCATCTCTCGAATAGCTTTGATTTTTGTTTTAGCAAATTGTATTCTCTGCCCTCCGTACGACGGTACAAGTTTCATCAGGGGCAAGTCCATACTTCCTGAGAAAATAGCATGAAAGTTGCAAAAAACCCTTATGACACCCTGTGAGGTGGTTGGAGCGCAAGATAACTCTCGAACGGATCTGCCGATTTGGTCCAAAATATGGCCTTAGTAATATTTTGTTCAAACATAGTTTAAGTTTGAAGATAAGCAATATCGGTCCACTCCTTCAGGTACCTCCCCAACAAAAGATCAAAAATGTTCGGAAAAATTGTTCGTACGGTAACTCTTGAAGGGAGTGGCCGAATTGTTCCATACTTTACACATACTAATATATCTACCAGATATAGATCAGGTTCAAATATGGACTATATTTGTCCACTCCATCCGGTACCTCCCACACAAACTTTCGGATAAGTTCACTTTAAGACCTAATATCGACTAACTTTGATTTTTGTTGAAGCAACTTGCATTCGCTGCCTCAATTACGATATTAAAAGCTTTTTTAGGGGCAAGTCCTCTTGAGCAAACAGCCCGAAGAGGGTAAAAACCCCCTATGACACCATATGTTGTGGCTGGAGATCCACTTCCATAACGGTCAATGTCGATCCATTCGTTTTAGTATCTCCTCCGCAAAACTTTTGATCTTTAATCCTAATCAACATTTTTGTCGGTTCAAACGCCCAAATTTTTTAAAACCCCCTAAATACATACGTTTTTGGGAAAAAATTGTTTCAATATACACATGCTGAGGGCATACCTCTGTCGGCAAAGCCGACTGATACTTTTTTACTTGTTACAACTCCGTTTGAACTGCATCCGGACCCAGCAAAATAAATTGGAAGTAGTGCAACATCGCAACATTGCAACATCGATGTTGTTAAAATGTGACAAGTGGATGTGATTCTTTGGATTGCATCCAAGTGCAGTTAAAATGTGAGGAATGGAGTGCCTTTTTCACGACTCCTTTTGAACTGCATCAAAACATGCCGTGAAAGAACTAGTCCACATTGCACTACTTCCGATTTATTTTGCTGGGATGGTACCCATATTGTCATTATCCGTTCAAAAATCACGAAGTTATAAATAAGAGAATTTCCAGAACTTCAAAGGCCCATATCTCGGGAAGTATTCCCCCGAAGAACTTTATATTTTTGTAATTAGGACGAGAAGATCTACCTGTGGTAAAAATGTTTCTGAGAGAGAACGTAACATGTGTCCTTCCTGCCTTCAGAACCATCACGTTCAATGGCTCATCTAACAAAAAATCTACGTCCTATATAAATCGAACTTCTCTACAACGTATATACCTGTAAGGATTACTTCTCTACAAGGAATTTGTTTTAAGCCACAAATGGAAATTCTCTCATAAAATAATCTCTCTATAACGCAGACGGTCGTTCCCCAAAAGCTGGGTTATTAAGGAGTTTAACTGTAATTGTGTTCAGAACCAAATTGAGATGGTGCGGTTTCTACGGCTGCCCATATCCAACTCCATGTACACAAATCATAAAAAATTTCCGTTTTGATTTTCATTTTCATAGGTTATTCCTCAGAAAAGAACCCACGATTCAAGCATAGCTAAATATTCTGTTCCATAACGCTCCATTACCTTTTGGAAAGACAATGCAATATGTCTCTTTCTTCTTTAAAATTTGGTTTCTACGGCTGCCCATATCCAACACCATGTACACAAATCATAACAAATTTCCGTTTTGATTTTCATTTTCATAGGTTATTTCTCAGAAAAGAACCCACGATTCAAGCACAGCTAAATATTCTGTTCCATAACGCTCCATTACCTTTGGAAAGTCTAAGCAATATATCTCTTTTCTCTTTAAAATTTTTGCAATATTCATGTTTACATTTCGACTCAACACATTAATTTTTTTTACTTTATTTTACAGTTGCCCATTTTTACATCGCACAGCTGGTGACACCGAGCGACGTTATCATTTGCGTTATTATAAAACTTGCATGTGTGTCCATGATACAGATAGTCGCGGTTATTGTGTTAAAAATGGTCACCATTGTGCATTTGCTCATGGTGCACAGGATCAACGGCCACCGGTGTATGATATCAAAGAGCTAGAAGCTTTGCAGAACGCTGAGTTAACATTAGATGGGGCCAATGCCCAGAATGCATTAGACAAGGAACGTAATCTTATGAATGAAGATCCTAAATGGCAGGATACCAATTATGTATTGGCCAATTATAAAACAGAGCCTTGTAAGAGGCCACCACGTTTATGCCGTCAGGGCTATGCATGTCCGCAGTATCATAATAGCAAGGATAAACGTCGTAGTCCACGTAAAGTTAAATATAGGTAAGTAATGAAATTATAAATAGTACCAGGAAATTTTATATGTTTTATAATTTTTTTTTTTGAAAGATCTACCCCATGCCCAAATGTCAAGCATGGTGAGGAATGGGGTGAACCAAGTAATTGCGAGGCTGGCGACAATTGTCAATATTGTCATACTCGCACCGAACAACAATTTCATCCGGAAATTTACAAGTCAACAAAATGCAACGATGTCCAGCAGGCTGGCTATTGTCCTCGCAGTGTTTTTTGTGCATTTGCCCATGTAGAACGTAAGTCTTGTATACACTAGCGGTCATCTGAATAGGTTTGAATTTTTTTCTTTTTATATGTTAAGTTAACTTCTGATGTGTTCGTATTGCAGATCCATACTATTTACTTTTTGAGAGTCCTATACTATGCCAACATTCCCAAGAAAAAACTTGACGGTGTTGCCATATTTTCGGAAAATATCCCAATTATAATAAAAAATGTACGAAAAAGTGTCCAATTTTTGCGATCATCAGAATAGGTTTGAATCAAATAAAATTGAAAAATTGTACTACCCATGCAAATATTGCGCAGTTTTTTGGTTTAGTTTAGTAAAATGGAACATTCTGATAAATCCTACAACAAATTTGACCCGCTTTATTTGGAACGTGGGTTCAATTCTCAACATCGAAAAGTTACCAAGAACTTTCAGATAAAATCAAGAAATATTCAAACAAAAACGTTTTATAAACTTGCTTTAAATGACTTTTTGATTTCGTTAGATCTCTTCTGAGCTTCGAAAATTATCTGAAAGCAAATACCAAGTGTTGCCATATTATTAGGATCGATAAATTAGAAAGGTCATTGAAAATATTTGGTATTTTAGTTCAAGTTTCATTTTTTAACTATCCTTGCAATACAAATTTAAGTATTATCATGCTCCCAAATCCACCATAGTTGACCACATGTATCATAAATGTTCGAAAACTGGTCTGGAAGAATGTTTCTTCGACGACAATAAAGTAGAAAATTGTAATTCAAATTTAACTCAAAGGGGCATTATATCGCCGACTTTTATAGTGCTGTATAACCTCAGTAGTCCATTCTATTGTACTTATTCGTGTTTGTTTTATGACTTGTGAACAGAAAAAAACTTTTTGACCTGCCTATATAGGTATTACAGCACTATAAAAGTCGGCGATATAATGCCCCTTTGAGTTAAATTTGAATTACAATTTTCTACTTTATTGTCGTCGAAGAAACATTCTTCCAGACCAGTTTTCGAACATTTATGATACATGTGGTCAACTATGGTGGATTTGGGAGCATGATAATACTTAAATTTGTATTGCAAGGATAGTTAAAAAATGAAACTTGAACTAAAATACCAAATATTTTCAATGACCTTTCTAATTTATCGATCCTAATAATATGGCAACACTTGGTATTTGCTTTCAGATAATTTTCGAAGCTCAGAAGAGATCTAACGAAATCAAAAAGTCATTTAAAGCAAGTTTATAAAACGTTTTTGTTTGAATATTTCTTGATTTTATCTGAAAGTTCTTGGTAACTTTTCGATGTTGAGAATTGAACCCACGTTCCAAATAAAGCGGGTCAAATTTGTTGTAGGATTTATCAGAATGTTCCATTTTACTAAACTAAACCAAAAAACTGCGCAATATTTGCATGGGTAGTACAATTTTTCAATTTTATTTGATTCAAACCTATTCTGATGATCGCAAAAATTGGACACTTTTTCGAACATTTTTTATTATAATTGGGATATTTTCCGAAAATATGGCAACACCGTCAAGTTTTTTCTTGGGAATGTTGGCATAGTATAGGACTCTCAAAAAGTAAATAGTATGGATCTGCAATACGAACACATCAGAAGTTAACTTAACATATAAAAAGAAAAAAATTCAAACCTATTCAGATGACCGCTAGTGTATACCCACTCAAATATTTAACTACACAATTTGTATTTCTATTTATGCTGCAAGAAGTCCTATTTTCACTTTTTTGAAAAATTGGTGTGCTTTTTTCCACAACCATTTTATTACTGCAGATTGATTACCTACCTATATCCAGAACAATTAGTTATTTCTTAGATTATATTGGAAAAGCGTATCCAAAGACTTCCTTCCCATCCTCTTCTCTGGCATTTAGCTTAATTGTTATATACTACTTTCGGGTTTAGAAGTTTCTTAGACATTCAAAATTTCTCCTTTCCCTTGCTTTCATACTAACTACATAAACTTATTTTATAATTTTTCTTGCTTAAAAGTTCAAAAAATATCTTTCCTATATTTGGAAGAAATATAGAAGTTTGAACACAGAATGATGTTTTTTTTGCTTTATCGTTTTTCTTTTTTCCCTTCGTTCTTTTATTTACAACACTTGATCTGTGTATGTTTAAAAATAAACTATTTTTTTTAATAAATCATCATCAACATCATATATCGTCACAAATAACAATTGGTAATTTCTAAAAACCAACCGTTCACGTCTTCCTTTTCCTATCAACAACAACCAACCACCACTCATCAACGTTTGCAATTTGTTCGCAAAACTGTATAGCGTACATTGTCACTGAGGAGAAGTCCCGCGATATAGATGCAATTACCACAAATTTAGCTTTAAGTGATTTAATATCAAATGCTTTGCCTGATATCAAACCTAAGGATGCAACAAACAACAAAACAGGATTAATGACAATTGGCGAAAATGTATGTATTATTCCATTCCATATTGAATATTATCTACATAGTATAGAATATATTTTATGTAAATACTGTATAGACCAAAAACAAAACAAAACATAGCAGAACAGAACACACAAAAATACCCCAAAATACATAGTTTACATTATTCTTCCCTTTGTCCTCTTCTCCTATATTTCTTTTTATAATACATCACAATAATCTAACATTTGCTCTGGTCCAGAACCTGCAAGAAGCTACTAATTTTTACTACGATAACATTTTTTCCTTTATGTTATCGGAAAAAATAGTAAAAATTAGTGGATTCTTGCAGGCTCTGGAACAGAGCATTTATCTTAAAAAAATTTATGTGTGTATTTATTATACAGATATCTTCCAAATGTAGTTGCTTTGAAAATTGTACATTTAATTCGTATACAACAATCAATTGAGGTACCTTCTCCAAAATGTTCAATAATTGTTGAAGATGCGTTCTTTTTGGCGTCCAAACGTCCTAAGATAATGACCCAAGTTCCAAGATGGAATATATCAGACAAATCCTTCCGGTACCAAGGGAGGCTTTGTTCGAGGCTTTGTCATTTACTTCTACATCTACAACGATATAATGTTTTTCGTGGTCAAATCAATGTCTCCCGACAAAATGACCCAAAAGCTCTGAAAAATACAAAAATGATGGACCATGTCAGCCTATTCCTACAGGTACTTTTGCTCTTTAATCCAGTAAAAGTTCCCTTTTGTGACTCGTGTTATTGTCCAAGTTTTTATGGCCTCTCCTATAACCTTTCAGACTAGTTTGTTGTTGTTGTAGCAACGCAAATATGTTCGTTCGAGTATTGTTTTAATTATCTGGTTATGGTTCCTCTGTATCCAGGCTCAAAAATTCTACAATCTGGACTGGTTGTGTCCGTAAAGAATCAGGAGGGAGGTTAGTGGGGTTAGCTGGGCAGCTAAACAAATGCTGCGTGTCGTGTGATCCCAGTACATATGCCGGGCATGTGTTGGGTATCGTGGTATCAATTCAGACCCAATACAAATTGAGGGACTGCATTGTCCGCATCTTAACTGGAGTAAAACCGCTAGTGTTTCCTAGAGGTTCTCGTTTGTACCTTTGGACCTCTCTTTCTAGATCACGATGATCTCTCCTGACGTGCCTGGGTGACAGAGGTGCTAATGCACCGGCAAAACCTTCGTCTCCTCATGAAGATGGTCCACTGGTATCATAAGGGGGCTTCGTGCTACAGTCCTCAGGGCGCCATTCTGGCTAACATTTGCATACCACGCCGCCTAGCTTACCACAGACCGGTCTATTGCTTTGTAACAAGTCAACAAGGTTTCTTTGTCAGCACCCAAAATGCTGCCCGTCAGCCACCCGAGGACCTTGTTCCTTATCGCAAATAGCAGTGGCTTGCGCGGACGAATTAAACATGCTATCGAACGTTACACTCTATATTTTGGGGAAGTTAGTGGTCGGAATCAGGACACCACCAACCAATTGTTCAGCCTCACTTCAGCCGTCCAAGTTGTGAACAGAGTGACAATGGATTTAGCGGCGGATATTTTCATATTCCTCAGATGGAAGAACTGCACTAGGTTAGCAATGCAGACATTTAGCCTATGTTATCGACGACTATAGGACACAACGAATACATTACTATCATCCGAATACATTACTATCACTATACGACCTGGAGCGTGTGGATTTTCCGAAAGGTAAAAGTTCGGAGATATAACCCCGCCTTGGAGAAATCACTGTTTCCCTCGATGGATTTTGGACTTCTTGTTTCTGAATTGCCAAAACGACTGGCGTCCACACATATATCGGTAACGTTTGTGACAGGCTAAATGCCTATCTCATCGATCTTGCAGAGTTTTTCCACGCGAGGAATACGAAAATATCCACCACTAAGTCAACAGCCACACTGTTCACCACATGGACGGCGCAAATGAAGCTCCCACTGAATGTGCAAGTCGACGGTGCAATTATTCCGACCACAAACTACCCCAAAGTCCTAGGGGTCACATTCGATAGCATGTATAAGTCGTCCCAGCATATTACAGTTATCTGCGATAAGCTGAGAAACAGGAACAAGGTCCTCAAGTCCCTAGCCGGCAGCACTTGGGGTGCAGATAAAGAAACCTTGTTAACCACATACAACGCGATAGGTCGGTCTGTGGTAAGTCATGCGGCGCCAGTGTGATTTGCTAACGTAAGTGATAAGCAATGGGATAAACTACAAGTCTGTCAGAATGCCGCCCTGAGAACAGCTGCAGGGTGTCACCTCATGTCTGCAGTGGACCATTTACATGAGGAGACAAAGATCCTTCCTGTGCGTCGTCACAACAGGATGCTGACGATGCAGTACTTGCTTGGATGCTGTAGGCAAGACCACCCAAATCACCATCTGGTGGATATGCCTGAACACCCCAATCGAGTTAGGGAGGATTATAGAGATCTAGAGAGAGAGGTCCAAAGATATAAAAGAGATCCTCTAGATCAACGTGCATACCAGGCAGGTTTTAGAGACATTCATACTGATGCGGTTGCAGAGGCTCTGGCAGCCTACAGTGTGAATATCGTCCTCGAAGATCAACCACCACCCGTGGCAGCGGAAGAACAAGACAAACGAGAGTCGTGTTGACACAACTTAGATCTGGTTGGTGCAGCCGCCTCAATTCTTACTGGGCCAGGATTGATGGCACGCGGAATATCTGCCCGGCATGTGGCACCGGTCCGCATACTACGCAGCACCTAAACTCTACTCTCTCTTAGGACTAATCCTATTCAGGTGGCGTCCTTTCTAAACTTGGAGCTGGAGGCAGAGCCGAATCAATAAAATAAAGATTTACATGCACTTGTAGAAGCTGCTACAACAACAACAACATATAGTTGACTATCCAACGTTTCAAACACGACATGGTTGACGCCATCGACACCATCGGCTCGGCCTCTTCTGGTTCAATCCTCTACTCATATGTGAAGGTATGGCGTGTAATGCTGTTGTAATACTATGTATTTTCCGGAATCCATGTTGATGTTAGGCAACTGGAAAACAGCTTGTCATAGTGGGGAACCGGTAGTTCTTCTTGAATCTTTTCTACTGGCGACAGGAGGGAGATTGGCCTGTACGATTCACCTCTGTTATAATTTGTATTAGGCTTTGTTTGAACGCTTCTATTTTATTTTTGATATTTCTCTCGATAGCAAAAACCCCAATCACTGCACAAATACAAAGGGGCGTTGTTTCTAGGCATTGGTAGGTGGCAGCCTCTTAAGCTAGGGCGGGCAACTGCGGACCCATCATCTATTTAGCCGGATGATAAGAGTGATTCACGAAACAAATACAAGGCAAAATGAGCAACAACAGAATCTATGTCAACGACCTTTAGTACGCGAAATAAGATTAAAGAATAATGCAAGACACGTCACTATAGTACAGTGCTATACGCCTACAGAAGATGCGGAAGACACTGTTGAAGATGAATTCCATGCGCAGTTAACATCCACGTTTAATGAAATTCCTTGTAAATAAAAGGAACAACGACACTAATCCCCGTTCAACAATGGGAAACGCCAATGTGGAGTTAAAAACAATAACGTCGAGCGACTCTTAGAACTGAGTCAAAAGTTCCAGCTGGCCATTGATGACTCCATCTTTCCGCACCAGGAGTTTTATAATAAACATGGACATCACATGTGCGTGAACAGAAGCTGGAGAAAATATCTGTCAAAAACCACGAGCTCATCATAGGCGATATCAAGTTCAAACTGAAATGCACAAGAAGAAACTCTAGACACACAAGGTGAAAGCAACGACGCGTACAACAATTCCACTGCAGCGGTTCTTTGTACCGAATTGACCCGAAATCAAAAGCGTTTCTGCTAGCAACTGCTAACCCAACATCAAACCACAACACCCACTTCAAAACAATACAACCAGGAGCAACCTAGACACGGCAATACGAAAAAAGTTGTGCAAAAAAAAAAACAATAAAAACATGGGAAGATATCCCATCAAAATATCACCAAGTAGCGAAAAAAACATTGGGCGAAGACAAAAGATAGAAACATTTGGAAACTAAGTTCTCAAAGAAGTGAGCTTAAGATGCAGTTGAATAGCAACAATATCACCAGAGAGCAGTATCAACAACTTGAGAACAAGATAAAAAAGCTGCTAGAAAACAAAATAAAGTTCCTGAAGGTCTGTCCAAAACAACCGAAGAAACGGCTACGTCAACATCACATCAGCTTGGGATTCAGAAAGACCGCCTTAAACGAGAAAGAAAGAGAGTCAATAGAACAACAACATTTAAGTGTAACAAGATTGTAACCAGAGACAGAAAACTAGCAGCCATAATACAAGAAAGGAAAATCGAAAAATTCTGAGAATGAATAAGATGGCTTCAGACTTAATAGAACCCAGCGAAAAGTTTGCCTCCAAGGAGGCAGTAAAATGATATGTACAAGTGATTTGGAAGTGCATCAAATTATGCATTTTCACTCATGATTTTTACAAGGGAGTGACCCCGGAAAGATGCACTCCATTGCACCGCATTTTAACTGACCCTTTGGCATTGCATTTTAACTGAACCTTTGGCACTGCATTTTAACTGACCCTTTGGCATTGCATTTTAATTGACCCTTTGGGGTAGAATAGAAGGCAGTCCAGAGCACGTGTTTTGAATACCAAAATAAATGCATTTATTATTTGTGTAAAACAAAAATATTAATAACTTTATTAAATTAACACATATTATGAAAATTCTCTATTGAATTCAATCACAAACATGTGTGTTTCCTCCGCTCTTCATTTAATCCAAGCTTAAGTGCTTATGCTTCATCTGCTAAATGGGTTTGATATTGTCTTCCCATCACCAGTTAAGATTTCGACATGTACTCCAACAGCACTCCAGTTACCGGAAAAATGTTCACAAATTAAATATTATTTAGTTTGTATTAACAAATGTTTGGAAATGTTAACACGATTATCTCTTTTTGGAAAAGTATTCCGCTGCCTGTAGAGATGTACAAACTGATTTATGTACATGTAGGGATCTCTAACAACTGCTATTAAAATGTAGTGAACGGAGTGCCTTTTTCACGACTCCGTTTGCACTGCATCCGGATGCTGTTAAATTGTGAGGAATTGGAGTGCCTTTTTCACGACTCCGTTGAACTGCCTCCGGATGTTGTTAAAATGTGACAAATGGATGTGATTCTTTGGATTGCATCCAAATGTGGTTAAAATGTGAGGAATGGAGTACCTTTTTCACGACTCCTTTTGAACTGCATAAAAACATGCCGTGAAAGAACTAGTCTACATTGCACTACTTCCAATTTATTTTGCTGGGAAGCTATGTAGCTACACATCATAATACCACAATTTATAGAATGGCACATCACCTGTATCAACTATTAATGAAGTATCATATGGGAAGCATTGATGTAGTACCCAACATAACATAAACCAATTTTTTCACACAAACGCGGGGTTAAATGCCGAGTAAATGCAAAAAAGTGTGGAAATTTTCAAAACGTATTTTGTCAACTACGAAAGTACTAATTACTTTTAAAGTTAGGAATCTGTATCATAGTACACTGAGGTCCACCACTCTGTTCTGTTAATAAGGAGTTGTGATACGTTTGAAATGGGTATATAATATAAGGAATAAGGATTCCTTCAGGCATATCCGTGGGAAATAGATGTTTTTATTCCCATTGAATTTTAATTTAAACCTTATCATATTGACCATCCCTACCCCTCCATTGTTATCTACATATAGCTATACCCTTTCCCCAAAAACAACATTCTTAATTCAGACCAAATCACCAAAAAGAATCTGTTGCACATTGAAGACACATTTGTTTCCTTTTTATATCCTCCTACATCCCAACATGCATACATACATATATTGCTAATATCAAACATTTGCTGTGTCTATATCATTTGTTGTAATCAAATCAATGCAATTCATTTACATATTTCTGTCATCTCTGCCACGTTCTTTTGTAGTTATTGAATATTGATGGTAATGATTCAGCCAATAATATTTTGGTAAATGCTTTGGAAAAGTCCGCAAATCAGAGCAAATATTTAAACTTCTCATTGCCAATGGATAGAATTTGTGAGTATAGAGAGTTTTTTAAATAAAGAAAAAATTAAGTTTTTATTTGAACAATTTTTAAAAGAAAAAAATATGGTTGTGGATAAATTGCAAAAACAAAATACGCAATAAAATTAATGCTTATAAGATATTTTGGAAGATACAAAAAATATTTCAAAATGTTTATTAATCCTTCTTAACAGCATGTTCCATTGATGAACAACGTGACAACTCTTTGTCGGCCAGTTTGGCCAATAGCAGTCTTATTACTCGGTCATCGGCTCCCATTAACATTCCAAATTCGGCACTTAGTAATTCAATAAATGGTAAGTAAAACTATTTGAATTATATGTGCAAAGAGTACCATAAATTGTATCATTCCTTCTCTTCCAGATTTCAATTCGAGCGGTTTTGCTGTTAACATTCCCTACAGTCCCACCACTCACACGGCTAATAATCTCTTTAATGTCCAGGATGCTTTTAATTATGGCGGCGGTTCGAGTACAAATAAACTAAGCAATTCCTTAAGTGCTGCAAATCAAAATGATTGCAGCAACAATTTCTTCTTTCCTTCACACATTATATCGCCGGGTTTTAATGATGGCCTCTCCATAAGCCCGTCACTGAGATTATCGGAATTGAATGCAATGCCGGATGATTTGAATAGTGGTTCCTTAGGTAATAGTTTAACCACCAATAAGAATGCATTTTCACTGCAATCATTGCATACGCAAAATAATGGCGAAGTCGGACGTATGACATTGGAATTGATGACTACGAAAAATCAAGTAATGAAATTATCAAATCGTGTTGAAGATTTACAACGCAAGGTAAGATGATTATATGTTGTTTTTGAATTGTTTTTGTACAACAAAAAGATGATTAAAATGGTTAATTAAAGGAACATTTTATTTTCGTACAGTTGGCCGTTACAAAACAGGAAGCATTAGAGTGGAAGGAACGTTATGACACAGCACAAATACAATTAAATTTATCATCAGAATTGAGAAATTTATCAATACAAAAACTGAAGCAATTGCAGGTGAGTTTTTGTAATATATAATATATATCTTTTCAAATCGATTGGGATTATATTGCAAATGGTAATAATACTGACGACATTAATTAAGAACAAATTTGAAGGTGATGACCAATGACTCCAACACAAACAAGACAATCCCACGGCAGCGGGTTCTTACGTACCGGATTGACCCGAACCCATTGTGTTTCGGCCAGTGGCTTCCAACCCAGTATTAAACCTAAGCTTCTACGTAGGTTTCATGCTGCTACAACAACAACACAAACAAGTAGATTTCATACTCTGGATAATACTCTTTGCTTATAATTATTAGCCAATCCATTGAATGGTGCAACCCTCTATTCTTGACCTTTATAGATTTTAAAAACTTTATTTCGGCAGCTCTTATAGACTATAAACCAATCCCACGGCAGCGGGTTCTTTCGTACCGGATTGGCCCGGAACAACATAAAATCATCGTTCCGGCCAGCGGCTGCCACCTCAGTGTACATATGTTTGTATTTGTTTCGTTTTTCTGTGTTGGGAGCAGCATATCCCGGAATGCCTGCTCCGAATTCTTTTGG
The DNA here is from genome assembly GCF_047663935.1 of Musca autumnalis. NCBI lineage: Eukaryota > Metazoa > Arthropoda > Insecta > Diptera > Muscidae > Musca > Musca autumnalis. The sequence continues at coordinate 278,733,393 of NW_027411644.1, forward strand.
TCCGTGCCGGGACGGAGGAAAACCCAGGACCAATATATCTGTGCTCAGTTTGTCACATTCGCATCTTCACCCACATCCAACCTTCGGTGAGATGCAATAGATGTCAGGAGTGGGTGCATCTAAGGGGTTGCTCTGGACTCGTCCACGAGAGGGACTACGACAGGGACTATGTTGCTGCATGCTGTGTGAACACAGTCCCCAGTGAGTCGTCGTCGGATTACGAGACTCCCTCGTCGTCTGATTACGAAACTCCCCCGCAGTCCCCTCGACAACAACCGCACACGCAGCCTTTAACACCAGCCGTTGTTGTCCCAATCCCCCAAAAATGCAGCCTTTTTGCAATTGAATTGCAATGGACTCCGAGGTAAGATCGAGGAGATAGTAGATTTTATGAGTCGGAAGAACATCAAGATCGCGGCGGTGCAGGAAACCAAGCTGAACAACAACCACAGCTTAGAGCATTGTGATGGTTACAATGTTCTGAGGAAAGATCGCACCAGAAGTGGAGGTGGGGGATTGGCTTTCCTATTGCACCAGTCTGTCCAATACAGACCTATCTCGCTTGAGCCTGTCTCTAATGACCCGTACATGGAATGTATGGGGGAGCAGTCAGGTGTGGAGCTGCCGAGATAGAGTTGCTGAATGTATACATCCCGCCGAGAAATAGCTGTATCCCTGATTATAGGCCTGACATTAGCCCGCTCTTGCAAGGTCATAATCGTCTGGTCCTGGGGGATTTTAATGCGCATCATGAGATGTGGCATTCGGCCCTCGGAAACGACCAGAGAGGTACAGCGCTGGCTGAGCAGATTGATAGCTCTACGTTTTGCACGGTCAAATGACGTTACCTGGCAACCCGTCATTTCCCTTGGATCAGACCATATCCCCATAATTGTCTCCATTAGCAGACCACCCGACTTCATCACCTCTGAACGCCGCACGTTCGTCAATCATAAAAAAGCTGATTGGCCGAGTTTCAGAGAGTTCACCAATCACCGCTTCAGAGAATTGCCCAATCCTTCTGATGTTCGGGTAGCGGAAAGGACGTTCCGGGACATCATCACTGCTGCAGCCGCTCGCCATATCCCTGCTGGTCGAATACCCGAAGTAAGACCAAATTTCCCAGCAGAGGCGACGGGATTAGCAAACGAGCGTGATGAGCTTCGTCGTATCAACCCCAATGACCCCAGAGTCAGGGAGCTGACACTGGAAGTTAACAGGCTGGTGGGCGAGCATAAGCGGAACAAATGGTTAAATCATCTGAAGAGCTGCAACATTGGAGCCGGTATAGGTGAATTGTGGGCAACGGTTAAGTCACTCTCGAACCCTGGAAGAAGGGAAGATAGGACCTCAGTCACGTTTGGCGACGTTACGTTGACTGACCCGAAGAGGTGCGCAAGTAATTTCAATCGACAGTTTGTCAAGCATCCCGAGAGTGACAGGGCGAAGAGAAGAGTATTACGTCGCATCAGATCTCTTCCTGCCGAGGATGAACCACCACAATTTACAATGGATGATGTTGCCAATGCCATCAGGAACGCTAAATCATCCAAAGCGTTGGGCCCTGATGGAATCTCCATGGTAATGTTTAAGCAGCTGGATGAGCCGGGAGTCGGTTATCTCACCAAAGTCTTCAACTTGTCGCTAGCCACCCTCGTTGTTCCCGAAGTCTGGAAATGGGCAGGGTGGTCCCACTACGGAAACCAGGCAAGGATGCCAGCAAAAGTACCGATTTCGCTTTTGTCGCCCGTAGCAAAGACACTTGAGGCCTTGATCCTCCCCAGTATCAGAAATAGCTATCAAGTTGCCGATCATCAACATGGATTCCGTAAGCAGCACAGCACGACAACAGCGCTGCACGCCATTACCACATATATCTGTAAAGGACTCAACCAGAGACGGCCGTGCGATAGAACAGTGATGGTGGCGCTTGACTTATCAAAAGCCTTTGATACAGTCAGGCACTCCACACTGTTTGAGGACATTGAGCAGACAACCCTCCGGCCAAGCTTGAAACGTTGGATAGTCAATTATATGTGTGGACGCCAGTCGTACGTGGAATTCAGGAACAAAAAGTCCAAACCCAGTAGAGTGAAACAGGGAGTTCCCCAAGGTGGGGTGATATCTCCGGAACTGTTTAACATCTACCTCTCCTGTATTCCGCCCCTTCCAGACGGCATCGAGATCGTAACGTATGCGGATGATTGCACGATCCTGGCGTCGGGTACCTATCCTGATGACATCTGTGGGAGACTGAACAACTATTTAACCGATCTTACCAACTTTTACAATTCAAGGAATATGCAGATTTCCGCCACAAAATCAACAGCCACTCTGTTCACCACATGGACAGCGCAGTTTGGAAGAGAATTGAATGTCGTGGTCGACGGTAGCAGAATTCCGACCACAAACTGGGGGTCACATTCGACACTACTTTCACGTCGTGCGCGCACGCCGCAGCTATCTGTGACAAACTGAAAAGTAGGAACAAGGTCCTCAAGTCCCTAGCCTGCAGCACTTGGGGTGGAGAGTTCACAAATCACCGCTTCAGAGAACTGCCCAATCCTTCTGATGTTCGGGTAGCGGAAAGGACGTTCCGAGACATCATCACTGTTGCAGCCGCTCGCTATATCCCTGCTGGTCGAATACCAGAGTCAGCAGAGGCGACGGGATTAGCAAATGAGCGTGATGAGCTTCGCCGAACCAACCCCAATGACCCCAGAGTCAGGGAGCTGGCACTGGAAGTTAACAGGCTGGTCGGCGAGCACAAACGGAACAAGTGGTTAAATCATCTGAAGAGTTGCAACATTGGAGCCGGTATAGGTGAATTGCGGGCAACGGTTAAGTCACTCTCGAACCCTGGAAGAAGGGAAGATAGGACCTCAGTCACGTTTGGCGACGTTACGTTGTCTGACCCGAAGAGGTGCGCAAGTTATTTCAATCGACAGTTTGTCGAGCACCCCGAGAGTGACAGGGCGAAGAGAAGAGTATTACGTCGCATAAGATCTCTTCCTGCCGAGGAGGAACCACCACAGTTTACAACAATGGTGATCACTTCCTTACGGTAGCGTAAAAACAAACCACACGTATTCTCTCTTTATTTCTCATTTGCCATTGTTCAGTAATGGGGAGAGTGTCTTACCACTACTAATACACGATCTATTCTGCGCACCCCTGGTTTACAATGACAGCACGACAACTGCTCTGCACGCCATTACCACACATATTTGTCAAGGACTCAACCAGAGACGGCCGTGCGATAGAACAGTGATGGTCGCGCTTGACTTATCAAAAGCCTTTGATACAGTCAGGCACTCCACGCTGTTTGAGGACATTGAGCAGACAACCCTCCGCCCAAGCTTGAAACGTTGGATAGTCAATTATATGTGTGGACGCCAGTCGTACGTGGAATTCAGGAACAAGAAGTCCAAACCCCGTAGAGTGAAACAGGGAGTTCCCCAAGGTGGGGTGATATCTCCGGAACTGTTTAACATCTACCTCTCCTGTATTCCGCCCCTTCCAGACGGCATCGAGATCGTAACGTATGCGGATGATTGCACTATCCTGGCGTCGGGTACCTATCCTGATGACATTTGTGGGAGACTGAACAACTATTTAACCGATCTAACCAACTTTTACAATACAAGGAATATGCAGATTTCCGCCACAAAATCAACAGCCACTCTGTTCACCACGTGGACAGCGCAGTTTGGAAGAGAATTGAATGTCGTGGTCGACGGTAGCAGAATTCCGACCACAAACTGGGGGTCACATTCGACACTACTTTCACGTCGTGCGCGCACGCCGCAGCTATCTGTGACAAACTGAAAGGTAGGAACAAGGTCCTCAAGTCCCTAGCCTGCAGCACATGGGGTGCAGATAAAGAAACCTTGTTGACCAAATATAACGCGATAGTTCGGTCTGTGGTAAGTTATGCGGCGCCAGTCTGGTCCCCGAGATTATGTGATACGATTTGGAAAAAGATTCAAACTTGCCAGAATGCCGCCCTAAGAACAGCAACAGGGTGCCTCCTCAAATCTTCAGTGGATCATCTACATGAGGAGGCAAAGATTCTTCCAGTAAAGGAACACAATGAGATGCTTTCGTTGCAGTACCTGCTTGGATGTTACCGTGTGAGCCATCCCAATCACCATGTTGTGGGTAGGCGCGGCACATACAGGCAGATCAGGAAAGATATCCATGCTCTAGAGGGAGAGGTCCAACGATACAGGAGAGAACCCCTAGATCAACAAGCGTATCAAGCAGGTTTAAATAGTATTCACACGGATGCAGTTGCCAAAGCCTTAAGCAGTTATAGTGTGAATAAAGTCCTCTAAATACATCCCCCATCTATTGCAGCTGAGGAGCGTCAGCTGCCACGAAAAACTAGAGTAGTTTTGGCTCAACTACGCTCGGGATATTGCAGTCGCCTAAGTTCTTATTGGGCGGAAATCGACCGCGCCGTGCAAGACATCTGCCCAGTATGTGGCATGGGCCCGCACGGCACAAAACACCTTTTCAACTGCCCAGCCAACCCTACTCATCTAACTCCAGTGGATCTGTGGTTACATCCCATCGAAGCAGCCACGTTCCTGCAACTGGAGATAAACCCAGAGCCAGATTGAACAAAAGAACGAACATACAAACATAATAACAAACACTGTTACAACAACAACATAAACCAAGGGGTCCCGGCAGATAAGAACCGTTCAAAGTGGGTTTCAAATATTTATAAAACAGAAAGGTTTACATACTTCTCCAGATGAAATACATCCAAAGCCCCTGAAATTCTAAAAACAACCTCGGTATCAACACTCGAGGCTAATCCAAATATAAATGGCAGTAAATAGTGCCACACAGAGGCAAATGCTAACAATAAAGTAGGAATCACAAATACAAGGAGGCATCTATCGTTGGATGCAACGATAAATGGCTGCCCCATCACCTAGGATAGTCTATAGCAGGATTTGGAATCATAACGTCGGATAACGTTAAGACCTCGTTTCAGACATGGCGAATAAAAGAAATGAAACCAATATCCGAACGTGTGATAATGGGGGTTATTCTGAATGAAAACTCCCCGTGAGTTTTTCTCATTCTCTATGCTAAGCTGACAAAACTCCGTTAAAATACAAAACTCACGGGGATTTTTCATTCAAGAGCAAGATACATCATCACAGTACATTACAGGTGCGCCAACGGAAGATACTATGAAATATGAATTATACATACGGTCATCGTGTGTAAAACACGATTAATGAAATTCGGAGAGAAAACATCACAATTCTCATGGGTGACTTCAACAATGTGAAAGCACGAATGTGGAGTTAAAACAATAACGGTGAAGGACTCATAGAACTGCTTCTGCTGTTCATTGATGGATCAATCTTTCCCCACAAGAAGATTCATAAATACATTCACATTACCGAGCGTAATATTCGCAACCATGCGCACATATGCGTGAGCAGTAGTGGGTGGTGCTCTCTGTCAGACCTAAGCAACAAAAGAAGCACAGGCAAGGCATTGACAGTGACCACAAGCTCATCATCGGTGAAATCAAGTTCAAACTAAAATGCCCAAGAATAAACTCTAGACTCGCAAGCCGAAAACAGGAACACCGTAGGCACGATAATACGCGAAAAGTCATCAATAAACCAACACCACCCATGGGAAGACACCACATCAAAATATCAAGTTGCAGGAAAAACATTGGGCTTAGTCCAAAAACAAAGAAAAGTTTGGATGCCAGAAGACTATTGGAATTTAATTTTTCAAAGAAATCATCTGAAGTGCAGTTGATTAAAAACACTATCACAAAGGTGCAGCATCTATACCTACCAATAAAAAGCTACATACATAGTCTCAAACATCGAAGGTGTATCAAATGTGGAGAGAACTTTTGGAAGAAATTAGTAACTTTACTGAAAACAGCGAAATGTATGACTGTCCAATAAAAATACGTTGAATATATCATGTTACCTTCGTAGCTTGAACGGAATAAAAGAAGAAGACGGTTTACCGGCGAAAACTTTACAGGTCGACGCCCAAACCGAAATTAAGCTACTTCGACCTCATATACAACACATCAGCTCAGGCCAAATAAAAGCTTTGCGGTCTGTATACGCGTCAAAATAGAACAATGTATAGAATATGAGGCAACTATCGTTTTCCACATAAAATAGATACTGCCAATAAGAATATAACAATGTATTATTTTATGATCGCTTAACATCCGGATAACGGATATATAAATAAAGGATACCCTCTGTCACCCTACCGTTCACAAGTATACTGGATGAAATACTGAGTGAAGTCAGCAATTAGAGAAGATGCATAACTTGGAGTCTCTCGAGACAATTCAAAGACATAAATTATGCAGATGAACGGAAGTCATCGCTCGCCCAAGATATGCAACATGCAGTAACAATTTAAAGACCTGACGAGATCGGCTTGCAATGTTGTACATGAGATAAATATTATGAAAACTAAGGCAATGGGAATTAACAAAACACATCATGCTTCAAGTCCAACCTTCCTATCATCCGTACAATTAACAGACCACACATCTCCAGGAGACACGCCGGGACTGGCAAATGAGCTTGATGAACTTCGTCGCACTAACACCGAAGATCCAAGGGTTGGGGAACTTACGAATATCCAAGAGTTAGGAAACTTACTCCCAAAGTCAACAGGCTCACCTATTAACACAAGTGGAACAAGTGGCTAGACCATCGAAAGCACTGCACTGTAACCTCTGATTAAGTACATTGTGGGCTAAAATACTCTTAAATCTGGCAAAGAAAATTAAAATAATGGATGGTTCTTTCAATAGGATGGCAGATACGAAAAGGTTCATTTTTTATTTTAGGAGTCATCCGAGGCGCGAAATCGTCCAAAGCATTGGTCCCACGCGGGATGAACGTGGCTTAAATTCATCGATCGCCACTCAAATGTACCAGAAGCTTAGAATCTTGGTAGGACGGTTCCGCTACTGAAGCCAGGCAACGATGTCAGCACAAACCGACCGATCGTAGGCCGATTTTCCTCCTGTTGTCGTTCTTGTAACAGTGTTTATTACTATGTTTGTATGTTCGTGCTTCTGTTCAATCTGGCTCTGGGTCTATCTCCAGTTCAAGGAAAGTGTATTTTCCTCCTGTCGCCAGTAGTGATGATTTTGCAGGAGCTACCTCCTCCCCATGATGAGAAGCTGTTTGCAATTGCTCAACATCAGCACAGGACTACAACAGCATTATACCCCATATCCACACACCGAACAGCCATGATTGGTCTTGACATTTGAGAAGCCGTCAACCATACCAAGGTGTTCGAAGCAATAGAGAAGACTTCGCCCCCAGATGTGTTTGAAACGTGGGATAATCAACTATATGTGTGGATGCCAGTCATTTTTGGAATTCAGATATAAGATTTCGAAGGCTCGTAGAGTTGGCGTCGGGTCCTATCTTCGATGACATACATATGTTATAGGTTAAATATCTACATAGGTGACCTAGTGGAGTTCTTGCAACTAAGGAATATGACAATATCCGCCGCTAAATTCACTGTCACGTTGTTCACCACATGGACGGCTAAAATCAGGCTGCCCTTGAACATATTGGTCAATGCGGTTCTGATTCCGACCACAAACTACTCCAAAATATTTGACGTGCCGTTCAATAGCCCTACCCACAGCTATTTGCAATAAAATAAGAAGCAGGAACAAACTCTTTGAAAGAAATAGGCCGGACTGTCGCAAGCTATGCGACGAAGATTTTACCGGTGCATCAGCACAACAAGGTGTTGTCGATACATTACCTGTTTGGGTGTTACCCGCACCCAAAAACGTCGGAAGATATTTCATGATCTAGAGAGAGGGAGGTGATGATGCAGAGGAATGATGCAGTTGCGCAGACAGTACAGTGTAAATGCAGTACTCGGAGACCACTCCCTATCCATCGCAGAAGAATAACGCCAAGGCAAGCACCATCCTGACAATGCAGCCGTTTCAATTCATATTGGGACAGAATTGATGGCTTGATACCGAAGACATGTCCTGCATTCAGATTGGGACCGTATGACACGCTGCATTTGTTTAGCTGCCCAGCAAAGCCCACTCATCTGTCTCCCAAGCCATGTGACCGAGGCTCTTTTGGCGGCGGGGTTGGATCTATTACGAGTGGTTATCCTGTGAGGGGGTCCAGTACTGCTACCGAGAGGCTTGTCCTCTCTATAGGCTAATGTTAGCTAGGGCTAGTCGGGGGTCCCAGGCGGTTATAGCAAATTTAGGTGTCGCTATGCGTCAATTGCGTAGCAGATATGCATTGGTTCAGGAACCTTATTCGAACTTTGGTCGAATATTGAGCCTACCGGCAGAAATACGCGTATTTTCTGATCTAAGGCGTCATTCTGCAATCATAATTGACTACGGTGTGTGTGTCAGTGTTAGTGGTCGTTTTTGGGAGATCTACTTAGTGAGTCTCTACTGTAAATATGAAGAACCGTTGGAGCCGTACCTTGTGTACATGGATGAGGTGCTACTATAGGTGAGTAGCCATCCTGTCATCCTTGGCTTCGACGCGAATGCATCTTCTCCCATGTGGTTCAGTAAGATATCACCACAGTCGCGGCGATATCAGAACTACACTAGGGGTGAGGTGCTGAGTAAATGGATGCTTTCGAGGGACATTCACGTTGTGAGTGAGCCAAGTGATGTGTACACCTTTTGTACGGTAAACGGTTCTAGCGAAATTGACGTAACATGTTGCAATGGGGCTGCTTCAAGGCGGTTTCGTTTCTCATGGAGCGCCAGTGAATATCTTGGGATCAGTGATCACAATCTGATCCGGATTGAGATCTCATATGATGAAGTAGTAGACTTCTTAGATCCTTCTACTCGTTGGCGTACGTCTAATGTTGATTGGGCATTATATGCTCAGCAACTTGGCGATGCCTTTAGTGTTGTTTCGTTGCATGATTTTTCTTCTCTTCCAGTGGATGAGCAAGTGATGTTTCTGACTGACACTATTTCTAGTGTCAATGATTCATTGTTTGAGAGGTACAACCGAAGAAGTTTTACGAAATTCTGTCAAGGTGGAATACAACTTTGAGTCAGAAACGGAAAGTAGTTAGGCGCCTCCGTAAGAAATTCCAGTGAGCCAAACGACGGAACGCTGATGATGTTGGCGTTCATTCAGCAGTCTATAGGCAATGCTTGAATGAGTACCAGGAGATGATGGCATCTGCGAAGGATTGTCAGTGGCATCTTTTGTGGAAAGAAACCGTGATGATCCTTGGGGTCGACTCTATAGGCTTTGTAGACCGAAGAAGGCTCTTGAGTCTCTGGCATCAAAGTAGGTGATAGAGTTCTGACTACGTGGAGTGATTGTGTTTTTGCCCTGATGTCCTCATTCTTCCCAAGGACGGAGCAGGAGGTACCTCCTCCACAGGAGTGATTGCCTGTTGCACCAGATGTGGAAACATATGAGATTGATGAAGCTGTAGCGTTAGTTCGCTGCATGAAGTCGCCTGGTTTAGTTGGTGTGACTGGAGAGATGTGTAAAAACATCTGCAGGGTCATTCCGGATTTCCTAGAGGCTTTGCTGTGTAAATGTGTGAGAATGGGTGTGTTTCCACGAGAGTGGACTCTGCTAAAGTGATTGTCCTCTTGAAGTCGCCAGATAAGGTCAGGCTTGGAAAAGTGCTTAGAAAAGTGCTGGAGAGGATAATGGTGCATCGGCTTCAGGAGAGACTTACTGGCGCAGAGTCTAAATCAAACCCGTTCGTGGGTATTGATTTGGTTACGAAGTTTTTCGGCAAATCACACACACGCGACCCGAACGCAAAGTAAGAGAGCAAATGTTTTGATTTTTTTACTTCAGTCTTGTACTGAATTTCATGCAAGCAGGTTGATGCCGCTTTATTTGTTTATTTTTGGGTACACAGAAAAGATTTTGCAGTTGTACAGCAAATATGTGGAGGGAAGAATTTGAAAAAGATTTTTGTTTTGTATTAATATTTTTAATGACGCAGAATGCCTCGTCTGCAATGCAACAATAAAAAATGTATGTATGCTTAGAAAGTCTTAAAAAATCATTTTTATATACAATTTGTTTTTTCTCTCAAAAAAATTAACATATGAAGAAAAATACTTTTCAAATTATGAAGTTATTTATATTATTTTTAATTTAAGTCATACAAAGCGAACGCGCCAACAATATATTTTTCATTTCACACTCAATATGAAAATCATCACCCTGTTCTGTCAGTGTAATTTTACCCACACATAAACAATTTAAGCGCTCGCTCTTCTTGGTCGGCTATGGTCTAAATGGCAGTTTGGGTTTAAACCAGGCCGTAGTATAGAAGGCGCATGGTTGCATATAAAGCGCTGTGTGGCTGAGTCATCGAGTCGATATGTCTTGGGCACATTCGTCAATTTTAAGGATGCTTTTGACTAACTTTTTTTGGTCAAGAGTGCTTGTTCGTCTACAGGAAGTAGGATGCCAGGAGATTAAGCTTTGGCAAAGCTATTTCTCTGATCGGGTGGCTTGCTCTATGGGTGCAAACAATAGAGTTTCCATTGATGTTGTTCGGGGTTGTCCGCAGGGGTCCATTTATTTGGAACCTAATGATGCATCCACTACTGCAACAACTCAGCTCGCTTTGCAAGGTATTTGCTTTTGCAGACGATTTGCTCATTCTGGTTGAGGCTCAATCTCGTTCTAAGATGAAACAGTTGGTGTATATTGTTTGCACTTGGGGTACCAGGGTTGGTGTCCAAGTTGCTAGAGAGAAGAGTGTGACAATGCTACTCAAGGGTAGATTGTCTGACAATCGACATCCGAGCGTCGTCTTCGATGATCGAGGTCTCTCGTATAAGACTCAAATGAGGTATTTGGGCATCACAGTGGGTGAGAGGATGAAAGAGAAAATGTGCAGCGTTGTTAGCCCTGTTCGTCGCATTTTGCGCTCGGATTGGGGTCCGAGTAGACGTGCGTTGCAGGTGGTATATGGTGGTGTGCTTGTTGCCTGTGCAATATACGGGGCCCCCATATGGCACACTGCAGTTACAGGGTATGGGTATCGCAAGATACTGTCATGTCAGTGCATTATGATGCTGGCTTGTCTCCCTGTATGCCGCACAGTGTCTACTGATGCTATGCAGGTGTTGTTGGGTGTTTCTCCTCTTGACCTGGAGCCAAGAGAGGTTTGCCGATTGTTCCCACTGATTGGGCAGTAGAAGGTGTGGAGAGCTTGGGTGCCTTGAATCACAAGGCGCGGCTGCGTGAGCTCGTAACATCTAGATGGAACGAGTGCGAGAATGGGCGAGTAACATTTAGGTTTATCCCGGATGTTACTTTTGCCATGACGAACCCCGATTTTGGTTTCGGCCTTCATCTGGGATTCTTGTTGACTGGGCATGGGTCTCCCAATGCATTTTTGCATAGTAGAAACCTTTCTGGCACTTCATCGTGCAGTTGTGGGGCTCCAGTCAAAGACTGGCTGCATGTGTTGTGTGAGTGTCCTCATTATGAGGACTTCAGGAACCTAGATTCCATGGGTGTCACCAGAGTTGATGTCCAATGGAATGTGAGTCATGTGCTCTCCACTAGCTCTACTCGTGCTAGTCTTGGGGACTTTGCAAATAGGGTGTTCCGCCGTCGCAGATCGTTAGTACAGGTGTTGTCGTAGGTGTTGTTTTTATGTTGTTGTGTTGGGGCTTTATAGGCTTAGGGAGGTTACCAATCCCCAGGTCGCATGGGACCGAAACTGGAAGTAACTTGATTACGAGATCTGACCAGAGGTCATTTTTCTAGTACCGCAGGTGGTATGGAATAATGGGGAATCTTAACTCTCCACCATGCCATCACAGATATTTTAGATCTTGTCGGGGGCACTTTCAAAAGTAATCGGTTGCCGTTCGCCAGCTTCTGAGCGGAATAAGTAAATGGGCCTCGCTCCTAGCAGTGAGAAAGCTACGTCCATGTAAACGTGGTAGACTAGACTGCTACATCAGTGTAACACTTGCGTTGCACATTTCCCGATCGTGCCTAAACTCTTTCTCACTTTGAGCGACCAGTCCCGTGTTGTATGTAACAAAAATTGGTAGTAGTTTCGACTACGAAGTCTGACCTGAGACTTTCTGGTACCGCGGGAGTCAGGAGCCCCTAGATCTGTTCATCTAGCCTGACTATGGAGAGGCACCTATTGGTTGCAACGCGGTGTTTGTGGTTTGGACCCAAATCGCAGGTAGAGCTTAAGCTTGATGTGGAGTTGCATTATCAACCGGGTGCTGTGACCCATAGAGCAGCAGAGGTGTTAGATAGTCGTCAACCCCTTGCCAAGATGGAAGCGAAGCCCATAATTGTGGATCTTCCAATTGGTACCTGCGGGATAGACTTGGAGACTCTGTGGAGGATACCACTCTGTAAGAGTACTCTGGGTAATTCCAAAGGGGCCTGGCCGACGCATTGTATCGCGACCCCCGGTGCAATGGTGCACCATGCCGTCAAGGCGAGAATCATGTAAAACCCCCCTCGACATCATGTATCCCAATACCACGGCAGCGGGTTATTTCGTACCGGATTGACTAGAAACCATAGTGTTTCGGCCAGCGGCTGCCAACCCATCACCAAAACCTATGCTTCTGCTACAACAACAACTCATCTGTCTCCTTATTGTTTACGGACGCGATAATTTACGAATTAAGTATAAAATTTGGCCGATACACATTGCATGTCGTAAAATTTCTTGCAAACGTATATTAAGTTCCAAGAAAAGTCTATATTGGGCAACACGTCCGTGAATCTTCCTCAAAAAAGTTCACATATGTAAGTGCAGTTAAAAGTATGCTTTAGGGTGGATTTGAAATTATTACCGAATGTACTGTCTGTGGTCATGACTACATTCATATTATGTTTTTCATGGACAAGTTCATGATTTCTGATATAATGGTTCAAAAGCTCAAAAAATCCTGCGATGACCAACTGAACTGAACGGTAACTATCGAAATGTGTTACTGATATTGGTTCAACTTTTGCACTAGAGACGGGCGCGTGTCGAGCCTCTTTTCAAAATTGCCGTGTTATTGCGTGAAAATTCATAAAAATATTAGACCGTCTTCGTGCATATGTTCGTGCCTCATTTCATCGGCACGCGCCCATCTCCACTTGGCACATCACAGCATTTCTTTCAAACTTAAATCAAGTACGAAGGTGGACTATATTAGAGGATATTTAGCAGTCGTAGAGATCCTCCATTTTTTTAATAGTAATAAAATATAGATTTTAGATATTTTCTTATATATGGTTATTTTAATATATCGTTCTCTTTTCTTTCCAGTCAAAGTTACGTACAGATCTAGAGGAAGTTGAAAAGGTATTATATTTAGAAAATGCCCGTAAATGTATGAAATGTGAAGAAAATAATCGCACCGTAACATTGGAGCCATGTAATCATTTTATTTTATGTGACAACTGTGCCACTTCGGTGACTGAATGTCCATATTGCCAAGTACCAGTAGCAACCACTCATACTTAAGCTAGGAAAAGAAATGTGAGAATATGTATGTATGTGTTTGTTTTTCTTTAATTCTAAAATAGCGGTGTGATAATAGATAGACGACCAGGAATGGAAATGATAATAAACAAAAACACCGCTTTATAACACAAAAAACAAAAGAAAATATTGCGGCTGGTTACCGACAACAACATTTATTAGGTACTCAAATTAAAACAACAAAATGAAAAAACAAAAAAAAAAAAAACTATTAAAACTAAAAAGTTATTATTTTTTGTTTAGAATTTATTTCTAAAAAACCAGAAGAAGAATGTTAAAAAAACACGTATTAAATTTATAAAAACAAAAACAACAACAACTATATTATATACTTGCTATATATAACTTGTAGGAATTCTATTTTTTTACTAAATGTTTTTTCTTTTCGTTTAAATCAAATATTTTTTTAAATGTATTAACAGTGATATAGAAAACAAACAACAACAACAAAAAGAACATCAAAATACTTTTGTATTTTAGTTATTTAACAAATTTATAATGAAAACCATCAATAATCCATCACATGATTTATTAAAGAAAGAAAATAAATAATTTCTTAAAAAAATAATAATAATTGTTTAAAATAATAAAATTACATTATTTTCATTTTGTATTTATAGTTAGTTTCATCCCTCCCAAAGAGGGTTGGATGTATAATCAATTAATTTTTGAATGTTCAAGGGGGTCACAGAGTATTTCATTTTTTCCACATTATAAACAACATAAAAAGAAGATTTCGAATCTATACTTATGACATTCTTTTGAAATATATTGAAACATTCTGTGACCCCCTCGCATACTCCCTTAGACACACAATAGATCTATATTAATATATTTGATGGAAAACGCAAGTTTTTCTTTTATTTTTTTACACACACACAATAAAATATATGTATAATTTTTTCTAATTGTATTTGTATGTATATTTAAGTTCCTTTCTCTAACGGAGACAATTAATAATAATAATAATTAATTCTATATAATTCTATTGATAATTAACAGTAACAACAACAACAAACAGTAACAACTACAAAAAAGAAAGCAAAAATGTATAAAAAAAGGTAATACCGTAAAAGAACAATAAATATCTAATGCTTTTTATTATTGATTAATTAATTGAAAAATAAAATACAAAAAAAAAACTATAATTGTATACAGATGTACTAAAATTAACAAACAAAACCAATTAAAATTCTAAAAAGAAAGCATAAACTATGAAACTTAAACCACCATATGAAAAAATACAGTGTGACATTGATTGTAATCTTAAAGAACAAACAAAACAAAAACACAAAATAATATTAATAACAACAAAGTATGTATCTACAATACTTACAAACTAATTTTTAGGCCAATCCTCCAAACATACAAATAGGTTTTTTGCAAAGATTTTAAATGTAATTTGTAAGCTGCTCCACATTTGACTGATGACCACTAAAACAAACAAAGACACCGATACCGAACAGTAATAGTTTTGTTTTTCTTTCCTCTATTATTAAATAAATAATCAACAAATTTATATATACAAATATAAGGTTTTTTTTACTAAAAAAATGATAAGAATTGAATTTTGTCGTAGGTAGGGATAGAGAGAGAGAGATGTGAGAGATTGATTGATTTTATTGTACAAGGCATGGGAGCAGATATATTTAAGGAGACACTGAATGATACTTATTCTATTTTCATGTTAATTTATTCTCTGGTTAACACAGTTACACAAACAAACAAAGAATGCCAAAAATTATAATCCATATTATAAATAACAACAACTTCTAGTGAGGATTTTATGACCCAAACGACAAATACCCTAGTTAAGTTTTGTATTGTCAGATTGAGTTTGGATTTTATGGTCTAATCTATAATACGGAAGTCAGCCTATATCTAAAAATTGCATAATTTATATATATTTCGCTCCATATCTCCAGTACTGTAACATTTTTCGTATTGTTATCTTTGGGAAAGTTATTCATTGAAATTTAATACACAACTTCTTCTTTGTTGCAAAATGCTTCTGTACGTATTATAGAAGGTGTGATATAAAATACTGCTAAAACAACACGAATGTTCAGAAGAATTGTTGAGCAAATTATTTTGAAGATTTTTGCAAAAGGACTACTTGGTTCAACACTCAATAGTTTAGCTGCTGCTGACTACACTTTTTTCAGATGTAATTCCAAACATTTTAGTTGTAATTCGTAACATTTAATTAGATTTGTTTCTACAAGGTGGCGCAAAAGTAATCATCCTATCAGAAAATGCTATAATTTTTGCGATTGGCCCCTAAGGTCAGTTCTGTTTTGACTTTTCTGTAGTAAACACATGCGAAATACACGTTATGGATAGTTTACACTATATGTAAATGTCATATGACACGAAATTAAAACATTCCATAACTACTCACGCAGGTAATTTGGAGACGTAATTTTATTACATTTTTGTTGGTGTGGACGCACAAAGTAAAGAAAGTAAGGAAAATCCCCAATATTGCACATATTAGCGGCTATATAGTGATGGAAAATTTCATGTCATATGACATTTACATATAGTGTAAACTACCCCTTAATAAACAATGTTACGCTACACTGCTCCAGAACGCGGAATACTGGTGACTATTTATTTGACCAATAATCGGTCGGTGACTTTGGCACAACGTGAATTTCGTCGCAGACGTTTAGCCGCTCGCTTCGAAGACACTGGCACAACACGAGATGCTGCCAGGCATGGCAGACCCCGGAGTATCCGTTCTGCAGAGAATATTGCTGCTGTAGCCGAGGATGTCACGGAAGCGCCGTCGACATAGACCAGACGACGTGCCACGCAAATGGGTATCAGTTGACGGTCTTTACAGCGAATTTTGGTACAATATTTGAAGATGTTTCCGTACAAAGTCCAAACGGTGCATCAGCTGTTAAATGCTGACCACAAATCGCGTCTAACATACGATCAATCCATCCTTAATTACCACCAAGAGGAATATGATTTTTCATCAAAAATAATCATGAGTGATGAGGCGCTCCAGACTTCTTTTTGTGGGGCTTTTTGAAGTCGCGGGTTTATGTCAACAAGCCTCAGACTCTTTCAGCTCTTAAAGATAATATCCGCCAAGAATGTTAGGACCTATCGCCGGAAGTTTTGGCCAAAGTGATGTAAAATGCCATAAAAAGAGCTCAAATGACAATAAACTGTGGCGGCGGCCATTTATCTGATATCATATTCTCGACTTGATGTAAAAAAAAATAAAAGACCAAATAAAAATAATCCACAAGAAAACTCTAAAGTTTTTCATTATTTTTTAAAATGACAGCCAAAAAAACTTCGGAAGATTACTTTTGCGTCACCTTGTATTTGTAATTCGAATTATTCCATTTGTAATTCGAATTATTCCATTTGAATTTCGAATTATTCCATTTGAATTTCGAATTATTCTATTTGAAATTCGAATTATTCCATTTGTAATTCGAATTATTTTATTTGTAATTTGAATGATTTTATTTGAAATTACAAATGGAATAATTCGATTTTCAAATGGAGTAATGAAATGTAATAACTCGAATTACAAATGAAATTTTCGTATTACAAATCAAATGTAACGAATTACATATAGAATTCTCGAATTACAATTAAAATAATGCGAATTACATTTAAAAAAGGTGTAGAATTCCAGAAACTATTTTACATTTTATCATTTTTGATGCTCTGTAAAGTTAAATCAGTGCAAAACCATTATAGCCCGGTTTATACGAGGCCATAAAATCCAAACTCGGTCTCCCAACACAAACAGCCCTATTCTGAATATTCCCATGGAAGGAAATTTTCCCATTCCCGCGTTCTCCGTATTACCAAAAAAGTGGGAGAAGCAATAAATTGGAAAAGGAATTTCGAAATTAGTTACACCAAATTATTATTGCAATGACAGCTCCCTAAAGTTGTCATTGTGGTTTAATGAAACATGCAGAAATGAATAATAAACAAGTAAAAAAGTTAAGTTCGGCCGGGCCGAACTTTTTATACCCTCCACCATAAAATATTCTGATACTAAATATGGAATATTCTTTTCTTTCTTGTCCACAATTTCAGGTGGAAATATTTTGTGACCATGGATACCTAAAATGCATCTAAAAATTTCTTCAATCGGGCGGCACCTTTATATGGGGCTATATCAAGATACAGAAAATCGAGAGGTACCGTTATATGGGGGCTATACTAAAACATGGACCTATGTTGACGGGTTTTGGTGGAGATGTTGTGTGACTACTGAGAACCCCAAATGTAAAATTGCAGGAAGTTCTGTCAAATAATTTAGCTAAAATCCCCAAAATACCCAAAATCGGAAGGTATCGTTATATGGGGCCTATATTAAAACATGGACCTATGTTGACGGAGATATTTTGAGTGGCCTATGCTAAAACATGGACCTATGTTGACAGTTTTTGGTGGAGATGTTTTGTGACCACTAGGAACCTTAAATGTAAAATTGCAGGTAGTTCGGTCAACTAATGTAGCTAACATTCTCAAGATACCGAAAATCGGGAGGTACCGTTTTAAGGGGGGCTATACCAAAACATGGACCTATGTTGACGGGTTTTGGTGGAGATGTTGTGTGACTACTGAGAACCCCAAATGTAAAATTGCAGGTAGTTCGGTAAAATAATGTAGTTATAATCCCCAAAATACCGAAAATCGGGAGGTACCGTTATATGGGGCCTATACTAAAACATGGACCTATGTTGCAGGTTTTTAGTGGAGATGTTTTGTGACCACTGGGAACCTCAAATGTAAAATTGCAGGTAGTTCGGTCAAATAATGTAGCTAAAATTCTCAAAATACCGAAAATCGGGAGGTACCGTTATATGGGAGCTATACCAAAACATGAACCTATGCCCATATCTCTTGGAATATTAGTTTGTTGGTCATTAGGAACCCTAAATGTCAGATTATAGCTAATTCGGTTTGAAAATATGACTAAAAATGACAAAATACCTGAAATCGGAGGGTACCGTTATATGGAACTTGAACTTGACCTACCTGCAAACGAAAGACGCGTCTTCCCAAAATTTCAGCGTCCTATCTCTATTTTTGTGGATGCTATAGTGATTACCACAGACGGACGGACGGACATGCATAGATCGCAAAAGATTATTTCAATGCGTTACAAACGGAAAAACAAACTTAATATACCCTCCACAAACTTAATATACATAACCCTGGGACCTACTGCTTAGTTCTTCCCTGTGCGGACTTTATAACTTTGAACTCGACATGGGAATGTCGTCCGGTCATATACTTTGATGTGTTAGGAAGAGAAGTATCTCTTAACACCTTGGACAAGTTTGGAGCCACAATTATGGAACATTCAGGGAACATTTTACGGTTTAGTCCCTCTGAGGTTTTGGCAAATATTACATAATATTTTTAACCGGACAAAAAAATTTTAAGTTTTCAGATAAAGGTGTTACTTCTAGGATTTTGATGATCGGTCTCTAGAAGAGAAGCCGTGGTAGGCACGTTACTCAAGTTTTTGTTTATTTGAAAGTTTGGGTTGGTTGCCTTTTGTCCCTATTTTTCTCTTATCATTTTTCTTGCCACACCATCCGTATCGATTGCAATTGAGGTTTTGGTTACTTTAACAGCGTTTGATACTGTTTCTGTTGTTATTTTAAAGGACGACGAGTCTGATCTATGGGCAAAGCCAACTGATTCTTTATATCCTCAGCCTTTAGGCTATACACTTTGATCTAAAAGCGATACGATAACTGTCCAACGTACGATAACTGTCCAACGGATAAACTGATTTGGTCCAAAATTTGGATCTCGTAAAATTGTGTCCAAACTTAGATGAAGTTCGAAGATGGGCCATATCGGTCTACTCCTTAAGGTACCTCCTCCATAAGAGTTCAACATTATTCGCTAAAATGGTGCGCACGATAACTCTTGAAGGGAGGACCGTTCCAAACTATGCCCATCTTAATATTTTTTCCGGGCATAGAAGAGCTTCAAATATTAACTATATCGGTCCACTTCTTCGGGCACCTCCTACTCAAAATTTGTCCTTGCCGCGCTTCTTTAGCAGAACATTTTTTTTTGCACAAGTGCAGTTTAGGAACACTTTTAGGAAGGTCAAAAAAATTGTTTGCAACATGTGCTCCTGAAATAATGTCCCCAAAAACTCTAAAAAATTCTGCGGGCACAAACTCAAATGACTGATGAGCAAAACATCTTCGGGTACTTCCCTCAAAAAGATGAATATTTTTTCTTCAGTGGGGTTGAAGGGCTGTTCGAGGATCGTTTGCAAATTTTTGCCGAAAGTACTCCTTGTGGTCCTGTTGACAGCGATATAAAATGTTTCTCGGCAAGTCCATGATTCCTGACAATGTGCCTAATGGGCACGATAACTATCGAAAGGACTGATTGATACCTCTTTCGGATACCTTCCACTTCAAATTTCAAAAGCGATCACAATGTGCGTTTTGAAATTTTTACAGAAGATAGTCCTCGTGGCTCATATTACGACAGTATAATGGGTCTATCTTGTATTGCCACTAAACTTGAGTTGCGTTGTCAGTTGTCTGCGCAACTGAGACGAAATGTTGTACCATTAATGTCAACTCAACTGGGTGGTCGATAAACATGTTATCGATCAGTGTTTTTTCAAACTTGTGACCTCTATTCGCAAAAAAAAAAAAAAACATTTTAAAAATAATTGCGCTTTGGATAACTCTTTTGTGTATTCTGGACAATATTTTAATATTTTGGCTGAGTTTTCGAGCAAATTTGGAAAACAACCCAAGATTGGAATATAACCTGCCCATTGAATCTTCGGATCGTCAAGTTTTATTTGCTGTCCCAAAAAATGATAAGTTCGGTGGAATTATTTTTTGATGATGAAGAAAATGTACAGGACATTGCATCTATTAGAAGAAATTTGAGGAACAAGTCGAATCCATTGGAATTGCCATCTGCACTGTAAGCTGATGATCATGTGGAAAGATCTGAGTAAATTATTTCAGGTTTAAGGCGTATTTTCGATTGCCAAAGATGACTTCAAAGTAAGTAAGTAAGTTATAGATCAACAGCAATACCCCAACTTTTAAAAGTGTGCGCAGCGTTGCGATTCTTGGAGGACGGAAGTTTCCAAAAGTCCCATGGCAATGATTTCAACAATTGCATGGTTCAATCTACATTGTCGAGAGTATTGAAGGAAGTTGTCCACTTGATAGAGGACAAATTGTGCCAAAATTGGATGGTTTCGAAGTTGACAGAGGAGGAAAAAAGGCAAAATAAAAACCATTTTTATTCAAAAACGAAATTCCCTGGGGTAGTTGGCTATATGGATGGAGGATGTTCGTCATTTGTACTTAAACTGAACCTACTGTATTTGTCACCAAATTCATTTGCAAAAGATTTGCTGGTGTCCGCTCCAAAGGCGATAAATTCACTTATTGTGATGGACCACCACCAGTGTCGTTTAAGTTTATTTTATTTTGAGGCATTTTCTTTTTCAACTTTTCTTTAAAGTGAATCCAGACTCTGCCACTCTTCAGGTGTTCGTGTTGGAGGTTCATGGCTGTTTAAACTGTCCGAAATGGACCTCCACGCTTCATCCGCTGTGGCTTTGGTTTCACCAAAACTCCCGAACTCCTCGGGCTAAGTTTGGATTTTCACTCAGTTTATCAATTAATATTTCGAACTGCTGCTTTGTCGTTATTTTCACCATATTGATACACAAAATTAATTAATGATGCAAAGAATCAATAATTGTTAACAAAATGTTTATTTTTCCTTCTATTTTACTTCTTGTTTCTTCGAAAATGTTCACTGCAACTGAAAATTGGTGGTTGCTGAAAAACAGCCGCTTCGTCAACTGAGATTCGCAACTTCAGTTGAGAGTTGCCATACATGGATCAATTTTGACAACTGGCAACGCCACTCAACGATAATTGTTATCGATGATCGACCCCTAAATTTCTTACGGGGTAAGTCCATACCGACTAATACCCCGGTTACACTTAACCGGATTAACCCAGTGCGTTTGGATTTCAAATGCCAATTCCATACTGACTAAGTTTTAAAATCTTATTTATAATGCTGTGCCAATCCGAACGACTATTTTGGAACCAATTTTTTAATATATTTTTCATTTTTGGTTAAAATCGAACAAAAATGTCTACAATAAGAGGGGTGTGGTTCCGATTCGTCTTAGAAGTTGGTTTTGCCGAGTTTTAGTACTAAAGGATTGTCTATCCATAAAAGTCTTTATAATAAATTAAAGTTTCCGAAGTATTTTTTTTTAATTTTCAGAGCCCCCATTTTTAAAAATATGTTTTCTCCTTAAAATGTACCGCTGTACATCAGAGCCCTCATTTTTAAAAATATGTTTTCTCCTTAAAATGTACCGCTGTAAATGAAGTCTTAACAACCGGCAAGTTTCGACCAAATCGGTATTTCTTCTGTAGCGATCTTGCGCACCAGGCGGGGGAATATAAGGGCAAACATGTATAAATAATCTTCTTATTGTCTGAAACGAATTTATTTTAACATAGGTACTTTAGAGTGACCCAAAAAAATGGAACTCCTACTACTATCAAAATCTGCCCCGATTATCATAAACTGGTAAAATTTTTTCGCCGATAGGAAAATAATGGACATTATAAAATGGAAATAAATTGAAATTGAAAACGCTGACACTTTCCGTAAGGTCGACACCTAGAAAAAACAAGCACATTACAATTTATCTGTCTATAAATTTATTAGTCGATGATAAAAGCTATCGATGTCTTACTTTATCAACATCGTATCTTTAAAAACCAAAGTTGGCCGGGGCAGACTATATGATACCCTACACCACTGTGAATATGTAAAATATAAATCGGAGCTATATCCAGATCTTAACCGATTTCGATATAATTTGGCACATATATTTCCAGACCGAATTCAGTCACGGATACAAAATATCATTGAAATCGGACTAATATAGCGTGTTTGGTGCAGCAACTACGCGAAATCGGCCGAAAATATATATGGGAGCTATATCCGATTTCGATATAATTTGGCACATTTATTTCCAGACCGAATTCAGTCGCACATTCTAAAATTCATCGAAATCGGAAATATATAGCGTGTTTGGTACAGAAAATACGTGAAATCGGTCGAAAATATATATGGGAGCTATATCCAAATCTGAACCGATTTCGATATAATTTGGCACATTTATTTCCAGACCGAAATTAGTCAGACGTTCAAAATTTCATCAAAATCGGACGTATATAGCGTGTTTGGTGCAGCAAATACGTGGAATCGGGCGAAATATATATGGGAGCTATATTCAAATCTGAACCGATTTTCACCAAAAGCTATAGCGTTCTTCCTATGGATAAAAAATTTTAGTCCCCAATTTTCAGCTGAATCGGGCAAAAAATGTGACCTGTACATTGCAAACAAAAATACATGGACAGACGGACGAACGGACATGCATAAATCGACTCAGAAAGTGATTATATGTATATCCCCAAAAGCAACTATGGGTCTATATCGTTTCCTTTTGTATGTTACATACAAATGCCCAAAGACAGAATAGCACTTACCACAGTGTGGTATAGGGTATAATAAAATTTTTCAGGAGAGATAAAAAACGAGGGCTTGGTAAAGATTTAGGGGTCGATTATCGATAGCAATTATCGTTGAGTGGAGTTGCCAGTTGTCAAAATTACTTTATGTATGGCAACCTTCAACTGAAGTTGCGAATCTCAGTTGACGAACCGGCTACTTTTCAGCAACCAGTTTTTTTTCAGTTTTTTCGAAGAAACAAGAAATAAAATTGAAAGGAAAAAACATTTTTTAACAATTGTTGATTATTTGCATGATTAGTTAATTTTGTGTATCAAAAATATGGTGAAAATAACTACAAAACAACAGTTTGAAATATTAATTGATAAATTGAGTGCAAATCCAATGTGCACATGGGTTCCATCTATACAGCCGACAACACCAGGGAATTTCGTTTTTGAATAAAAATGATTTTTGTTTTGTCTTTTTTCCTCCTCCGCCAATTTCGAAACGATCCAATTTTGGTACAATTTGTCCTCCTTCAATACGTTCGACAATATGGATTTAGCAATGCAATTGTTGTAATCATTGTCATGGGACTTTTGTGAAACTTCCCTCCGCAAAAAATCTCAACGCAGCGCACACTTTTAAAAGTGGGGGTATTGCTGTGGATTTGTAATGGGTACTTTACACGATATGTTATTTTACATATGTGTTGTCACTTTGCATATACATTTTGTATATAAAAAGTGACAACCCATATGTAAAAAACATATCGTGTAAAGTACCCATAACTTACTTTGAAGTCATTCTTTAACGTTTCCACAATGTAATCTACGGCATCCTCTTCAATCGAAAATACGCCTTAAACCTAAAATAATTTACTGATTCTACAGATCTTTCCAACATGAGCTTCAACTTACAGTGCAGATGGCAATTCCTTGTCCCTCATATTTCTTCTAATAGATGTCATGTCCTGTACATTTTCTTCATCATCAAAAAATAATTCCACTGAACTTATCATTTTAAAAGTCTTTTTTTGGCGAATTGTGCCTTTTCCATTAATAAAGTGTTCACATGTTTGAAAAAACACTGATCGATAACACGTTTATCGACAACCCAGGTGGGTTGACACCAATAATACAACATTTCATCTCAGCTGACAATTGACAACGCAACTCAAGTTTAGTGGCAATGCATAATCGACCCCTAAAATTCAGCCATTTTGTTTGATTATTACGGCTAGAACCCTAAAAATACCGAATATTGGGCTGTACCAATTTATGGGGACAACATCAAAGGGGGGACCTACATTAATCGACAATTTTTTAGGGGTAACCTACCTCCAGGAAGGATTAAGTGGCATTTCGGCCATTTCGAATTAATAACTTATATAAAACCTTCAAAATTTCGAAAATCCGTCGGTACCATTTTATGGAAACCCTATCAAAACGTGGACCGAATTCAAACATTTTTGAAAGAAGGTTTTCTAACACTGGGGAATATCGATAGTCAACTTTTAGCCAATTTCATGAAAGATGTGGTCAAGACTCCCAAAAATGCCAGAAATCAGGGGGTACCGTTCTATGGGGGGCCATACCTAAAGTTGGACCTATGTTGAATATTTTTTTGCTTCTTTTTATTTGTGTTGCTAAACTAGCCTTTACTGAAATTTTCGTATTGATATCTGCTCAGGAAGTAATTTTGGCCGCTCTTCCCATACAAGTTCGACCACAGTGCACAGTGGTTCCGCCCGTGGACAAAAATCGAAAAATTTAAGGCGAAACATTTTATTGCGATTGAAACAAATATTCTCTAAACATATAAAGTTTTTAACATCCAGCACTATTTTTGTAAATTTGCAGCGGTTATATGCCAAGTCGAAGAAGTTGTGATTTGTGTGTGAGGTCTTAAAAACGAAAAATACATCCGCAAAGCATTCGTATGTTATCAGTAAAATTATAAAAAATTGGAGAGGTAAATGTGCAATTTTCAAAATGAAGCTTATAGGTGATGACATTGACAATGTTTTTACGAAAAAACAAATTCAAAATTTGTTTTCTAACTTCAATAAAAATCCTTTATAAATGACTTTTTCTGCTATTTTTAATATAATTACTATTAATTTATGTTGAGTTTTTCTAATGTTGTGAGCATTTGTGAGCCTCGAAATTTTTTTTAAATGCAGGGGAATTTCTCTAGTTTACGATTAAAAAAAGTCCACCTGCCCCCCGTTGAGTTATTCCTCTTATACCACGCCTGTAAAATCGTCAAAATTCCGAAAATCGGAAGGTACGTTTATGTGGGAGCTATACCTAAACTTGGACCTATACTGAACATTTTTTGCAAGGAGGTATTTTGCTAACTCAGAACTCAAAATGCAAAATTACAGCCAAATTAGGTTCACTCAGAATTTAAAATGCAAAATTAAAGCCAAATCAGTTGGAAAATTTCGGTAAAATTGTCAAAATACCGAAAATCTGAGGGTACATTTATATGGGGGCTATACCTAAACGTGGACCTATATTGAATATTTTTTGCAAGGAGGTAGTTTTTTCATTCAGAACTCAAAATTCAAAATAACGTCCAAATCGGTTGGCAAATTTGGCCAAAATCGTCAAAATTCCAAAAAATCGGGCGGTACCTTTCTATGGGACCTATACCCAAATATGAACCTACATCCACTAAAAACGGTTTTCTGTCTTTTCGGCTTGTTATAAACCTTTGGCACTCTTTTCCATACAAGTGGGACCACTGTGCAGTGCGATGTATTAACAAACTCATCGTTTTTTTATCTTTACCCTTTGTGGTCACATAACTAAGGGTATAAAAATAGGTCAATTAAAATATTTTTTTTAATGAGAAAGCTAATTTCCAAATTTTGTCAGTTCGGTTGAAAACTATTTATTTATTTTGCCCCATTTTCCTGCCATTAACAATTTTAACTTTCGTGCAAAAAACTCACCATTGTGTTTTATACTGAAATTATTCATCATTATTCTAAAAATTGATCGATAATCTCTCTCAATTTGGGAAAGCTTTATATAGGAGTACAAGTAAATTGTGTAAAAAATGCAACTTAATAATAAAGATTTACAATATTTATATTCAAAACAACACCAAACTTTTATTTTCATTGATGTATGAATTGTGTAGAATTTGACGTTTAGTTAAAGCTTATTAAAAAAAAAAAACAAGAAAAACAAATGTCTGTGTGTATAGTTAAGTAAATAATATATCATATAAATTCATATAACACCACATTAATAACGAAATTATTAAAATACCTTAATACTTACATAAAAATAATGACATTTAAACATTATTGTGACAAGTTGAAACTATACGAGTAGAACAATAATAAAACAAATTATTATAATTGTTACGGACGTTATTATAAGTTATATTTTGTTATTGGTCGGAGCTATGGTTCTCAAGGAAGATGATCTTCCCTTAAAGTTTAATTTGAAATTTAGGCTTATAAATTCTTCAACATAGTTCCTTTTGCCCAGTAAAAAGGATTCAATAACAAAAGTTGACTTATAATAATTGTCCTTAATCTTACAGAACAGTAAATAGCATTTATTGTTAGGCTTTTCAAATTAAATATGTACGTATTTATATTGTATACAATTAGATATATAAAACTATTTCCACCTAAAATGAATGAAAAGATTACTTACTTGTATATCTGTGATGCAGTAGTCATTGTTGAACTACAACGGAACGTTATTATAAAGAAAAAGTTTGACTTTTAGACTATCCCTCAGGGAATGTATCATCTGTAAATGTACAAGAGAAATATGAAAGCAATATATGTATGTATGTTCTATTTCTTCTTAGATCTTTTTTCTAATTTATTTTCCACATATATTTATGAGACTATATCTTAAAAGGACAAAATTGTCTTTCCACATAACTCAGACATTTTGCTCTACGTCGTTTTTAAAGCACTTCTTGCCTTGTATATAATTTTGGTTCTATTGTGTATAGGACGGTCGACTTGATATCAGAGGGTTTATAGCCACGGTTCTCGGTCAGTCAGGCGACCTTGTTTCATCCTATAGTTATGGTTAATAAATTACTTATGGTAACAAATTTGGGGTCTGATTTTTGCATTCGTTGGTTTTTATTGGAGGAAATTAAAGTGTAAATCTGTGTTGAAAATTTCGGAAAATAAAAAAGAAAACACGAATTCCTTAAATAAGTGGACTCAAAATGTTTACTTGGAATGAAATCTTGACAATATAAAGAAGAGTTCTTCAGAGACATAGAAAGTGTTCCATTGTCTTGTTTCTTTTTAATATTCTTTAGGTAGTCTGCTGTAGCTAACATTGAATTTTCTTTCCCCTTTCCTTTTTATGTGGAGTTTGATGCCATTTTCCTTGGTGACTTTAGGACGAAATTAAATGGACCAAAACTCGGCATGTTGACACACTAATACCCTAGACAGACGGCAGCGTTAATTTGCATTTACTGCCTTAATGCACAAATCAAAGTGAATTTAAACTGAATTTAGGTATTTCAATATGACAATACTGTAGAAGAGAGCCAATATTCATGTAAGGGAGAGAATATGCTGAATATGCTCTCAGACAAAATTTTCATAGCAAACAACAACAAAACAGTTTTTTACCAGCAATCAGCTGGTTCGTCTGTCACGGTAAAATTAAATGCAGTCTAGGGTATTATACCCTAGACAGACGGCAACGTTAATTTGCATTAAGATGTGCATTTCATTTTAGCCTGACAGACGACAGTTTCTGCATTTACGAAACAGCTGATTGCTGTTTTGTTGTTGTTTGCACTGTATTTTTTTGTTTTCCTTGTGTCTCAGAGCATGAATATCTCTCTCCCTCAAATGAATATGGGCTCTCTTTTACGGTATTCCCATATTGAAATACCTAAATGCCCTTTAAATTCAGTTTGAATATGTGCATTAAGAATGGGGATAATGCACGAATTAATTGGAATTAATGCAAATTAACGCTGCTGTCTGTCTAGGGTACAAGGCCATATTGAAGTGAATGAGAGCAAAACTAAATATGGTACATGCTGAACATGCTAAATATGAACACTGCCAAGGAAATATCTCAGCGCAAAAAATATGACAACAAGTTGCAAAGCCGAGCATGTAGATGAGTTGAGGTAGATACTTAGATAAAAGGAGGAGTAAAATTACATAGCAAACTATATGGAAAGAAAGACCATTCTCCTAAAACAAAAACAATACTTTAGTAGAGGCTATTGGATGCCTTGAAAAAAATCTTAGCCATAACTAGGCCATGTAGATAGAATGAAGAACTGTGCTCCAGTTAAAAGAGTTATTAATGAGAAGTACTACGGAAAGCGCAGACAGGGTAGACCGATATTCTGGTAAATAGACCAAGTGGAGGAAGAGATGACAGTGTTTGATCCTAGCAAAAATTTGGGAGCCACATGAGCCTAATAACCTCTAGCGGGTTCAGCTACAGATCTGAAGTTAGCATGTTCAATCCAAACTAAAATGTAATTTTTAAACTTTAAATAAAGCAATTGAATTGTTTTTCTATGTATGACATGTAGCGCAGTCTTGTCGAAACCACATGCCCTCCACATTCATTTCTTCAATTCTAGCCAAGTAAAAACTCGTTATGATTTCACGATACCGAACACCATTGACTTTTGCGCTTGACCTGCCTCATTTTCATAAAAAAAGGTCCAATGATTCCTCCAGCTCAAAAACCACACCACACAGTGACACGTTGAGGATGCATTTGCTTCTCGTGAATCACTCGAGGATTTTCATCACTCCAAATGCGACAATTCTTCCTATTGACGAAGCCATCAAGATGGAAATGGGCCTCGTCACTGAAGATGATTTTATCGGCAAAATCAGCATTTTCATGTTGTCTCTCCAATACCCAATTAACGAACTCCCTTCGCTGTCCATGGCCAGCTAGCTTCTTTCTAACCTCGTACCTTCTACTAGCAAACAATAACAATTGTTCAAATGCCAAACAATGACACTTCGAATAGCGCCAAATTTAAAAATTGCGTTCTAGTTGTGACACCCAGATTCTCAGCCTTATGTTGCTGAACGTAAATTCCCTGTGAGTTTTGTTTCAACTTGTTTGTCGATTTTAAGTGGCCAGATATTACGATAAGCAGAGTTTGGACGAAATCGTATTCAGCAATCATTCTATGTGGGGGCGCTATTGTACAAAGACATAGAACTGTAAAGATTGGACATAGTGCATAATGCAGTTCAATTTTGCTATTAAACCATAGAGGGTGTTTATGTATAACATACAACTAACATAACACGACGGCAACAAAATCAAGTATATCATAATTTTATGTCACCATAATGGAATATAACATTATGTTAGACCTCCAGCACCATCTGCCGATGTATAGTAGCAATCTAAATGTCCCATCTTGTTATATTTTATGTCTTTGTATTGTATGGGCATGCTTACGAAGTATGGACTCGCTCATCGTTGCAGAATCTTCGAAAAATTTTGAATTTTTGTGAATGAGTGGAACGATATGTGGTGTGTGAAAACGTTCGGGTATGTTCTGAGACACACTTCACCGCTTACTTCACCTCTCACTCAAGCATTTTGTTTACGCCATAGGAGTAAATGAGGTGAACAAAGTGCTTGAGGTGTGAAGTGAGAGGTGAAGTGTGTCTCAGAAAATACCCGATTATTTCGATGAAGCGCATTTTCATACCCCCAGCCTTTAGGCTAACGAGTTTGATACGATCAAAAATGTGCCTAATCGAAATGTTTGGACGAAATCCCTTTCAGATATATTTACATTTAACCTATGTCCTTGTTTGTCTGGCTGGTGCGCACGATAACTCATGAACAGAGATCAATAGTATTTCAGGTAGTTTGACATTTGTAGCTACACTTTCTGGCTTTTAGGGTTGCCAGTGGTAACGAAACTTCTCTACCAAAAATGTGCTCCACGTTTTTAGACGAAATTAGCTATAATTTGGTTCCTGGTGGTCAAGTAGCTTCACCACCTAATATTGTGGACAGAAAGAAAACTACACCTAACGAGGGTATATACACTTTCATACGGACAATCTGTGCCTCATCGAACTAATTGTTTTAGACCCCAATTATGTTTGGACGAAATCTGATTCAGACAATTTGGAGTTGATTTAGCCATGTTCGTCCGTCTGTCTGTCTGCCTGGCTGTAACTCTGTAATGGATCAACCGATTCGGCCCAAAATTTGGCTTTCGTAATATTTTGTCCAAACATAGTTTAAGTTCGAAGATGGGCTGTGTCAGTCCACTCCTTCCAGTACCTCCCCCACAAAAGTTCGAAAATGTTCGGAAAATTTTTTGCGCACGATAACTCTTGTTGGCATCGTCAACTTTCTACCAGACATAGATTAGGTTCAAATATGGACTCAATCGGTCCACTCCTTCGGGCACCTCCCACACAAAATTTCGGAAAAGTTCAGTTTAGGATCTGCACTCGAATCGCTTTGATTTTTGTTGTAACAACTTATTATCACTGCTCCGGTACTTATTATATTATTATTATATTATCACGACGGTACAAGTTTCATTAGGGGCAAGTCCATATTTCCTGAGAAAATAGCCTGAAAGGTGCAAAAAGCCACTATGACACCGTGTGTAGTGATTGGACCGCAAGATAACTCTTGAACGGATCTGCCGATTCGGTCCAAAAATTTGGCCTTCGTAATATTATTGTTCAAACTTAGTTTAAGTTCGAAGATAAGCCATATCGGTTCACTTCTTCACCTATTCAGGGACAAGTCCATACTTCTTGAGAAAACAGCCCGAAAGGTGTAAAAAACCCTATAACACCATATTTAGTGGCTGGAGATAACGATAACTCTCGAACTGATCAACCGATTTGGTCCACAATTTGGCCTTCGTCATATTTTCAGTTCGAAGATGAACGGGACAACCAATTAGGTCCAAACTTTGGATCTCCTAATATTTTGTCCAAATTTAGTTGAACTTCTAAAATGCCCATATCGGTCCTCTCCTTAGGGTACCTCCCCCACAAACGTTAAACATTTGTGCCTAAGTGCATTTTAGGGTTAGTTTGAAGGTCCTTTGGAAATGTGTACCGATACTACTGTGCGTTGTGGTCCTGTTTACAGCTATATTATGTTGTCCGTGGACAAGTCCATGCTTCCTGGCATACTGCTCCAAAAGTAATACGATGACCCACTGAAATGAATATAGCTCCCACTAGTCATTTCAGTGGGTCATCTACCGAAAAGATATGACTCCCAAAATAAGACCCACTTCCATAATGGACTATGTCGGTCCATTCCTTCAAATACCTCCTCCGCAACACTTTTGAACTGTAATCATAATCCACATTTTTGACGTCAAGTTCAAAAGGCCTAAATGCATTCAATCTGTCCGTAGATGAAAGCTTCAATTCACATAGGCTGAGGGTATATCTATGTCGGCAAAGCCGACTGTTACTTTTTTACTTGTTTTTTTTTCTAAAATGGGTGCAAAGTGGTCCGAATTTTGTACAATTTATTATTTTCAGTCCACTGCTTCGGTTACCTTCCACACAAAATTTCACGGAACGTTCTGACAGTTTCGTAGCATATAGTCTTTGCGGTCCCCAAACAATATATTTCTCTGAAATAAAGCTCTCGATAACGGACGAGCGGATTAACGCATAACGGATTATGTGGTTAAAAATTAACTTCAAAAAAACCTATTTAAGGAAGTACTTCCTTCCTATGACATCCCATGTAAAAATAATGATTTTAACGGTCAAAATATAAGTAGTTACTACTGCCAAAATTTACTGAATAAAGTCATTATTTGGTATTGAATTTTTTTTTGCTGCGTTATTCCAAATATATTTTTGTCGGCAATTCATATTTCCAAAAAGGGCCACAAAATCTGAAAATTATCTGATACATAATTATTGGGGAAAAGGATTTCAACTGGGTATCCGGTATTCATTTCTATATTGTCAGTAGATGAAAGTTTAAATTCACACGGACTGAGGGTATATCTCTGTCCGCAAAGCCGACTGATACTTTTTTAGATCCCAATACTTCCTTTCCAAGTATTTAGGGTCACTCCTCTGACACTAACGTTTTTAGTTGTATTTGTACACTTTTTTTTACAACACTATAATTTTATTATCAATACTTCTATTGATAATGGATTGAATGTTCCCAGAAACCGGAACGCCAAAGTGGTATTCTTGCAATATAAAAAGGATTATGTTTTTGGTGTACTGTGTTGATTGGATCTGTCAGTGGAATAAGAAAATAAATAAACAAATGCCTATTTTTAAATTTTGAAATCGATTCAGAGTTCACCTGGGTCCACAATTCCGTTTTTTACACAGACGTAGACTGAGATATTTAGATTTAGGCCGACCTTCTTTTTTACTTTTGTGAGGGAGATACCGGAAAGAGTGATCTATATTGACCATTTTCGAACCTAATGTATGCTTGGAAGAAATACTACAATGTGTAATGTTTGGACTGGATTGTGGCCCTAAGGTTTTTTACCGCCTGTTCATGTATGTCGCACGAAAAACCGTACGAAAGAAAAGCAGTCACTCACTTCCGTCTAAAAATGCGTTAATGTACATATTTCGCAAACTATTGAGCGACTGCAGTTACGTATCCCATGCGAAATACTACTAATTTAAATGTACATTTGTACAACTATGTTCCATAAATGAGAGCCAAATGAGAAATAAAAACAAAATCCACATATACAAACAAACATTGGAATATGTGCGATTTGTTTTGTTTGAGAAAATAAAATGTGTCGGTATTATTTTATTTAATTGATTTCTTCACAATAATGAATGAAACCGCCATTAAAACGTGTCTATAAATTTTTTATTTTGTTTCAAGAATGTGTTGCGTATATTTGTTTTAAGATTTTCTGTGTTATTCGCGTGTTTACGTTCTACTCGACAGCTACAAATCAAGTGAGTGATTTTGAAATCCTCTTTCTACAAGAGACAGTCCTTTTGAAATACATACATAAACCCAAATTAACAGGAAAAGTGTATGTTTACGTGTTATTTAGAATGGCTTGTCCGCCGCATAGATTTTCGTTTTGAAGGTGTTTACATGAACAGAAAATGATTTTTTCGACTTCCGAAGCGCAAGAATCCTTTCGGTCGGGTATGTTCTGAGACACACTTCACCTCTCACTTTACGCTTCGAGCGTTTTGTTCACCCCTTTTTTGCGAATTTCTTGAGGTTAAGATGCATTAGGGTATTTAAAAAGAATAGTACACTCTAGCCCGTCCATAAAATACTCGAAAAATAAGCGTAAATGGGGCAAACAAAATGTTTGAGGAGTGAAGTGAGGGGTGAAGTGTGTCTCAGAACATACCCGATTATTTGCGAAATTATGACCTTGCCCACGTGAATATTACATTGCTGCAAAAAGGACCACACAAAATAACATCGGTAAAAATTTCTTAATTGAACTTTTTGAATTTTGAGTGATGTTGTCGAAGACTGTTTTTCGTTTGTATGGAAACTCTCCAGACAAATGGAATATTCTGATTTTCAAGTATGATGGATTTGAAATTTTATTTTCCATAAACTTTCAATAATTTCTTAGACTTACTTAAAAGAATATCAAATTTTCGTTCAACTTTTTCTTCATTTCACTATCATTAAAAATTAAACCTTCAATACACACAAAAACAAAGAAATCCTATTTAATACTAATACTACTACAACAAGTTAAAAACGATTAATTAATTCTACACCGATCAATCTATTTTATAAATCTATTTACATATTAAACAATAGAATTGTAAATTATATTATACACCACAATGTTAACATGAAATGCTCTACATTTTTTGATATAAAAATCTTTTGCTAAAAGTGGGTTTTTGAATAAACGGAAGAAGAAGAAGAAGGAGAACTAAAGAAAACAAATGGAATTAACTAATTTAAAGACGATTAAGAATAAAATAATATGTAATTGAAAAAACAAGTAGACGACTTATGTGTGTTTAGTTGAATATACATATAACAAATATATAGGTCATTATAAAATATATAATTACCATGTGGGCTGAAAAGTCGAGGAAACGAAATATGTAAACCCTCTAATATTACAAATATTACAAAGTAAATATATTTTGAAAGGAAAATGGGACACTGTAACTATGGCCTGGCACAAAGTAAATTGTTGCCGCAACAATATGTTTATAGTAGGCCAGATAATATATCTAAAGAAAAAAATAGGGTATCGTAATTATGTAAAATATATCTTGTTACTGTAACAATATATTTTGTGCCAGACCACATAATATGGATTATGGAAAAAATATCTATTTTTGTTTTTGTTTACTTACTTTTCTGCCCATATGTTATCGGTAATTAGGCAACAACAAAAAACAACAAGAAAATAAGCAATCCAAATTAATCCCTCCTTCCATTACTCGGTTTTTCAAATAAATGAGAAAATAAAAAATGAATTTTAAAAAAGTCTAACTAAAACAACAGTAACAACAAATTGTAGTTTATGAAAGTAGAATATTACCAACAAAAATAAATAATTAATTAAACAAATTACATGCAGATCAACTCTCTGTCACTCCAATCTACCTAGTCCCCCCACCACCCCGAAAAACCGGTTAACAAAATTTACAAAAACAACTTGAAAGAAACAAACAAAAATGATAGCAACTTATAATCAGAAATCAAATCCAACAACTCAATTACAAAATAGGTATATTATATACAATTAATAAACAAACAAAACAACAAAAAAAATCCACAAAAATATTAAAAAAATTAATAAATTAAAAAATATATATTTAACATACAAATTATAAACAAATTTAGAAGATGAACAAATTTATGTATGAAAATCTAAAAAATTCTAGAAATTATAACAAATTATTAATTAAAGACACACACACACACACACAAAGAAGATACAAGCAACAAAAACAACAACATTCTGTTAATTAAGAATTAAATAAACAGAAATTAAAGAAAATACATTTTTAAATTTACGTATTGATATTTAAAAGTTGGTCTATTAAAGAAAATTTCTAAATTTAAAAATTGGCTAATTGACAATTGCGAAAAAAGTTGGTCCAATCAAAACAGTTTGTAGGAATGAAATATTGTGTATTGTGTTTTAAAGGAACTAAATTGTGACAAAGTATTGAATAACAAAAAATAAAAACAAAAGCAGAAGCAACAACAAATTGGAAAGCATATTTTTATTTATTTAGCATTAACAAATTACCAATTATTATATTATGAAATTGTGTTGAAATTAAAGAATATAAATTATATATAACAAATATTAGATAAATGTTTTTTTTTATTTTGGGGACTCAACTGACATTTATGGCTAATTAGAAAGAAAGGGAAATTAGATGGGGGTTAAGAAAAATACCAAAAGGTTGTACCAGGCTATTTACCGAACGGGTAAAGCTAGCACCTTGAAAATTGGAATGTAGTTTGCAGTTGGTATGCGGATGTGTATTTAGATTAAATAACAAGTAAAAAAGTAGCAAAAAAAAACTTATGTATTTAGGGGGATAGATAGGGAGGTACCGGAAGGAGTGGACCTACCAGCACCACCTTCGAATTCCATCTAATATTCGAAGAAATATTACGATATCCAAAGTGTAGACGAACGCAGTATTCGAGCTCTCCAACCACTCACTACATATTGTGACATAGAGGTTTTTTACAATTTTCGGGCTGTTTTCTCAAGAAGTATAGACTTACCTCTGAAAAAAACTTTTACTGTCGTAATTGAAGCAGTGAATGCAAGTTGCTTCAACAAAAACCAAAGTGATTCGAGAGCTGTTCTTAAAGAAAATTTTGTGTGGGAGGTACCCCAACGAGTGGACAAATATAGTCCATATTCGAACCTGATCTATATCTGCTAGATATATTAGGATGTGTAAAGTATGGACCAAATCGGTCACTCCCATCAAAAGTTATCGTGCGAACAATTTTGAACTTTTGTGGGGTAGGTACCTGAAGGACTGGACCGATATGGCTTATCTTCGAACTTAAACTAAGTTTGCACAAAATATTACGAAGGCCACATTTTGGAACGAATCGGCAGATCCCTTCGAGAGTTATCTTGCGCTCCAACCAATACACGGTGTCATAGGGTTTTTTTGCAACTTTCAGGCTATTTTCTCAGGAAGTATGGACTTGCCCTTGATGAAACTTGTACCGTCATATGGGGGCAGTGAATACAACTTGCTACAAGAAAAATCAAAGCGATCCGAGAGCAGGTCCTAAACTGAACTTTTCCGAAAATTTTTGTCGAGGTACCCGAAGGAGTGGACCGATTGAGTCCATATTGGAACCTTATCTAAGTCTGGTAGAATTTTCACGATGTGCAAAGTATGGACCAAATTTTCGGAGTAGTTTACTTGCCACATGGTCAAGTAAATAATTTTGAAGAATTTCATTATGAGCTTTTTGTCAGGTATTCGAATATAGTCGTGGTTGGAGACTTTAATTATAACCTATTCGACCTATTCTGAGCATATGAGATCGTTATGTTCAGCGTGATGCATTCATTGAATATCATGATTATAATAGAATTAAATGGGATGATTTTCACCAGTTTTTATCGACTGTTAATGTCGATTCTTTCTCTTTTATAGCAGATACCAATGAACAGCTTGAAGTTTTGAATTATATTATATCACGCCTGCATTCATTTGTACCTGTTATTAAAAAGAAACAAGTAAAAAAGTGTCAGTCGGCTTTGCCGACAGATATATACCCTCAGCCAATGTGAAGTGAAACTTTAACCTACGGATAGATCGAATGTATTTAAGGTCTCTTCAGAATTTTGTGGCCGTTTTTGGACATTTGAACTTGCCGACAAAAATCTGGATTAGGAATGAACTGGACTAAGGGAGGTCCGGTATGGTCCATTTTAGAAGATAAACTAAATTTTGACAATATATAAGGAGATCCAAAGTTTGGAAAAAATAGGTTGCCCCATTCAAGTGATATCGTCATAGCATTTTGGTCATAGCGCCATGAAACTAGGTTTGGATATAATATGACGAAGACCCAAAGTTTGGACCAAATCGGTTGAACAGCTCGAGAGTTATCGTGCTCCCCGACCGTCACATATAGTGACATAGGGGTTTTTTACACCTTCGGGCTGTTTTCCCCCGAAATATGGACTTGCCGATGAAAAAACTTTTACCGTCGTAATGGAGGTAGCGAATGCAAATCGATTCGACAAAAATCAAAGCGATTCGAGAGCAGGTCTTAAAGTGAACTTATCCGAAGTTTTGTGTGAGAGGTACCAGAAGGAGTAGACAACTATAGTCCATATTCGAACCTGATTTATATCTGGTAGATATATTAGGATGTGCAAAGTATGGATTACATCGGTCACTCCCTTCAAGAGTTATCGTGCGCACACTTTTTCCGAACATTTTTGAACTATTGTGGGGGCGGTACCTGAAGGAGTGAAACGATATGGCTTGTCTTCGAATTTAAACTATGTTTGGAAAAAATATTACGAAGGCAAAATGTTGGACCGAATCGGCAGATCCCTTCGAGAGTTATCTTGCGCTCCAACCACTGCACACGGTGCCATAGGGGCTTTTTGCATCTTTCTGGCTATTTGCTCGGGATGTATGGACTTGCCCCTGATGAAACTTATACCGTCGTATGGGGGGCAGTTAATACAAGTTGTTGCAACAAAAGTCGAAGCGATTCGAGAGCAGGTTCTAATCTGAACTAATCCGAAATTTTGTGTGGGATGTATCCGAAGAAGTTAACCGATTGAGTCCATATTGGAACCTCATCTACGTCTAGTATAAAGTTCACGATGTGCAAAGTATGGATCAAATCGGTTACTTCCTTCAAGAGTTATCGTGCAAACAAATTTTCCGAACATTTGTGGGGGAGGGACAGGAAGGAGTTGACCGATATAGTCCATCTTCGAACTTAAACTAGGTTTGGGCAAAATATTACGAATGCCAAATTTTGAAATGAATCGGTTAATCCATTCGAGAGTTATCATGCGCTCCAGCCAGCCAGACAGACAGACATTGCTAAATCAACTACAAATTGTGGGTCTAAAAGCAATATTTCCATGAGGCACATTTTGCCCGTATGAAAGTGTATATGAAGAAAAGACAAAATTTTTTAGTTTTCCACAAAAAAAAAAATTAAAAAAATTTTTTTAAGCTACATGAATGATTTTTGGTACATAGATTGGGAAAAAAATCCCATTCTTAAATCTGTTCGAGATACTAATTTTGGTTGTTGCGCGCAAAAGTTATGGCGGTTTCAATTCTGATAAAAAGAAAAAAATCTTTAAAAGACTCGAATCATTATATTGAGATACTCTCTTAATTAGGGGCTCCCTACATACTATATGGTTACTTAGGTCCCGTAACCCTAGTGAAAAAGTTGTAAATTTTCGCGGAAATTAGGAAAGCATTCAAAACAATTGGTAGTTTACAACTTGTTCTAATAAAATTCAAGCTGTTTATGCATCTGAAAAATATATAAAAAATATGTACGTAATCTAAACATTGCGAAAATTCAAATGAAACCAAAACTATACAAATCCGTTTAGCGGTTTGCATATTATAGCAAAAAACAAAAAATATATTGAGGAAATTTATAAAATTTTTGTAAGAGAAAATATTTATTAAAATTTATTTTGTGAGTTAGTTGAACAAAATGTAAGAAAAATAGTTCGGAGTTTTTCTTCTATTTAATTAAATTCCACGCAATAAATCACATTTTTTATTCTAATCACTTCTCGAAAACACGCTAACATCTAGCAGAAGATAT
This sequence comes from Musca autumnalis, assembly GCF_047663935.1. Taxonomy (NCBI): domain Eukaryota; kingdom Metazoa; phylum Arthropoda; class Insecta; order Diptera; family Muscidae; genus Musca; species Musca autumnalis. The sequence goes on from NW_027411644.1 coordinate 278,772,305, forward strand.
GGATATCTTTCAAATAAATGTTGGGTTCCTTTAAATGGGGTATAATCTTGAAATAAAATCGTATCGGGTAATGTTCATTTTGAAATGCGTGTAAATCGCGAAATCCTCAAAATCACTTGATGCGCATGCGGTTTACCAATACAGCGAATTCTTCTCTTTTAATTTGTACACATTTGCCAGGATTTACTTTGGCCGCTAAGATGTAGCATCGTCTGCAGTTTAGTGTGCAACAAACTGTATTACGCTTATATTTTGCACAAAGTGCATACACTTTTTATGCGCATCCGATTTCACTATCAACCGTGAAAAAATACATCGATCTAAACATATTTCAATAAAATCCATCAAGAACCGTGGATGTAGCATCACACAGTATTTTTTGGATAAATCGGAGACAGCTCCCTTGCCACTAAATTTTTCAAACCGCTGTTTTCGCACAAACGCGAGTGATGATTCACTTTCTTCATTGAAATGGAAACGATCCACATAAAACGCGAATTAGTCAGCGATATTTTGAAAAATATTTTTCGCAAATTTTTCAATTTTTGCAGTAGCCATTTCCGCCGTTCTAGTAGGTGGATTTTTACGATCTGTGATTCATATGATCAGGATCGTCGAAAAACTAAAATATCGCGGGGTACCAGCACACTCAAAACGATATTGTAAATACTGTACCCAAAAAATAGGTTTTTTAGAAAAAATATCGCACTAAATATTGGCCTTTGGCAGTAGATTACTCTGCTTCTGTCTGGGCTACATACTTAATATATATATCAGATTATGCGAAATCGCGAGTTCTTTAGTCCTATAATTGGTTTTTCGAAATATCCGGATGCGCGTCCCAGTTACATAAAAAATACAAAAAACACCTGAAATCCGGCTTCAAAATGTCAGCATCCATAAATGGTGGATGCAGTGGAAATTTTGGAAAGTGATACATTAGAAGTGTTATCTTCATTTTGTGTTCTCCAACTTTTACTTTGGACAGATGTCCGTCATTTGAATGGTTTAATCAGAAATCGAATAGCAATGTATAAAACCTGTTTAGATTCAACGTTTTTTACCTATGGTTTTTCCTTTACGCGGTCGTAACTACGACGTACATTAATTTTTTTTGCTAAATTTTTGAGCTTTGTACAAAAACATCTAAATTAATCCAGCAATAGTCATAGTTACTGGCAAACTACAATAGTTCGCGTATTATAATAGTGCAAACCTTGGCTTCATGGAAACTAAAAAATTTTGACTTTTCCTCATATACCCTCGTTAGCATAAATGCTGAGGGTATAAAAATCAAGAAAAAAGCCCTTTTATAGCTCTACCTTAATACAATGCCTGATGTGTTTGTGTCTTAAGTCTTTTGTTTTTTGACGAATGTACATACGATGAATCCGAGTTTCACCCTATCAGAATTCGCGAACTGTTAACATATTCTATAAAGTATGACTACAATTCATTAAAATGAAGTGTTTTAGGAGGGATCCTAAAATGTCGACCATTAAAATTAATTTTCGTGAAAGCTGTGTTGGCATCAATGTAGAAAAATGAGTAAAAATGGTTTGAAGCCAACAAGTTTTTTTGTTCCCATACGATTTCTGGCTTAACCTTACATTTTATAGACCTATCCCCAAAGAAAGAATCACAGAATACTCCATGGGCAACAAGATTGTAGTGTATGATTTTTCGATTTATCCACTGCATCCACCTAAAATTGATGCTGACATTTTGAAGCCGGAATTTCTGGGTTTTTTGAAGTTTTTTAATAATCCGGACGCGCAAGAAGATAATATTCCAAACTCTTAACACGATTATAGAATTCGTGATTTTACGTCGTTTGATGCATATCTCATGAGTGTGCTCCTTACTGCATCCTAGTAATTGGAGTCGAAAGGCCAAAATTTGATGCGTGAATTTTCTTACAAAACCTATTTTTTGCGTGTAAAATTTACAACTGTCATTCCATTTCCTTTGAAACCCGCGTGAATTTAGTTTTTTACGCGACGGTTCTAATGATGCCTTCCGCGATCGAATCCATCTACTAAAACCGCGGATATAGATACCTTCAAAATCGGAAAATCAGCAAAAATATGTTTTGACAAATCCGCGCACTAAATCGCGATTTTCTTTAAAAATTTTTACATGAATGGAATCCTTTACTGGCAATTATAATATTTGCGAAAACGCGTGTCATAAAAGAAAAGAGATACGCGAGTAATATGGGTCTTTCACAAAAAATTGAATGTGGAGGCACATCCGCGGTTCTTGAAGAATCTAATTAAAATTGGTATATTTTGACGTATTTTTGATAGGCGCTGTTGAAACCGGAAGCGCATCAAAATCGTATGCACATTGCGCGACTTTTACCAACTTTAAGGTTTTTTGCAGTGCGTGATGCAACTGGCGGCACACAACGGCCGCTGATTGAAGCATCGAAATATGCATAAATATTGAAAGAGATTGATTCGCTTTATCCAAAATCGGATGCGCATCAACCGACTTTAACTAATTCGCGAATTACAGGCTTTTTAATTTTCATATCTTTTAAATGATAGTAATTTCAATATTACTCTTAATTTCCTATCCTTATAAGTTATCACAGTAAGCAGTTAAGCTTTCACGATGGTAAACCATATATTTTGATAAAATTTTAGCAGAATACTTTAATTTATGTATTCGATTTTAGCGAAATAGTTGGATAACTCTCAAATATTTTTTTCTAATTTTTCGAAACAAACCAAAAAATATATTTGTAACAATATTTTCCAACAATGAGTTGTTTCTTTTTTGTTGTTGTTATAGTATGCAATTTATAAAGCCAATGTTTATAATTTTGGTTTCACATTTTTTACGCGTTGTCTAGTTTCTGTACATATTTTTAATTAAGTTTTTTAGGGGTCTATACGGACTCTGAGTTAGTATAATTTAAATTTATTGCCAGATTGGTTTAATTTTTTTGATTTTCCGCGAAATTAAAAACACATTTTGGAAATTTTGGTGCATCTACGGAGGGATATCAAATGCTGTTACTGATATATACTTACATTTTCTCAATACAAAAAATAAGAAATTTTAAAATATTTTTTCTTTATAAGAGGATAAAAACCGCTATAACTTTTGCGCGCATCGGCCAATTTCGTGAACGCGAGCAGATTTGAAACCAGATTTTTTTCCTTTAACTCTATAAATAATCGTAGATGCGCTCGCGAAAATTTTTTTTAATTTTTTTCAAATGGAATTGCAAAGGAATTTTGTTATTTGCCATATCGCCATTAATGGTTTACATTTCCGTTTGTTTTCTCTTGTAATGAATACATGATACTTTGCCAATCATCTTACACTATCAAGAAGGGTGTTAAAATGCAAAAAAGTTGACAGGAGAAAATGAAAACCGACACAAATACGTTAATTAATTTAATATGTACCCAGCAAAATGTTCGATGACAAATCATGAGTTGAATCATGGGTGCAAGTGACATGTCATAGGTGAAAATTTAGGTGAATCACCAATGACATTTACAAGGGAGTGACACACACTTTCACCAATTCATTGTCATAGCATTTTGCATCAGTTCATCATCATAGCATCTTGCACCAGTTCATCATCATAGCATCTTGCACCAGTTCATTGGCATGGCATTTTGCACCAGTTCATTGTCATGGCATCTTGCACCAGTTCATTGTCATGGCTTCTTGCACCAGTTCATTGTCATGGCTTCTTGCACCAATGCTTTGGATCCGGATTTTAGCCAATCAGAAATAAAATTTGCAATACAATTATGTAAATTGTTGAATTAATAAGAATACAATGCACAGATGGTTTGTATCGCCACACAGAGGGGAAATTTGTGTTAAAAGTTGATCAAAAGCCCTAGAAAGCTCATTTATAGTCCGATTGCCATAAAATTTTGCACAAAGCATATCTTCTGTATAAGTATTAATCCTATAGAAAATTATGAAAATCGGTCCAGACTTGGATGCAGCTTTCATACATATTCGCATCTGATATGAGATAAAAATGCACCAAAATCACTGAAATTTGACACATGCAACCTGAACTAGCCTAAAAAACATTGAGCCAATTTTCAAACAAATCGGTACAGATGTATATATAGTCCCACATACATATATTTCATTCCAAATTTTATTTTTTTGAAACTTACTTAAATTAAATTTTTCTCAATTCACATGAGAAAAGCCGTGAATGTTTCTGAATAATGCAAACATATTTGATAGTTGTCGGTTTGTTCTGATAAATAAGAGCCCCTGTTATAAAGCGGAACAAAATTTAGTGTGAGTAAACCTTGCAATTCCATATAAAAATATTTAATACTAGCAAAGTGCCCGCTACTTCGTATGCGTTAAATATATAAAACAAATGAACAATATATAATATAGAATGGTGGAAACATTTTGTGTACTAATACGTACCACTTTAGTTCGATTTTTGTCACGCCTACACAACAAGAGGAATTCACATTTTTTGAGATATTTTAATTGAGGTTCTCAGCGCAAATACGGCCTAACTCAACAACCGCCATCCTCATTTCCAGCTCTATCTGTTCCCCCAAAACCAATTATGGAGCTATTTAGTACTTTACATGTAAATACATAAATACGAACCTCCTCCTATTATTTCAAAATTACCTTTACACAATAACAAATTGTACCAAATCCTGTGCCATTTACAACTTTTCGTATATTTATGGCACATATTTCTTAAATCGGACGTTATAAGCAAAAGATAACAGTAATCTTAATTCCAAATCTCACGAATCCAGATCTATCCGCTCATGCAATACAAAATTTTACCATACATGGAACCATTTCGTACCCCTAAGTGTACCTAATTCCACATTTTAGGATTCGAGCGCTATAATTTCACCCAAATCCTAATTGTACAAAATGTAGTACATTTTGTAAGCATAAGTACGCATTTCCAAAACTAAGTACACATTTCGAAAACTAACCCCAACAGTAATATTAACTCCAAAATTCAAGATTCCAGCTCTAACTGTTCGCTCAAATCCAAGTTGTACCAAATTTAGTACCGTTTAGTACTTTTCGTACAAATAAGTAATAATTTCCAAAACTTCCTCAATCCCACACCCCAACAGTAATCTTAATTCCAAACTTCAAGATTCCAGCTCTAGCCGTTTGCTTAAATCCAAATTGTACCAAATTTAGTACTTTTCGTACTCATAAAAACTACTTCCATATCTCAATCCTACACTCCAACAGTAATCTTAATTCCAAATTTCTTGATTCCAACTCTATCCGTTCGCTCAAATCCAAATTGTACCAAATTTAGTACTATTTTCCTACCCATAACTAAAAATTTCCAAAATTTTATCAATCCTACAATTCAACAGGTATTTTAATTCCAAACTTGAGGATGGCAGCTACATCAGATCACCGAAATCCAAATTGTACCAAATTTAGTACCATTTAGTACTTTTCGTACCCATTAGTAAAAATTTTCAAAACTACCTCAGTGCTATGTTCAAACAATATGCTTAATTCCGAATTTCAGGAGTCCAGATATATCCGATAACTCAAATCCAAATTTGGTACCATTTAGTACTATTCGTATCCATAGTACGAATTTCTAAACCTACCTCTATCAACACTCCAACATCAATTTTAATTCCGAATTTCACGATTCCAAATGTATCCTATCACTGAAATCCAAATTGTACTTTTCCTACCCATAACTACAAATTTCCAAAACTTTATCAATCCTACACTCCAACAGTACTCCTTATTCCAAATCTCGGGTTTTCAGCTATATCCGTTCACCCAAATGCAAACTGTACCAAATTTGGTACCATTTAGTACTTTCGTACCCATGAGTACGAATTTCTACAACTACCTCAATCCTACATTCCAAATTTCAGGATTACAGTTGCATCCGATCATCGTAATCCAAATTGTACCAAATTTGATACCATTTAGTACTTTTCGTATCCAAAGTACGAATTTCCAAACCTTCCTCTTTCAACACTCCAGCAGTAATCGTAATTCCGAATTTCAGGATTCCAAATGTATCCGATCGCATAAATTAAAATTTGGTACCATTTAGTACTTATCGTACCCATAACTAAAAATTTCAAAAACTTCATCAATCCTACTTACCAACAGTAATCCTTATTCCGAATCTCGGGATTCCAGCTATATCCGTTCACCCAAATCCACATTGTACCAGATTTAGTACCATTTAGTACTTTTCGTACACATAAGTACAAATTTTCAAAACTACCTCAGTGCTATGTTCAAACAATAAGCTTAATTCCGAATTTCGGAATTCCAGATACATCCGATAACTCAAATCCAAATTTGGTACCATTTAGTACTATTCGTATCCAAAGTACGAATTTCCAAACCTACCTCTATCAACACTCCAACACAATTTTAATTCCGAATTTCACGATTCCAAATGTATGCCATCATTGAAATCTAAATTGTACCAAATTTAGTACTATTTAGTACTTTTCCTACCCATAACTAAAAATTTCCAAAATTTTATCAATCATACACTCCAATAGTACGCCTTATTCCAAATATCGGAATTTCAGCTATATCCGTTCACCCAAATCCAAATTGTACCAAATTTGGTGCTATTTAGTATTATTCGTACCCAAGAGTACGAATATCCACAACTACCTCAATCCTACACGCCAACAGTAATCTTAATTCCAAATTTCAGAATTACAGCTGCATCAGATCACCGTAATCCAAATTTTACCAAATTTAGTACCATTTAGTACTTTTTTCACATAGGTTTGAATTTCCAAACCTACCTCTATCCAACACTCCAAAAGTAATCTTAATTTTGAATTTCAGGATTCCAAATGTATCTGATCACCCAAATCCAAATTGTACCAAATTTGGTACCATTTAGTACTTTTCGTACCCAAAAGTACGAATTTCCAAAATACTTCTATCCTACACCTCGACTGTAATCCTAATTCTAAATTTCAGGATTCCAGCTCCATCCGTTCCCCCAAATCCAAATTGTACCTTATTTGGTACTATTTAGTACCTTTCGTACCCATATGTATGAATTTCGAAAACTACCTCGATATCTCAAACCTACGCTCCAACAGTAATAGTAATTCCAAATTTCAGAATTCCAACTTTATCGGTTCGCCCAAATTCAAATTGTACCATATTTAGTACCATTTAGTACTATTCGTACACATGAGTACACATTTTCAAAACCACCCCCTTATATTAACTCATCTTCTAAACCTTGATTTTCATTCCAAATTTCAAGATTTTAGCTCTATCCGTTCACGTAATACCAAATAGTACTAAATTTAGTAACTTTTAGTACTTTTCGTACACTTTTAGTTCGAATTTCCAAAAACCATTTGGTACACCTTTCTAACTCTCCATCAGTGAACCTCATTCCAAATTTCAGAATTCTAGCTCTTCGCGTTTGCCTAATACAAAGGGTACCATATTTAGTACCTTTTACTACTTTTAGTACAGTTCTAGTTCGAATTTCCAAAAATCCAGCCTTATCTGACACCTTCGGACCAAGAGTGACCCTCACCCAAAATTTCAAGATTCTAGCTTTAGCCGTTTAGTCTGGGCGTTGATTATCAGTCAGTGAGTCATCATTACTGAACTCTTTTATAAGTATAGATATCCTGCTTTATCTGTTCACCCAAGTCCAAATTGTACCAGATTTAGTACCGTCCAGTACTTTTCGTACCCATAACCAAAAATTTTCAAAACTACCTCAATCCTACAACTCAACAGTACTCTTAATTCCAAATCTTAGGATTCCAGCTGTATCCGTTACGCCAAATCCAAGTTGTACCAAGGTTAGTACCATTTAGTACTTTTCGTACCCCAAAGTACGAATTTCTTAAACTTTCACAATGCTACAGTCCAACAATAATCTTAGTTCCAAATTTCACTATTCCAACTCTATCCGATCACTCATATCCAAATTGTACCAGGTTTGATACCATTTAGTACTTTTCGTACCCATAACCACATATTTTCAAAACTACCTCAATCATTCACTCCAATAGTAATCTTAATTCCAAATCTCAAGATTCCACCTTTATCCGATCACTCTATTCCAAATTGTACCAAATTTGGTACCATTTAGTACTTTTCGTACCCAAAAGTACGAAGTTCCAAAATACCTTTATACTACACTCCTACAGTAATCCTAATTCTAAATTGCAGGATTCCAGCTCCATCTGTTCAAAATGTACCTTAGTTGGTACTATTTAGTACTTTTCGTACTCATATGTACGAATTTCGAAAACTACTTCCATATCTCACACCTACACTCCAACAGTAATAGAAATTCCAAATTTCAGAATTCTAACCGTATCGGTTCGCCAAATTCAAAGTGTACCAAATTTAGTACCATTTAGTACTATTCGTACACATGAATGCACATTCCCAAAACCATATATCAACACATCTTCCAGACCTTGATTTACATTCCAAATTTGAAGATTTTACCTCTATTCTTTCCCATAATACGAAATAGTACTAAATCTAGTACGTTTTAGTACTTTTCGTAGACTTGTAGTCCGAATTTCCAAAAAACCTTTGGTACACCTTTTTATCTTTCCATCAGTGACCCTCATTCCAAATTTCAGAGTTCTAGCTCTACCGGTTCGCCCAAATGCAAATTGTACCAAATTTAGTACTTTTCGCACACAAGAGTACACATTTCCAAAACCACCGCCTTGTATCAACACATCTTCTAAACCTTGATTTTTATTCCAAATTTCAAGATTATAGCTCTATCCGTTCACATAATACCAAATGGTACTAAATTTGGTAACTTTTAGTACTTTTCGTACACTTATAGTCCGAATTTCCAAAAACCCTTTGGTATACCTTTCTATCTTTTCATCAGCGACCCTCATTCCAAATTTCAGAATTCTAGCTCTTCGCGTTTGGCTAATACTAATGGTACCATATTTAGTACCTTTTGGTACTTTTCGTACCGTTCTAGTACGAATTTCCAAAAACCAAGCCTTATCTGTCACCTTCGGACCAAGAGTGACCCTCACCCAAAATTTCATGATTCTAGCTTCAGCCGTTTCGTCTGGGCGTTGATGAATCAATCAGTCAGTCAGTCAGTCAGTCAGTGAATCAGTCACTCTACTCTTTTATTAATATAGATTTTAGTTAGGAAAAATTAGATTTTATCGGAATGGCACAAATATGCGCAATTTTTTATGATTGAATCTGATATTTGAGACTCAAGCGCATAAAACATTAGAAGAAACTATGGTCGGGAAACGACGGGGAAATAGACTTTTTCACTATTGAAATTGTAGTAATCTTAAAAATTATCATAAAAAATTTTCATAAAGAGGATATGTATCACCATTATTAAAGAGCAAAGATGTAAAATCAATCTGAAAATTTTAAATGCTAATCTTGTTCGGAGACTGTACAAAAACAATAAATCTTGAAAAATATAAATTTTCGCGAAAATAATGTCATTTTAATGTTTACCTAATTTCTTAGTTTTCGAAAATTTACTTTTTGTTTTCAGTATGGCTGAGTTCAATCGACTGCTGCATTCGATTGGTTAATCTTACAAAGTCGAGGATGGTTATAGCAAATGTAGAAAAGAGTCTAGTTGCCGTTTATCAAAATTTTTTCATAAAAAACGATTTATATATTTTGAGTTTTGAGCAACTTTAGGCCTATGTTTCCCCTCTGTGCGCCAGATGTTATTTTTCTTTATTTTGTATGTAATTTACAAAATTATATATTACATTAATCTGCAATATCATATTTATCTCTTCCGATGGCTGCAAGATATTTCTTTCAACTTGGGGGGTTCCGTTTTTCCAATATTCGATAAATTATGTGTCAGTCTCTGAACCAAGCTCATCATTTGGGAAATCTAGTATTAATTTGAATTCAGTTACGTTATTTAAAAAAAAAAACAACTTATCCTGTAATACTCGTAGTTACCATGTTATGGTCTCTTTTATACTTATTTTACCGATCTTCTACTTTGCTTCTCTAACTTTGGATGCCATGTTTTGTGATATCATATTTAACTTGATCTTTCCATTGGAGTTTTGTTCTTCCATCGGGTGGCGTAACGTCAAATGGCTCGTATTAATATACCGGTGGCATCTTTATCCATCCTGTTGGCATGGCCCAGCCAACCCAATAATTGCAGATCGATATGATTTACTATATCGGTGTTGGTCGGCTGGTGGAGCTCGTGGTTTATAGACCGGGTCTCTTTCATACTTCTTTTTATATCCACAAAACGAAACAGATCATATTGTTCCATGAGCCGAACTAAGAATATATTTCCAAATGCACCGATCTTCTACTTTACTTCTCTAATTTTGGATGCCATGTTTTGTGGTATCACATTCAATTTGGCCTTTCCATTGAAATTTTGTTCTTCCCTCGGGTCGCATAACGTCAAATGGCTCGTATTCATATACCGGTGGCATCTTTATCCATCCTCTTAACATGGGCCAACCAACCCAATAATTGCAGCTTGATATGTTTTACTATATCGGTGTTGGTCGGCTGGTGGAGCTCGTGGTTTATAGACCGGGTCTTTTTCATATTTCTTTTTAATATCCACAAAACGAAACAGGTTTTCAAACACAAAATATATTTTTCTGTTGTTTTATATCAATTCATATTGTATTTTTAATTAAAATATATAAAATTTGCCACTATCGATCACTTTCATCTGACTTTTATTTTCATTTTAACAATTACTTTTGCAAGTACACAATTACTCGGATACATGAGTATTTGATAATTTATTATGCGGGTATTTATCAATTTATTTAAACTCATGACAATATTATGACAAAGATCGGATCTTTCACCACTTCAATTTCACTCATGAAAATTCGATGACAAAGATCGGATCTTTCACCACTTCAATTTCACTCATGAAAATTCGATGACAAATATCGGATCTTTCACGACTCCTTTCGCACTCATGCAAAAGAACCAGTGAAATCATGATTACACATGGAATCACTTCCATTTAATTTTGCTGGGTATGTATATCACACTTTCATACAGATGATTTACAGTGTATGGGTGTTAGAGAAGTGAATAGATTGGGTGAACCGATACGTGAGACGTACTCATGTGGGAGCACATGAACTAAAACTTCCTAATGAGATCTTGTTATATGTCAATATGTTGAAACATGTAACCTTATTGTGACAAGGCATTGTAATCGTAACCACAACATTGACACTTTACATACATACATATGTGAAGTAAAAGCTAAGTTTTGATGCATATTGATATTGATTATTCAAATATTTAGGAATCATTTTGAAAAAAAGTAAAATACGGATTTAATAATGGCTATTAAAAGCATCCTTTTATCCACTGGGATGGTGTAAATTGAAATTTAGAATAACGGCAATCAGTGTCATAATATAATATCATGGGAAACTGGAATAGTTTAGACTTGTTATTTTTTAAGTAATTTCCATATTCTTTCCACATCCAAAGAAGCACTTTTCGTGTGAGAAGAAATAAATCAAAAGGGGGCAACATCAACAAATGAGCCAACAATAAGTTTCCAAGTTAACTGCCTGTTTGACTTCTTCTTGATAGTAACACTGATCCTTTAAGTGTAGTTCTTTGTTGTGCAACTTGGCATGACATGCATAAATACGTATTCAAAACATAATGGAAGAAGCCAAAGAAAAAGGAATGACAACAAACTTCACGACCATTGCCATTGGTATGGGAACAAATTTAAATGATTTCAAACTTTAAATGCGGGAAATATAGTCGGTCATATAGACCAAAAATATACACTTTTGGAAAATTATATAAACAAACATAAGGATATATCGAATCCGCAATAAAATACAAAAACTCACAATGTAACATTTATCTTGAGCTTTATCAAAATGTTATATTGGGAAGAATACTTACAATGCAGACTATTCGTATATGAGACATCTATAGTTGGAAGAGATTGTAGCGTCCATTAACTATCGTTATTACTATTCGGATTTGTATAACATACGGCGGTCAGTTCTTATCTACTTTGCCATTCACACGGTTGTGAGTTTTTTTAATAAAAGTTGTATTTTTATATTCTGTAGCAGGGACCACACATATACAGGCACGCGTTTGCTGACAGCATAAAAATTGTTGAACTGGCGTTTAACGCGCGTGAACCAGAAGATATTGCCAACACAGAATGGGTACAGACATTAATTATAACTACAATGAAGAATGAATGGCATTAATGAATGAACAAAAATAATGGATGGTGTACAAAAAGGTACACTGATAAAAATTTATGAACAACAGAAAGTGATTTTACTTACTACGCTTATAACTCAAGAATGGCTGAACAAAAATTTTGACAGAAAATAATAAAACCTAAAAAATTGTAGTTTTTCCTTTTTGTATATAAAAGAGTTCAGTAATGATGACTCACTGACTGACTGATAACACTGGTCAACACGACTTTTGTTTCAACCGAAGTTGTTGTTGTTTCTAAATGAAATCGGCGAGCTATTTTCAAATCTGGCCACGGTTTTTCTCCATCAGCTCTTGTTCTTGAGATATAGCTCAAAATCGGTTTTTACGAGTTTTACCCAGAATTTCGATATATTCGGATACAAACCAATATTTTTTGCGGGTTTTTCGACACTAATATATTAAGAAGATGTTGTACGCTCGATACAAAACGTTTTTTGAAATAATTATGGCGAGTATTTATCAAAAAATATTGAAAACATACGATGAATCTTGTAAAAATTGCATATTTTGAGTACTTTAAGCTGTAATTACGTCATCGGGGGAAGTCATAGAAGCATCATATGGCATTCCGGATATGTTCAGGGTGTCTGCTGTATAGTCCTGTATTCAAATATTTAATATAAAGTTCATAGCGCCCACGATTCGCCCATAACCTAAAAATCGCCATGAAGACTGCTAAAGGGAAATAATTTACCAGTGATATCATTACCACATAAGCCATTTACTTTTCAATGGCAGTCTTCATGACGATTTTTAGGTTATGGGCGAATCGTGGGCGCTATGAACTTTATATTAAATATTTGAATACAGGACTATACAGCAGACACCCTGAGCATATCCGGAATGCCATATGAAGCTTGACTTCCCCCGATGACGTAATTACAGCTTAAATTACTCAAAATATGCAATTTTTACAAGATTCATAGTATGTTTTCAATATTTTTTGATAAATACTCGCCATAATTATTTCAAAAAACGTTTTGTATCGAGCGTACAACATCTTCTTAATATATTAGTGTCGAAAAACCCAAAAAAAAATATTTGTTTGTATCCGAATATATCGAAATTCTGGGTAAAACTCGTAAAAACCGATTTTGAGCTATATCTCAAGAACAAGAGCTGATGGAGAAAAACCGTGACCAGATTTGAAAATAGCTCGCCGATTTCATTTAGAAACAACAACAACTTCGGTTGAAACATTCAACTTTTCCAATTTTGTTGAGCAGTGTAATCAACGCCCAGACTAAACGGCTAAAGCTAGAATCTTGAAATTTTGGGTGAGGGTCACTCTTGGTCCGAAGGTGTCAGATAAGGCTGGATTTTTGGAAATTCGAACTAGAACTGTACTAAAAGGTACTAAATATGGTACCCTTTGTATTAGGCAAACGCGAAATTTGGAATGAAGTTCACTGATGGAGAGTTAGAAAGGTGTACCAAAGGGTTTTTGGAAATTCGAACTATAAGTGTTCGAAAAGTACTAAAAGTTACTAAATTTAGTACTATTTGGTATTACGTGAAGGGATAGAGCTAAAATCTTGAAATTTGGAATGAAAATCAAGGTTTAGAAGACGAGTTGATATAAGGAAGTGGTTATGAAATTGTGTACTCATGTGTACGAATAGTACTAAATTTGGTACAATTTGAATTTGGGCTAACGGATAGAGTTAGAATTCTGAAATTTGGAATTACTATTACTGTTGGAGTGTAGGTTTGAGATATGGAGGTAGTTTTCGAAATTCGTACATATGGGTAGAAAGGTACTAAATAGTACCAACTAAGGTACAATTTGGGTTTGGGGGAACGGATGGAGCTGGAATTCTGAAATTTAGAATTAGGATTGCTGTCGGAATGGAAATTCGTAATTTGGGTACGAAAAGTACTAAATGGTACCAAATTTGGTACAATATGAATTGAAGTGATCGGATATACCTGGAATAGTGAAATTTGGAATTAAAATTACTATTGGAGTGTGGAATTGGGATACTTTTGAAAATTCCTACTTATGGCTACGAAAAGTACTAAATGGTACCAAATTTGGTACAATTTGGATTTGGGTGATCGGATACATTTGGAATCCTGAAATTCGATATTTAGATTACTGTTGGATTGTTGGATAGATGTAGGTTTGGAACTTAGGGTCTATGGAACCAAAAGTACTAAATGGTACTAAATTTGGTACAATTTGGATTACGGTGATCGGATGCAGCTGTAATCCTGAAATTCGAAATTAAGATTACTGTTGGATTGTTGGATAGAGGTAGGTTTGGAACTTCGGACCTATGGGAACAAAAAGTACGAAATGGTACTAAATTTGGTACAATTTTTATTTCTGTGATGGGATACATTTGGAATCGTGAGATTCGGAATTACGATTACTGTTGGAGTGTTGATAGAGGTAGGGTTGGAAATTCGTACTCTGGATACGAATAGTACTAAATGGTAGCAAATTTGGATTTGAGTTATCGGATGTATCTGGAATCCTGAAATTCGGAATTAAGCTTAGTGTTTGAACATAGCACTGAGGTAGTTTAGACAATTTGTACTTATGGATACGAAAAGTACTAAATGGTACCAAATCTGGTACAATTTGGATTTGGGTGAACGGATATAGCTGGAACCCCGAGATTTGGAATAAGGAGTACTGTTGGAGTGTAGGATTGATAAAGTTTTTAAAATTTTTAGTTATGGGTACGAAAGTACTAAATGGTACCAAATTTGGTACAATTTTAATTTGTGTGATCGGATACATTTGGAATCCTGAAATTCGGAATTACGATTACTGTTGGAGTGTTGATAACGGTAGGTTTAGAAATTCGTACTTTAGATACGAAAAGTACTAAATGGTACCAAATTTGGATTACGGTGATCGAATGTAGCTGTAATCCTGAAATTTGGAATTAAGATTACTGTTGGCGTGTAGGATTGAGGTAGTTGTGGAAATTCGTACTCATGGTACTAAATGGTACCAAATTTGGTACAGTTTGGATTTGGGTGAACGGATATAGCTGGAATCCCGAGATTTGGAATAAGGAGTACTGGAGTCGGAGTGTAGAATTGATAAAGTACTAAATTTGGTACAATTTGGATTTCAGTGATAGGATACATTTGGAATCGTGAAATTCGGAAGTAAAATTGATGTTGGAGTGTTGATAGATGTAGGTTTAGAAATTCGTACTTTGGATACGAATAGTACTATTGTTTGAACATAGTACTGAGGTAGTTTTGAAAATTTGTACTTATGGGTACGAAAAGTTCTAAATGGTACTAAATTTGGTACAATTTGGATTTGTATGAACGGATAGGGCTGGAATCCTGAAATTAAGGTTACTGTTAAAGTGAAGGATTGATGTAGTTTTCGAAAACCTTACTTATGGGTACGAAGAGTACGAAATGGTACAATTTGGAATTGGATGAACGGATACACCTGGAATCTTGAGATTTGGAATTACGATTACTGTTTTTATTTTGTATTCAAGTCAGTGTATGATTGATATATGTTGTCGAAAAACGTGCCATGAGTATACGAAAAGTACTTAATGGTACTCAATTTGTTGGGTGTAGGGACTGTGATGGAATCTGTATGTTTTGGAGTTAGGGTGAGTATTTCTATTCAACGTTTGTCTCGCTGTTAATGTGTAAGGGTGAGATATGGCTGATCTTTTTGAAAATTGAATTAAAAAGAGACGAACATTACTAAAATAAAAATTGATCAAAATTCGCCATTTTCATATTATTTGTTTATTTGTTGTTATATCCTTTCCGCATACGAAGTAGCGAGTACTTTGCTAGTATTATATATATTGATTGTCTTTAATACCCGTTAAAGGTAGTGAGCTACCGTTCAACCATAAGAACGTTAATAACTTGGGTTTGGGCGCCGGGTTAGTATCCTTCCCCTAGAAAAAAGCAACTTACTATGAAAAAACGAAAGAAAATAACAATGTTTTAAGGACCATGATTTGCGAATCTGCACCTGGAATGTTCACACTCTTTATAGAGAAGGTGCATTTTACGCATTAGCAGATATACTTGAAAAGTACAAGGCCGACATTACTGCCATATAGGAAATACGATGGATTGGGAAAGGCTTCACAACAATTCCTAAAGGTGACGCACTGTATTATAGCTGCCATGACACAACGCATGACTTTGCTTGCGGATTTGTAGTTGGTCGGGGGTTAAAACATCTGGTCTCCAGCTTCACCCCAGTGAATGAAAGACTCGCTGCAATTCGATTAAAAGCAAAATTCTTAACATCAGCTTTATTTGTGGTCCTGCTCCCACTGAAGACAAGGACGAAGAAACTTATGACCGTTGCCCTGGCCATGACATTAAAATTATACTAAGCGATTTTAATGCCAAAATTGGAAAGCAGAATATCTTTGGCCCAACAGTCGGGAAATTCAGTCTCCACAGCGAAACATCTGACAATGGTATGAGGCTGATAGACTTTGCAGCTGCAAAAAACATGGTAGTTAGCAGTACCAGATTTAAGCATCTAGATATACATGAGGGCAACTGGCTGTCTCCAGATCAAAGAAAAAGAAATCAAATTGATCACGTTGTGATAGATGGAAGACATGCATCGAGCGTGTTGGATGTACTATCGTTCCGACGTGCAACCGTAGACTCGGACCATTACCTTGTTGCAGCAAAGGTACGTACCAGATTAAACGTTGCAAAGTGCGAACAGACACATCACGGAAGTTGGACATCGGTGAGCTGCAATCACAACAGATAGCCACAGCATATTCCACTCAACTGGCCCAATTGCTTAATCAAAGCACTCCTCGTCCCGATAACGTATCAGGACAATGGCAAAACATTACCCACTCCATGCAAACAGCCACAAAATCAGTACTTGGATACCAGAGATCTCCACCAAGGAATCCATGGTATGACCAAGAGTGTCGTGCTGCTACCGAAGAGAAAAATGCGGCATGTAGGGCTACTTTACAATCCGTAGCAACGCGTAGCGCACGAGAGAGGTATCGGGAGAAAAGTAGAGAGGAGAAAAGTCTTTTACGCAGAAAAAAGAGAGATGGAAAAGCGGGAGGGTGAACAAATCGAGATGTGCAGGAGACAGAATGAAGTCCGAAAATTCTACCAAAGAGTGAAACATCAAACTGATGGATTTAGCACTGGCACATCCTCCTGTAGTGACCAGGAAGGTAATTTGGTAACTGATACAGATAGTGTGCTAAGGATATGGAAAGAACATTTTTCCAAACTATTGGTATTCAATAGTAGCGACGTTGACGAAGATACCACAGATCCAATCCCAGAAGATGGTATTGAATATATACCACCCGGTCAAGATGAGGTAAAGACAGCAATAAACCGGCTGAAGAATAATAAGGCAGCAGGACTGATGGCCTAACTGCCGAGCTGTTTAAAACCGGAGGCGATATGCTCCATCTGGCAGGAAGAACGCGTACCCGACGATTGGAACTTGAGCATCCTGTGTCCCGTCCATAAGAAAGGAGATACGACTTTATGCACCAACTATAAGGGCATAAGTCTTCTCCCTATCGTTTACAAGATAGTGTTAGAGATATTGTGCGAACGACTAAAGCCCATGGGCAACGAAATAATTGGACCATACCAATGCGGCTTTAGACCTGGCACCACCATTGACCAGATATTTACCCTACGGCAAATCCTGGAGAAGATCCAAGAGATGCAGATCGACACCTACCACCTTTTTGTCGATTATAAAGCAGCCTTCGACAGCCCGCAACGTTCAAAGGTATTCCAAGCCATGTCTGAATTTGGTATCCCCTCAAAGCTCATTCGGCTTTGTAAAATGACTCTAACTGACACAAGATCTTCATTTAAAATAGAAAGAACCTATCCGAAGAAAGAACCTCTCAAAAGAGATTTCAGGCAAGGATACAGCCTTTCGTGTGATCTTTTCAGCATCCTGCTAGAAAGGGTTATACGAGAGGCAAACGTCAAAAGATGTGGCACAAGCTACACCAATAGTCACATGTTACTTGCTTATGCGGATGATATAGTCATCATGGGACGATCAGTAAAAGAAGTAACCGATACCTTTATGAAGGTCGAATGAGAATCTGCTAAAGTGGGTCTGGCGGTAAACGGTGAGAAGACCAAGTAGAAGGTGTCGGCGCGCAATTCGTCCATTGAGCTCGGACCAACTGTTGAAGTTGGTTCCTATAATTTTGAAGTAGTAAAATACTTTGTATACCTCGGCGCAGTCGTAAACACAACAAACGCCATCAGTTGTGAAATAAAAAGAAGAATTGTATTGGCCAACAGATGCTACTTTGGCTTAAGTAAGCACTTTAAAAACAAAGCCACAACAGGTCAAACAAAAATAACGCTTTACAAAATACTGATACTGCCCGTGCTGATGTATGATTCCGAAACCTGGGTACTTGGCGTGTTTGAGAGAAAAATTCTTCGAAAGATCTACGGACCAATCTGCGTTAACGGCGAATATCGACGTCGCATGAACCACGAGCTGTATCAGCTATGCAATGACATCAGTATAGATAAACGTATCAAGATGCAGCGATTGCGTTGGCTCGGCCATATCATAAGAATGAGCGATGATAAACCCGCTAAAAAGGCGTATAAATTCGGGCCGCATGTCGGTGGACGCAGAATTGGCAGGCCAAAGAATAGGTGGCGCAAACAAATGGATGAAGAGATTACAAGGCGCGGTATTCCAGAAAGCGAAGCACTAAACAGAGAGAATTGGCGATATTTTCTTAGTTTGGTCTATGGAACAAATGTTCCGTAATGGGCCAGCTAAGTAAGTAATATATTGATTGACACCGTGGGACATTGGTATGCACATTCGTCTTGCACACTAAATGCCCGGGTTCGATTCCCAAAATCAAACTTTCACTCGCTGTAATGTAGGCAACATTTCCTGTATTCAGCCATGTAAAACATCTATACAACTTGTGTATTAAGACACGGACTAGGCGATAAAAAGTAGGTCCCATATCATTGAGCCAATTGAATCGTTAATATCAGGGAAGTCTCCTTTGTTTTTTTTGTAGAATTCTTCAAAACTCAAGACATACATAAATATCTTTATTTTATTGATTCGGCTCTGCTTCCAATTCCATGTTAAGAAAAGACCCACCAGAACAGGATTGCTCCATAATGAAAGTCGAGTTACGTGAGTTGGTTTGGTTTGTACAGTTTAAAAGGTGTAGCGTATCATGTGGACTGGTATTGCATGTTGGGCAGGTGTTCTGCGTTGTGCCATCAATCCTGGTCCATTAAAAATGGAGGCGGCTACACCAACCGGAGTTCAGTTGCGGGGGCACCTATCCACCAGATGGTGATTTTGATGGATTTGCATATAGCATACCAGCAGATATGGCTGTTGAATTAAATAGCATTACACAACATTTATCAAAGCTGGGACCAGACGCCATGAGCGTACAATTATACGCGTACGTAACTATCTCAATGTCGTCAAGTGGGCGTGGAATTGTGAAAAGGGGAAACAGTTCCGGAGATATCACCCCTCCTTGGTGAACTTCTCGTTTTACTCTGCGGGGCTTGAACATGTTATTTCTGAACACACGACAGTTGGTGACCCAACGTTTCAAACAAGGTGGGAGGGTAGTATTCTCGACAACCTGGAACAGCGTAGTATTTCTGCTATCCAAGTACTAGGGAGGTAGTTAGTGGTCGGTATTGTTGATCCGTCGATCTGCTCATTCAGATGGAGCATCATTTCCGCAGTCCATGTGGTGAACATGAACTAAGTGGGGGATATTTTCATATTCGTAGCTTGGAAGAACCTAGCTTGGAAGAACCTCAGGGACCTCAGACCATGAGCGTATAACCATTCTCGTACGTAATTATCTCTATGCCTTTGGGAGAGTGTGAGGTTGTAGTCAGGTCCAATGCTACCATCGCAGTTCTGGGACACGGTCTGTTCTGGTTGAGTGCTCGGCTAATATGTGCGGAAATGGCGTGCAGTGCTGTTGTAGTACTATGCTGCTTCCGGAATGCATGTTGATGATCCGCAACCGGATAACATGCTCTGATGCTAAGGGAGGAGTAACCTGTCCACATGTATCTATGCTACTGTTGACAAAAGTGAAATCGGCCTGTATGATTAAACTTTGCTAGGATCACCCTAACCATTTTCCACGCTTCGAGAACTAATAGGGTGGCTAACGATAAGTTGAGGCTTTGCTCAGACACTTGACTTATCGTTCATCCAGCTGCTTTAGCACCACCATTAAAATTCCTTCAGTTCCAAGCGCTTTGGATGATTTTGCGCCTCCATCGTAAATTGTGGTGGTTCCTCCTCGGCTGAAAGAGATCGCAAACAACGTAAACCACTTCTTGGTCGCTATCGGGGTGCTCAACAAATTGTCGACTAAAATAACCAGCCTATCTCTTCAAATCTCTTGAAACTTGCCGTTAAATGTGGCAGATGTCTGATCATTCTTCTTACCACCCTGTCCATTTTTCACGCTTCGGGAATTATTAAGGTGGCTTACGATAGATTGAGGACCTTGCTCACATACTTCATCCACCTGTTTTAGCACCGTAAATTGCGTTGGTTCCTCCTTCGTTGAAAGAGATCGCAAACAACGTAAACCACTTATCGTTGTCCGGTCGCTATCGGGGTGCTCAACAAATTTTTTCCTACCACCCTGCCTATTTTTCAGGCTTCGGGAACTATTAGGGTGGCTAACGATAAGTTAAGGACTTTGCTCAGATACTCGACTCCAAATGTTTCGGCATCACCATTGAAATTTCGTCAGGTCCCAGCGCTTTGGATAATTTTGCCCCTCAGATATCATTTGCAACATCACCTATCGAAAATTGTGTTGGCTCCTCCTCGACCGAAAGATATCGCCAACAACGTAAACCACTTCTAGTCGCTGTCGGTGTGCTCAACAAATTGTGAGCTAAAATAACCAGTGCACCACTTTGGATCTGCCACAACCACGCCGATAAACTTGGCAGATGTCCGATCACCTCGGGCCATGAGTTCCTCTTCCGTTTGGGGACCAACCGGTAGTAGTCTTATGGATAAGAGGTCGTACCAGAGACTTAATTCTGGGACCACGGGTACCAGTTGCCCCATGGTGTAATGACCAAGTCTGGTAGTTGGTGTCGGCCTCCTTGTGGGAGTATCGTGGTGGCTGTTGTTGTACCCAAATCGTGGGGAGAGTCTTCGGCTTGAATGTGGAGTTGCATTATCAACCGGCTGTCTGAGGCATAGAAAGACAGGAGCTTTGGATGGTGCTCCGCACCAAACCAAGGTGGTGAACAGTACTAAACTCTTGAACACAATTGGTACCTCACTATGGTGCAATGGGCCTTGGTTGGTCGCCTGTAATCAACCCGGTGCTTAGAACACCGTGGGGTTGAGCCGTCAAGGCAGGTACCCACGCTAGTTATCACCACCTAATGTCCGATCACCCTTTTTCCCAGGGTTCGATAGCGCCTTAACCGTTTTCCACACTTTAATACTACCACCGGTTCCATTGTTGAGCACTTTAGATGCTCTAGCTACTTTTTCCTCTTGCGATAACCGACTAATCTATTAACTGCCAATGTCAGTTCTCTGACTCCGGGGTGGCTAGGGATCGTGCGGGGAAGCTCATCCCGCTCATTCGCTAATCCCATCGCCTCTGTTGGGAAATTAGGTCTTATTTTAGAAATTCGACCAGCTGGAATATGACGATCGCCTGTATCAGTGATGTAGTTTCGGAATTCCCCCTCTACTACCCAACATCAAAGGGATTGGACATTTCTCTGAAGTGTTGATTGGTGAATTCTCTGAACCTTGGCAATTGGCTTTCCCATGGTTAAAGAAAGTATGGCATACAGAGGTTATGAAGTCGTTCGACCCGCTGGAAAATGGTGACCTTCTGCATCAGTTGTGATGTCTCGGAAATTCCTCTCTTTTACCAGAACGTTATCAATTGGCATGGAGATGAGTATAGGAAGATGGTCCGACAGAAGGGAAATGGCGGATTACCAAGTCAGGACATTCTTCAGACAAGGCGACACGACAGATATGTCAGGCGACCTATGGCAGTGTCGTCTAATCCTGGTGATCCTGGTGGATGTGTCCTCGTTCACGGTTCAAAATGTGGAGCTATCTATTTGCTCAGCTAGCGCTATGCTTCTCTGGTCATTCCTGGGATTGAATGTAGCCTGATGTCAGGCGAAAACGCGGGATACATGTATTAATCGGCGGGATATACACATTTAGCAGTTCCACACTTTACCGCTACCCCTAATATTCTCCAACAATGGTTCACTGGAGTCGAGCTCAAGCGAAATACGTCTGTATTGTACAGATTGGTGCTATAGGATTGCAAGTCGTATGATTCAAGTGAAGTACGTTGTATCCATCACGACTCCAATTACTGCAGGTGTATTATACTTCTTCGACTCATAAAATGCTCGATCTCATTGATCTTGACACGAAGACCATCACAGTTAAACTGCAGGAATGTTATGTCATCAGGAACTAAAGCAGCAACACTGCGCCTGCCTGGTACAGCCGTTGTGGAGATTGCGGCGAAGTTTCATAATCCGATGACGAAGACTCACAGGGGATCATATTGGCAAGAAGAAAGCAGAAGGGCCCCCTTTAACAAAATTTAAATGAATGGTGCTTACACCTGGGAAGTTTTTGCGGTTTCTGAAACTACAATGTTCATAGATGAGAAAAATTAAAAAAAACAAGTAAAAAAGTGTCAGTCGGCTTTGCCGACAGATATATACAATCAACCAATGTGAAGTGAAACTTTCATCTACGGACAGATCGAATGTATTTAAGGTCTCTTCAGAATTTTGTGGCCCTTTTTGGACATTTGAACCGACAAAAATGTGGATTAGGATTAAAGTTCAAAACTTTTGCGCAGGAGGGAATGGACCGACATTGTGCATTACGGAAGTGAATCTTATTTTAAATCTTATTGTGCAGTTAATTGCACTAAGACACAAATGTTGAACTTTTGAGGGGACGGTACCCTTAAGGAGGTCCGATATGGGCCATTTTAGAAGTTAAACTAAATTTTGACAAAATATTAGCGTTCCAAAGTTTGAACCAAATAGGTTGCCCCATTCAAGTGATATCGTCCTTGCATTTTAGTGACATTTTTTAAGTATTGGGGAGAAGTACCGGAAGTTGTGGACCAGCATTGCCCCATGAAACTATGTATCGATATAATATGACGAAGACCAAATCGGTTGAACAGTTCGAGAGTTATCGTGCTCTCCGACCGCCACATATGGTGACATAGGGGTTGTTTACAACTTTCCGACTGTTTTCCCAAGAAATATAGACTTGCCCCTGTCAAATTTTGGACCGAATCGGCAGATCCGTTCGATAGTTATCTTGCGCTCCAATCACTACACACGGTGTCATAGGGGCTTTTTTGCATCTTTCAGGCTATTTTCTCAGGAAGTATAAACTTGCCCTTAATGAAACTTGTTCCGTAGTATGGGAGGCAAGTGAATACAAGTTGTTGCAACAAAAATCAAAGCGATTCGAGAGCAGGTCCTAATCTGAACTTATTCGAAATTTCATGTGGGAGGTACCCGAAGGAATGGACCGATTTTTCCATATTGAAACCTCATCTAAGTCTGGTAGAAATTTCACGATGTGCAAAGTATGGATCAAATCGGTTACTTCAAGAGTTGTCTTGCGCACAAATTTTTCGAACATCATGGAACTTTTGTGGGGGAGGTACCGGATGGAATGGACCGATATAGCCCATCTTCGAACTTAAACTAAGTTTTGGCAAAATTTTACGAAAGCCAAATGTTGGACCAAATCGGGTTATCCGTTCGAGTTCGAGCCAGACAGACAGACGGACGGACGGACATTGCTAAATCGACTCCACATTATCTGAAACACATTTCGTCCAACCATACTTGGGGTCTAAAACCATTATTTCGATGAGGCACATTTTGCTGGTATGAAAGTGTATATACCCTCGTTAGCATAAAGGCTGAGGGTATAAACAAAAACAAAAAAAAAAAAAAAATCGGCGAAGGGATATTCAAATAAATCGCGGTCAAAGTTCACACTTTTAGGGCTTTTTTAGGTTTTCGCGATTTTGCTTGGAAACCGCAAGCCCTATCGAAATCGGATTAAAAAAAGTGGTAGCAGTGAAAATTCTTTTTAAGATTGACTTCTATGATATTTTCGTAGGTATTACCATTTTTGAGATATAGAAGTTCAAATTTTGACACTTTACAGACTGTATATAACAAGGTCATGACTGCAATTTCCCAACTTAAACTTATATATCTCAAAAATGGTACAACCTAGGAAAAAATTACGAAAATCAGTCTTATAAAGAATATTCAAAGCTACATATATGATTTTTTAAAAATCCCTCCAGCGATTTTTTCTTGTTATCGGATTTTTCTCATCTATGAACATTACTGTTTCTGCGAAAACTTTCCAGGTGTACGCGGTTTTCATTCAAAGTTAGTTAAGGTGCACCCTGTATGACATTGTTTTATAGGGGGCCATACAGTCAGTACATTGTCCCAATTTGAATTTCTATGTCTCAAAAATGGTAAAACCTACGAAGATAGCATTGAGTTCAATCTTGTAGAGAATTTTCACTGCTACACCATTCTCTTTAATCGAAGCAAAACCATGGCCCGGGGTTACTACCTATCCCGACACGGACAAGAAGAATCCGGAGCAGACATTCCGGGATATATTCCTTCCTATTTGTGGAATAAAATCTGCCTAAACAATCTATTGTATGTGTGTATCATGCTCCGAGTGTAAATTCTCAGACAAATACCTTCGAATGATATTAAAATATATAATAACCTTGTTAACGACCAAAACATCCTGACCATCAATGACAACTTCTAAGCCATACATGGGTATGTAGGCATTTACAAAGCATGCATCATTTTTATACACTTCAATCTCCATTACACTGTGCAACAAAATTCAATTTTTTTCAAAATGATGGGAAAAACCGTGTAGATTATGAAAGTAGGGCTAAAAATATGAGACACGTGTATCGGCGTTTTTAAAGTTTACGTCGGAAAGTAACCAAAATAGGCGGGGCAAGTTCCGCCCATTTTTAAATTTTTCGAAATATTCGAGTTTAGATATCTTGAAATCTTTGCATTTCAGGTATATAGTGTCTTTGGCAACTTTACTTAGGAGGGTTTGGGAAATATTTTTGTTAAAAATTTTAACCCTCATGCGGTTCACAAAGGGGTCTTTTTTGTCCTTTTTTCGGAAATCTTTAAAAGAACTCATTAAAAATGTGATCGTATCAAATCCGAACATTCTACAAAACTGTTCGCCATAAAATTTTACTATAGGTCTCAGAATACACCAAATCTGTAACTCTTGTCTTATCGCCAGGAATCTCTAAAAATGAAAAACACGTTTTAGGGTTAAAGTCGGACTTTATCCGAGTTTATTCAAAATTGTCCCACAAAACATAATTTTAAAGAGATGATGTCAGAGACAAAAATATTCTTCGTCAAATTTCAGCATAGGTCACCAAAGAAATGAAATGTCTATTTACATTTTATAGCATGAAAATATCAGTATCAATTTTGCTGAAAAAACATGAAAGTATTTCCCAATTTTTTTGATGAACATTTTTTCCTTCTTTTTTCTAGTTGATACATGGAAGTAATATAAAACTTGGTTATATGTGAAAAGTGTCAAAGGATGAAAAATTCTACACAAAATTTCACTATGAATTTCAAAATAAACCATAAATCTATTTACACTATTTCCTTAAAAAATTAGATTACAAATTTATATATATTAGGATGAAATTATATGGTTTAATTTGCACTGTTAAATTTACATAATTCCATACTGGATCAAAACCTTTACTTTTTGGGAATATTGTTAAAGGAAGAAATGTTCCAAATGAAATTTCATTATGGGTCTCTGAATAAAAGAAATCTGTAACTATAACATATAACATTCTTAGCAGCACTTGTTTTTGATATATAGTATTTACGGCCATATTTTTCAATTTTCATAGAGATTGTCGTTGTGATTGAATAATATAAATATCTTATTGATGGTTTTTCGTTATAAATTCATACAGAATATGTTGTGCGTTCAATTTAAACAGCTTTAAAAACATTTGTGGTGAATATAAATTTGAAAAATATAAAAAAAAACCCAGATCGGACCTTCCAAAATTTCGTATTTTTAATACTTTCAACTTAAATTCCGTAGTTGGGATAAGCCATTGGTTACTTATATTGCATGCGAAAATACATTAGAGGTCTACGGCTATGGTCCCGTGAACAATTTTGAA
The DNA here is from genome assembly GCF_047663935.1 of Musca autumnalis. NCBI lineage: Eukaryota > Metazoa > Arthropoda > Insecta > Diptera > Muscidae > Musca > Musca autumnalis. The sequence goes on from NW_027411644.1 coordinate 278,798,875, forward strand.
TAAACTCGGATAAAGTCCGACTTTAACCCTAAAACGTGTTTTTCATTTTTAGAGATTCCTGGCGATTAGACAAGAGTTACAGATTTGGTGTATTCTGAGACCTATAGTAAAATTTTATGGCGAACAGTTTTGTAGAATGTTCGGATTTGATACGATCACATTTTTAATGAGTTCTTTTAAAGATTTCCGAAAAAAGGACAAAAAAGACCCCTTTGTGAACCGCATGAGGGTTAAAATTTTTAACAAAAATATTTCCCAAACCCTCCTAAGTAAAGTTGCCAAAGACACTATATACCTGAAATGCAAGGATTCCAAGATATCTAAACTCGAATATTTCGAAAAATTTAAAAATGGGCGGAACTTGCCCCGCCTATTTTGGTTACTTTCCGACGTAAACTTTGAAAACGCCGATAATCTACTCGATTTTCCTTGTCATTTTTTTTGTTGTCGCACAGTGTTATTTACACGAATCACATTGATACATACCTTCACGACCTGAACATGTCTGGGAATGTACTGAAAGAACGGATTGTAGATTAAACGCATTTTTTCGATGTCTCTCTAATCTCCTCAATCACTTGTACTGCATAAAAAAAGTTAGGAATGTGAAATGGTCAGTCGTGTGAAAGCTCATCGTTATACAAATCTGAAGTGTGTATAAATAAGTGTCGGAGTCATACTTAAGAACACTTAATAGTTCCCGGTAATGCAAGCGCTAAGCCAGAGTTTATATTCAGTTGCCAAGTTGTTGTCATTCAGCCATGGCAACCATGTCTGGATTCTGTTGTTAAATACATTCAATTTGTTTGCCTAACGAATGATGACTGATTGAAAAGCTAAATGAACTGAGCAGCGTCATCATCATTCTCCGTTCTTCTTTGCATGCCAGTATCATAGTAGCGGTAAGTTTGTTCATTTTATCTGCTTGCTGCTGTTGTGTCCACTCATCAATTCCCTGTCAAGCGAAGTGTTAATATTTGTTTGTTTAGTAATTTTAAATTGACAGCAATACAAAAGAAAAGTGGCGCTTGAGATTGCCTTTGTATATCCAAATCCCTGTCATTCGTTTGAATACAGGGAGAAGTAACGATTTCCAAAATCGGCATGAATGGACAAAAATTGAGGTGGGAGGGGTCCGCGCTTCCTTTTGTGAGAGGGTATATTTCCATATAAGGAATTTATCAGGCCTGCTTTTCGTATTTTTTTCCTACGTTGTACTATTTTTGAGATATATAAGTTTACGTTGGGAAATTGCAGTCATGACCGATACAGTCAGTAAATTGTCATAATTTGCACTTCTATATCTCCATAATGGTAATACCTACGAAGACATCATAGAGGTCAATCTTATAAGGAATTTTCACTGCTACCACTTTTTCTTTAATCTCATTTCGATAAGGCTTGCGGTTTCCAAGCAAAATCATGAAAACCTAAAAAATACCTAAAAATTTTAACTTTGACCGCGATTTATTTGATTTCGATTTTTTTCCTCATCTATGAGCATTGTCGTTTCAGAAACCGCGAAAACTTACCAGGTGTAAACACATTTCATTTAAATTTAGTTAAGGTGCACCGTGTTGCTTTCTTCGTGCTGCGCCAATATGATCCTCTGTGAGTCTTCATCGTCGGATTATGAAACAGCGCCGCAATCTCCACAACAGCTGTACCAGCCGCAGTATTGCTGCCCTAGTTCCTGATGGCATAACATTCCTGCAGTTTAACTGTGATGGTCTCCGTGTCAAGATCTATGAGTCATTGGAGTCGTGATAGATACAACGTACATCACTTGGATCATACGAGAAGTGGGGCTGGTGGACTTGCAATCCTATTGCACCTATCTGTACAATACAGACCTATTCCACTTGAGCTCGACTCCAGTGAACCATTGTTGGATAATATTGGGGGTAGCGGTAAAATGTGGAACCGCTAAATGTGTATATCCCGCCGATTAATACATGTATCCCGCGTTTTCGCCTGACATCAGGCTACTGTGATAACCGGCTGGTCCTAGAAGATTTGAATGTACATCATGAATTATGGCATTCAATCCCAGGAATGACCAGAGAAGCATTGCGCTAGCTGAGCAAATAGATAGCTCCACATTTTGAACCGTGAACGAGGACACATCCACCAGGATTAGGTCCCCTGACTTATCTGTCATGTCGCCTTGTCTGAAGAATGGCGTGACTTGGTAATCCGCCATTTCCGTTCTGTCGGACCATCTTCCTATCCTCATTTCCATGTCAATTGATAACGTTCTGGTAAAAGAGAGGAATTTCCGAGACATCACAACTGATGCAGAAGCTCAACATTTTCCAGCTGGACGAATTCCAGAAATCAGACCGACAGGATTAGCGAATGAACATGATAAGATTCACCATACGAACCTTAGCGATCACAGACGCGGAAAACATACATTGGAAGTCAATAGTGGAAAAAGTGGTTGCAGCATCTCAAATGCTGCAACATTGTTACCTGTGATAGTTGTAAACTGTGGTCAACGGTTAAGACGTTATTGAACTCTAGTAAAAAGATAATAGGCCGTCTGTCATGTTTAACGCCGTGGGTGTGAGAGACCCGAAGAGGTCCGCGGGTTATTTTAGCCGACTATTTATTGAGCACCTCAATAGTGATCGTGCGAAGTGACGTGTTTTAGGTCGTTTGCGATCTCCTCCAGCCACAATTTATGATGGGTGATGATGTTGCAGATTTTATCCAAGTCTCTAGGATATGGCGGAATTTCAATGGTGATGTTATAGCAGCTGGATAAACAAGGTCCTCAACCTGTCGTCAAGTGAGGAACCCCCAAGATGGAACTGCTAAATGTGTATAACCCGCCGATTAATACCTGTGTACCGCATGGCATTAGGTCACTTTTGGAAAGCGATAACTGGCTGGTTTTAGAAGGTTTTTAAAGAGCATCATGAGTTATGGCAATTAACCCTAAGAAATGACCAGAGAGTTATAGCGATGGTTAAGCAAATAGCCAGGATTAGAGGACACTGGGTCGGACCATCTCCTCATCTCATCAATACACCCACCACCCACTTGTCGAACCATCTCCCTATTTTCATTTCCATCAATGTACCACCCGACTTCATAACCTCTGTATGCCGTACTTTCCTTAACTATGGGAAAGCCAATTGCCAAGGTTCAGAGAATTCCCCAACTAACTCTTCAGAGAACTGTCCAATCCCTTTGATGTTCGGGTAGTAGAGGGGAAATTCCGAGACATCATAACTGGTACAGGTGATCGTCATATTCCAGCTGGTCGAATTCCTAAAATAAGACCTAATTTCAAAGCAGAGGCGACGGGATTAGCGAATGAGCGGGATGAGCTTCGCCGCACGAACTCTAGCGAGCCAGGAGTCAGAGAACTAAAATTGGCAGTCAATAGATTAGTCGATTATCTCAAGAGGAAAAAGTGGCTGGAGCATCTGAAGTGCAGCAACATTGGGAACGGTGGTAGCAGCAAATTGTGGACAACGGTTAATGGAAATCAATAAATTAGTCGGTGACCATAAGTGTGACCTGACCTGTGACCTGACTATTTTCCCAGTAGAGGCGACGGGATTAGCGAATAAACCAGATAAGCTTCACCGTACGAACCTTAGCGACCACAGACTAGGAAAACATACATTGGAAGTCAGTCATCTCAAATGCTGCAACATTGTTACCGGTGGTAGTTTTAAATTTTGGTCCACGGTTAAGACGTTATTGAACTCTAGTAAAAAGGATGATCGGCCGTCTGTAATGTTTAACACCGTGGGTGTGAGAGACCCGAAGAGGTCCGCGGGTTATTTTAGCCGACTATTTATTGAGCACCTCAATAGCGATCGAGCGAAGTTAAGTGTTTTAGGTCGTTTGCGATCTCCTCCAGCCGAGGAGGAACCACTACAATTTATGATGGGTGATGATGTTGCAGATGTTATCCGAGGCGCTAAATCATCCAAAGTTGGTCAAATACCTGAAATTAGACACTTGTGCCCAGCAGAGGCGACGGGATTAGCAATTAAGCGTGATTAGCTTCGCCGTACGAACCCTAGCAACCGCAGAGTCAGAGAATTGACAATGAATGTAAATAGATTAGCCGGTGAGCGCAAGTGGAAAAAGTGGCTGGAGCATATGAAGAGCTGCAACATTAGAACCTATGGTAGTAGTAAATTGTGGACAACGGTTAAGGCATTATCGAACCCTGGTAAAATGGATGATCCGACATCTGTCATGTTTGACGACATGGTTATGAGAGATTCGAAGAGTTACCAAAGCGGAAAATCATCCAAAGCTCTCTTGGATATGACGGATTTTCAATGGTGATGTTAAAGCAGCTGGATAAACCATGAGTCGAGTATCTGAGCACCGCAATAGTTGCCAAAGTCTGGAAAATGGACAGGGTGGTCCCGTTACTGAAACCTGGCAAGGATGTCAACAAAGGTGAATCATACGGGCCGATTTCACTTTTGTCACTAGTAGCAACGATACGTGAGGCGTTACTCCTCTTACCATCAGAGTGTGTACCACAACAGCACTGCACGCCATTTCCATACATATTAACCGAGGTCTCAACCAGAACAGACCGTGCCACACAAAAGTGATGGTAGCATTGCACCTGGCTGAAGCATTTGATGCGGCAAGCCATGCTAAGCTGTTCGAGGATGTCGAGAATACTATCCTCTGAAACGTTGGATCATCAACTATATGTGTTGGAATGAGAGCCGAATCAAATAAACAGAAACAAGCAACAACTAAAACTAGAAATATTTAGATGTTGTTATCATACCCCAACCCTTCTAGAAAACCTGTAATATCGATGTTGTACATTCTATGGACACGATAACATATGGTCGGGAACAGACTTTATTAAGTGGCAAAAGCAGTAAAAGTCGTGAACGACTTTCATATAAATTGTGTTTGGTTTGGTGTAAGGGAACGCAAAATATGCAAAAGTAGAAAAATTCTGGAATAATCCAAGTCCAAAAGTGTAATTTTTACCATACCGTAAAAAGTTAACTTCAATGCATCTTAACCAGAATCTCATTTGCTTTGGCCTGCAAGCAAATTGTGTTACCAATGATAAAACAGATACTTTTCCTTCCTTTTGTGTTCTTTTACTTTCAATTTTCCTTTTCCGTTCCAAACGTTCCAAAAAAAAAACCAAATCATGAATAGAGTATCAATGATCTCTTCGGCCATTGTTACTCTGGTTCTTTTATGGGAATTTAGCAACTACAACAACAACACCAAGAAAAAAAATTCAATTTGAAGCATCCATTTTCAAGTATTTTATGATCGTTCAAATATTTCATGGACGCACGCTTTAGAATTGTTGATGATACCGACAAAGAGAGTGCTTGTGTTGTTGTTTTTGTTGCTGTTTCTTTAAATGGGCGATCAACTTCATCAGAAAATAATGATGATGATCAGCATCATAGCGATGTTAATCGGGTTTCCGTTGTTGTGGTTGTTGGTGAGAAGTATTATAAGGAACAAGATTTCTTTTAGTTGTTCTTTAGTTTTTTTGTCTGATTTAACCATTGAAAATCTACGATGTGTGCCTCTGCCAACTCCGCCCTAACCGAACACCAAACTAACAAGACAATGGCGTTGAATGCCTTCGGGGGTTTTTTTGTGGTATCCATTGAAAATAAAAAGAAAACATATGTATGTAGTTATTTAGTGATTCATATACATACATTTGTATGTATGTGCGCTATAATTCGTATGGCTTTTTTTGTTAAAATTCATTCAATGTTCACATGTTTTGCTTTTATTCATTTCCGTTGAATACCCAAACCGATTCCATTGTTAAAGTAATATTACCGTTATTTCAGCAAAATAATATATAACTACTGGTATTTGCATGTACATACATATATAATGCCTTCCCGCAGACCTTCTACGAATAGAAGATCTTCAATAGGTTTTTATGTGTTCTATAGATAGAAGATCTTCTATAGTCTCAGAGATATGATGTGGGAATGTACGCCGGCAAAAATATTGATTTGGATTAAGGTTCAAAAGTGTTGCGGTGGATGTGGAGGTGGATTCAACGTATTTTCCCTTGGACTGCTATTGTACATTTCGTTGTTTTCGATGGTGTTTATAATGTTGCTAATTTCTTCCAAATGTTCTCTCCATCTTTGCATTTGTTCGTTAGTAGTCTACCATTGCGATCTTTTACTGCTTGGTTCCTGGTACACCTTCGATTTGTGTGACTATCTATCGTCCGGTGTAGCCTTATCATGATATTCTGGCTTGCTGCTTCCTCTGCTGTTTTTGCCAGATCTTCTAGGAACTTTCTTTTGTCTCTTCTGAAAGTATGGGTCAAATCGGTAAGACCCTTCGAGATTTATCGTGCGCATAATTTTTTCGATAATAATAATAATTTTTTTGTGGGGGAGGTACTCGAGGGAGTGGACCCGCATCAAACGTAAACTGAGTTAGAACAAAGTATTACGAAAGCCAACTTTTGTATCAAATCGGTTAATACGTTCGAGAGTTATCGTGCGCTCCAGCCAGCAAGACAGACGGACGGACATTGCTAAATCGACTCCAAATTGTCTGAAATGAATTTCGTCCAAACATACTTGGGGTTTATTTGTTTATTTCGATGAGGCACATTTTGCCCGTATGAAAGTGTATATACCTCCTTAGCAGAAATTAAATTATATGTGATATAAAGTGATATATGTATATTTATTGATATAATAAATTAAGTGAGAAATAAAAGTTTATGCCATGTGGGTCATGTCGTGTGGCTCCAAAACATATAAAAAAAATTGTTAAATGACTTTATCGTGAGCTTTTTTATCGAATCTACTTATTATTAATATTTAATCTTACGTAAAACTTATCAAAATATGATACGGGGATACGAGGAAGAAGTTTAATCCAAACTTTGCATATCGTACTATACATTTTTCGCAAAAGTTCAAATTTTGTCCTTTAGGCCTCACCCTAGAATTGGTGTCGAGATGTATTCCTGGCTAGGTCCCTAGCTGAGCGTATTTTGAATTAGGCAAACCCAATTGATTCTCTTAGTTGTTCTATTTTGTGTCTTCTATAGGTTTCCATAGAGGAACATCGACAGACCTTCTAAAGGAATTTAATTTCTTATTTGTAGAATTAAACTCTGGAACGAATACGACTTCGTTGTGCGCAACAAAATATCAGTCACACAACAGGTGGGTATGTACGTATGTGTCGTATGAATGTTATTGAAACAGTTTTGTGTACTTGAATGAACATTTTATCTTCTTGCCTAATTTGTCTCAGTCAGACAAAAAGAAATTGAATTGAGTTTTCCTTAATGAATGACATGTAAGACATGTAAAATGAACTCTTGAGTTAATTTTGTTGTGAGTTTATTTATAAAACACTTTTATGAGTGAATATTCTGAGTGTACCAACCAAATGAGCTGTACGTGTTTATTGTATGTAGTTTTCACTCAGTTTGTGAGAGTAGCAACGAATGAGTTGTGCGTTCATCCATTCATGTATTTACTCTCAACAATACGTTGAATGCCGCCATAGTATAATAATCGTAACAGTATGAACAACCATAGCAGAATTAATTTTAATGACAAATTACTAGACTTACCATTGGGTTGGATGGAAGCACCATCGATCGTTATTTGCGAAGTAGTAAACGTTCATAAAGGAAGGTAATCTAAATTACAGTCGTTTTTATTAGGAAAATTCAGGACGAAATAATTGAAAGTGAAGTGAATTGAAACACCTTTAAATGGAATTTTAATGAAATTTTTAAAATGTTGTATAATATAGATCTTCTGGGAACATGTACAAAGTCCCGGCTCAATTTGTAAGTTATGGTACTCATCAAACATTAGGGACCGAATGTGTGGACTAGACTGGTTTTAAATCAAATGGAAAAATCTATGTCGGATTTTTTAGGCGAAACCCTCCTATATGTTAACACGTGTCCCTAGAGCCTCGAAGTTTCCATAGTAATTTACATATATGGGGCCAAAGGTGAATTTTCTCAACGATAAATCTTGAGGGGAGGAAGTAATTTGGTCCATACTTTGCAGGTCGTGAAATTGCTACCAGACCAATACGGACTCAATCGGTCTATTCCTTCGCGTTCCTCCCACACAAAATTTCGGAAAAGTTCATTTTAGGACCTGCTCTCGAATCGCTTTGATTTTTGTTGTAACAACTTGTATTCACTGCTCCCATACGACGGTACAAGTTACATCCGGGGCAAGTCCATACTTCCTGAGAAAATATCCTGGAAGGGGAAAAAACCTATGACACAGTAACTTTCGAACGGATCTGCCGATTCGGTGTAAAATTTGGCCTTCGTAATATTTTGTTTTTCTTTCCACTTCTTCAGGTACCTCCCAACAACAGATCAAAAATGTTCGAAGAAATTGTGCGCACCATAACTCTTGAAGGGTGCGACCGATTTGGTCCATACTTTACACATCATAATATATTTATCAGATATAGATCAGGTTCGAATATGGACTATGGACACTCCTTCGGGTACCTCCCACACAAAATTTCGGATAAGTTCACTTTTAGACCTGCTCTGGAATCACTTTGATTTTTGTTTGAAGTAACTTGCATTCGCTGTCACAATTACGACGGTACAAGTTTTTTCAGGGGCAAATCCATGCTTGTTGAGAAAACTGGCCGAAAGGTGTAAAAAACGCCTATGGCACCATATGTAGTGGCTGGAGGGCACAATAACTTTCGAACTGATCACCCAATTTGGCCTTTGTCATATTTTGTCCAATCTTAGTTCCAGTTCGAAGATGGGCAAACCGTTTCACAACTTCCGGTACTTCGCCCAATATTTAAAAAAATGTAATTTAAATGGTGTGCACGATAACTCTTGAACGGGGCAACCAATCTGGTCCAAACTTTGGATGTCCTAATATGTTGTCCAAATATAGTTTAACTTCTATTATATCGCTCCAGCCTTTTCGGTACCTCCCCCACAAAAGTTCAACATTTATGTCCAATTGCAGTTTAGGGTCTGTTCGAAGATTCTTTGGAAATATATACCGATGTTGTTCGATGTGGTCCTGTTTTCTGAGGACAAGTCCATGCTTCCTGCCATAGTGGTTCAAAAGTTATACAATGACCCACTGAAATGACTAGTGGGCGCGCTATCTATCGAAAAGATGTGACTCCCGAAATAAGATCTACTTCCATAATTGATTATGTCGATTTCTTTAAGTACATCCTCCGCAACACTTTTGAACTTTAATACTAATCCACATTCTTGTCGGCATGATCAAATATCCAAAAAGGTCCACAAAATTCTGGAAAGACCCTAAATACATTCGATCTGTACGTAGATGAAAGTTTCAATTCACATAGGCTTATGGTATATCTCTGTCGGTAAAGCCGAATGATACTTTCACCGAACTTCACCACCGAAAATTGTCAACACAGGTCCACGTTTTGGTATGACCCCATAAAACGGAACCACCGATCTAAGTTTTATCTATATTTTCGGCAAGATTGGATGTCCCTTGACATTTATGGTTTCCAGTGGTTAAAAACTTCTCCATCAAAATGTGTGAACATTGGCCCACGTTGTGGTATAGCTCCCATATAACAAATAACCGAATTAGCTAATATAAGGTATTTGGGCTTCCCAGTGGTTAAAAAATTCTCCAACTAAAATTGTGGGCATTGGTAAAGGGTGATTTTTTATCTATTATCTTTTTGGCAACACTGGTTTAAACAGCTGACGCACTTTTCGTGTTTTGTTTCACTGTCAAACATCTTCAGTTTGGTCTATAATTTAACAATGAATCGTCGAAACGAACAACATCTTACAACAACGAAGATCCACTTTTTTTATCGAAAAATTGTGTTCAGCGACTCATTTTTGGCTCAATGGGCACGTTAATAAGCAGAATTGGCCGCCTAGATCGTGCGATTTAAGGCCTTTAGACTATTTTTTGTGGGGCTATGTTAAAGCTCATGTCTATACACACATGCCCGCTTCAATTGACGCATTGGAAGACAACATTGATGCATTTATTCACGAGATACTGGCCGAAATGTTGGAAAAAGTATGCCAAAATTGGACTAAGCGGATGGACCATTTGAGGCGCAGTCACGGTCAACAACATTGATGCATTTATTCACGAGATACTGGCCGAAATGTTGGAAAAAGTATTCCAAAATTGGACTAAGCGGATGGACCGTTTGAGGCGCAGTCACGGTCAACATTTGCATGAAATAATCTTAAAACATTAAATTATATGGACCGTACTATCGATTCAAATAAAGATTTCATCCATTTTTCTGAATTTTATGTGTTTGTTTTTGAAAAACTTTCCTATAGTTCTTAAAAAATCACCCGTTACTTTCGTAACAGAAAGAAAATTAATTATTCCACATTCTTACTTACTTACTTAGCTGGCCCATTACAGAACATTTGTTGTTAGCGGGTTCATCATCGCTCATTCTTATGATATGGCCTAGCCAACGCAATCGCTGCATCTCGATACGTTTAACAATATTGATGTCGTTGTATAGCAGATACAGCTCGTGGTTCATGCGACGTCGATATTCACCGTCAACGCAGATTGGTCCGTAGATCTTTCGAAGAATTTTTCTCTCAAACACACCAAGCACTGCCATGTCTGCTTGCGCAAGTACCCAGGCTTCGGAGCCATACATCAGCACGGGTAGTATCAGTGTTTTGTAGAGCGTTATTTTTGTTTGACGAGATGTGGCTTTGTTTTTAAACTGCTTACTTAATCCAAAGTAGCATCTGTTGGCCAATACAATTCTTCTTTTTATTTCACAAACTGATGTCGTTTGTTGTGTTGACGGAGGTGCCGAGGTAGACGAAGTCTTTTACTACCTCAATATTATAGGAACCAACTTCCACAGTCGGTCCGAGCTCAATGGACGCATTGCGCGTCGACACCATCAACTTGGTCTTCTCACCGTTTACCGCCAGACCCACTTTAGCAGATTCTCCTTCGACCTTTATAAAGGTATCAGTTACTTCTTTTACTGATCGACCCATGATGTCTATATCATCAGCATAAGCAAGTAACATGTGACTATTGGTGTAGATTGTGCCACTTCTTTTGACGTTTGCCTCTCGTATAACCTTTTCTAGCAGGATGTTGAAGAGGTCACACGAAAGGCTGTCTCCCTGTCTGAAACCTCTTTTGGTACCAAACTCTTCGGAGAGGTTCTTTCCTATTTTAACTAAGGACCTCGTGTCAGTTAAAGTCATTTTACAAAGCCGGATGAGCTTTGCGGGAATACCAAATTCAGACATGGCTTGGAATACCTTTGAGCGCAGCGGACTGTCGAAGGCTGCTTTATAATCGACAAAAAGGTGGTAGGTGTCGATCTGCATCTCTTGGGTCTTCTCCAGGATTTGCCGCAGGGTAAATATCTGGTCAATGGTGGACTTGCCAGGTCTAAAGCCGCATTGGTATGGTCCAATAATCTCGTTGACCATTGGCTTTAGTCGTTCGCACAATATCCCTGACACGATCTTGTAGGCAATAGGGAGTAGACTTATGCCCCTATAGTTAGAGCATACAGTCTTATCTCCCTTCTTGTGGACGGTGCACAGGATACTCAGGTTCCAATCGTCGGGTACTCGTTCTTCCTGCCAGATGGTGCTAACTAGCTGATGAATACACCTTATCAGCGTGTCGCCTCCGGTTTTGAACAGCTCGGCTGGTAAGCCATCGGCCCCTGCTGCCTTATTATTCTTCAGCCGATTTATTGCTGTCTTTACCTCATCTTGGCTGGGCGGTATACATTCAATACTACCTTCTGGGATTGGGACTGTGGTATCTTCGTCGTCTTCGCTGCTATTGGATACCAACAGATTTGAAAAATGTTCTTTCCATATCCTGAGTACACTCTCTGTATCAGTTACCAAATTACCTTGCTGGTCTCTACAGGAGGATGTGCCTGTACCAAAGCCATCAGTTTGATGCTTGACTCTTTGGTAGAATTTTCGGACTTCATTCTGGCTCCTGTACATCTCGATTTTTTCACACTCCCGCTTTTCCATCTCTCTCTTTTTCCTGCGGAAAAGACGTTTCTCCTCTCTCCTTTTCTCCCTGTATCTCTCTCGTGCGCTACGCGTTGCTACGGATTGTAAAGTAACCTTATATGCCGCATTTTTTTCTTCGGTGGCAGCACGACACTCCTCATCATACCATGGATTCCTTGGTGGAGGTCTCTGGTATCCAAGTATGGATTTTGCGGCTGTTTGCATGGAGTGGGCAATGCTTTGCCATTGCGCTGATATGTTATCGGCATGAGGAGGGCTTTGATTAAGCAATTGGGCTAGTTGAGTGGAATATGCTGTGGCTATCTGTTGTGATTGCAGCTTACCGATGTCTAACTTTCGTGTTGTGTCTGTTCGTACTTTGTTTGCTACGTTTAAGCGGGTGCGTACCTTTGCTGCAACAAGGTAGTGGTCCGAATCAATATTTGCGCCTCGGAACGATCGTACATCCAACACGCTCGATGAATGTCTTCCATCTATCACAACATGATCAATTTGGTTTCTTGTTTTCTGATCTGGAGACAGCCAGGTGCCCTTATGAATATCGAGATGATTAAATCTGGTACTGCTAACTACCATGTTTTTTGCAGCTGCAAAGTCTATCAGTCTCATACCATTGTCAGATGTTTCACTGTGGAGACTGAATTTCCCGACTGTTGGGCCAAAGATATTCTCCTTTCCAATTTTGGCATTAAAATCGCCTAGAATGATTTTAATGTCATGGGCAGGGCAACGGTCATATGTTTCTTCTAAGCGCTCGTAAAATATATCTTTGGTCTGTTCATCCTTTTCTTCAGTGGGAGCATGAGCGCAAATAAAGCTGATGTTGAAGAATTTAGCTTTTATTCGAATTGCAGCAAGTCTTTCATTCACTGGAGTGAAGCTGGATACAAGATGTTTTAGTCTCCGACTAACTACGAATCCACAACCAAACTCATGCTTTACGTCATGGCAGCTATAATACAGTGCGTCACCTTTAGGTGTTGTTGTGACGCCTTTCCCAATCCATCGTATTTCCTGTATGGCAGTAATATCGGTCTTGTACTTTTCAAGTACGTCTGCCAATGCGAAGACTGCACCTTCTCTATAAAGAGTGCGAACATTCCAGGTGCAGATTCGCAGATCATGGTCCTTAAAACGTTTGCGGGGTTCGTCAACTTTAGAGGGGTTTGTTTTTCTTTTCTTTCGTTTTTTCACAGTAGGCTGTTTTTTCTAGGGGAGGGTTACTAACCCGACGCCCAAACCCAAGTTTTTAACGTTCTTATGGGTGAACGCGCGGCACATGTTAGCTCACTACCTTTAACGGGTGTTAAAGGCAGTTCCCCAGGTGACACCACGGGGAGGTCAGTGTCCACTTGGGATGAAAGAGGGACCAAGATAAATCCTGGGCTTTGCCATGTTAAAACCGTGTTATTCCACATTCATAAGTTCAAAATATATCATGGTGCCTGACGAACATAATATTTTTTAATTTACTTTTTTGTTTCACTTTCATTTGAGTACATCCAATTTTGTTCGTCTGAAAATTAGCATGTTATCCGATATTTGTTGTTTACTTTCAATAAGTTGTTGTTGTTGTAATGGCAAAGTTATTTCTGTTTTACACAGTTTCAGAATGACAGACACAAAATTTTTTTATTTACCTTAACACAATTTTACTAATCATTAATTTGTTTATACATTAGCAAATTACGATTTTATGATGCTCATATTTGAGAATGGGGAAAAACACCTGCTAAAAATAAAAAACTACATGCAATTAGGTGGAATTAATCATCTACAATATTAGGTGGATTCCGGATTTAACAACGCTTCAGTTTTTTTTTTGCAACAAAATGTACCCAATGTTATTTTAAAGAAAGCAATTCCTTATTTCACCTTTTTCGGTCACGTGGCCTCATCTTGGTACAACTGTTAACAGTAGTTCAAAAACAAACAATATAAAAATATCCTTGAATTCGATACAACTTCAATAAATAACAATGATGCGGAATGAAGGTCACTAGCAATATTGTAAGAATACAATTTAATTTGTGTGAGTAGCCAATTTTATGTTTGCTCCTTGGTCAAGGTTATGTCTGGGGTTTTGTTAGCAAACATTACTGAGATCTGGAAGTCAATTTGTTCTGCTTGCCAAGGTCAATTGTTGCATGACTTCAGTTAGAGAGACAAAATACTAAGTAGCAATAAGTGTAACAAAACAGTTTGTCATTTTTTGTGTCAGAGTGCAACATGCACACAGAGGACGCAGGATGATGGTTCGATCGTTTTGTTGCAATGCATTCAAGGACATTACCATCGTAAAGACAATGCTTGTGTGTAACTTTAAGACTACCAGCCTTACTACTGTTGCAACCTAAAAGAAAGGAAAATTATTATATATCTACATGTGCGTGTCGTGTTAATGCAGAACAGAATAATGTATGAAGCATTCATTGTTCTGTAGTGGAATTCTGTTACCGAATTTTGAGTTACCGACAAAGATCGGTAAATTAAAGTGCAGAATTCCACTACTGATCTGCTAAGGAACGATTCAGTGTAAAGATTGGGCTCTACTGAAAACAGTACTCTATTTTACATATTGAAAGGGAAAATATAGTTGATCCATAGATCGAAAACTTAAGTCCTCATGCGACAACATCAACGTCAAGCACAGTCGAACTTCTCTATAACGCAGCTGCTGGGGACAAATAATTTGTACGCTATATAGAAAATTGGCTATTCAGGGACCATTTTGTATGGAAATATTATATATTAGTATTTACATATTTATAAAATTATTCGTTATAAAGAAGTTCGACTGTAGTATGAAGTAATAGAATTCGCGCCTGAAAAAAATACGATAGGTAGCAGTACCACATGTTTGGATGTCTTGTTCGGAGGAATGCGCTCGAATATGGGTATAAAATGTGCAAAACGTCTCGTCAATGCAAATTACTGGAGCTATCAGAGGTAGTTCATAGGCTGCCTTGAACCAAAAGCTTTGAAAACAAGTGAAAAAGTATCAGTCGGTTTTTCCGACCGAGATATACCCTCAGCCTGTGTGGATTGAAATACTTTTTTCCCAAAAAAAAACCGATGTATTTTGAGGGGGTTTTCAAAATTGTGGGCGCATGAACAAACAAAAATATGGATTGGATTAAAGCTCAAAAATTTGCGGGGATAACGATAGATAGGGCTTTATTATCACACTAGCCTACGAAAAACATAAACAGGGCCACACACAGTGATATGGTGCCATAGGGGTTTTTTTTGAACTTTCAGGCTATTTTCTCAGGAAGTATGGACTTGCCCCTGATGAAACTTGTACCGTCGTATGGAGGACAGTGAATGCAAGTTGCTAAAACAAAAACCAAATCGATTCCCGAGCAGGTCCTGAACTGAACTTATCCCAAATTTTATGTGGGAGGTACCCGAAGGAGTGGACCGATCATCTAAGTCTGGTAGACGTTTCACGATTTGCAAAGTATGGACCAAATCGGTTACATCCTTCAAGTGTTATCGTACGTACAAATTTTCCGAACATTTTCGAACTTTTGTGGGGGAGGTACCGGAAGGAGTGGACCGATATAGCCCATCTTCGAACTTAAACTAAGTTTGGGCAAAATATGACGAAAGCCGAACCGAATCGGTTCATCCGTTCGAGAGTTATCGTGCGCACCAGCCAGCCAGACAGACGGACAGACAGACGGACGGACATTGCTCAATCGACTCCAAATTGTCTGAAACACATTTCGTCCAAACATACTTGGGGTCTAAAATCAATATTTCGATGAGGCACATTTTGCCCGTATGAAAGTGTATATACCCTCGTTAGCATAAATGCTGAGGGTATAAATATCAGCTACATTTATTGTTTAATGAGGCTAAAACCTTGAAAATACCGAAAATCGGGCGATACCGTTCTATTGGAGCTATATCAAAACGTGGACCTATGTACATAATTTCTATCAGAAAAGTTTTTTGTTTCCATTGGGAACCCTCAATGCAAAATTTCGGAATATTTGGGCGTGAAACATATGTAAAATCTTCAAAATTCAGAAAATCGGTAGGTATCGTTATATGGGGTCTATATCAAAACGTGGACCTATGTCCATAATTTTTATCGGAAAAGTTTTTTGTAAAGTGAAAACCCGGCATCTCAAAATTCAACCAATTTAGTTGATAAGTTTAGCTAAAATATTCAAAATACCGAAACATTAAGAAGTACCGTTGCATTGGGACTATCCCAAAACGTGGACCGACCTTCCCAATTTTTTGCTCTCGACATTGTCAGTGAACTATAAGTATTTATACCAAAATTCATCTGCCAACGCCAACTCTTTTTATATTTGGCCACCGTTTATTTGAACTCGCGACATAGTGCAGCGTTTTTTTTGAGGTTATGCGCCATTATCTCGGGAACTATGGACTTGCCCTCGAGAAAAATTACAATGACGTAACGGGGGCCGCACGAACATCCTGTTACAAAAAATTTCATAACGATTCGTGAGGTGTCACTAAACTGCACTTATTTCAAATTTTGTGTGGGAGGTACATGAAGGAGTGGACCGATATAATCCATATTCGAACCTGATGTATGCCTAGAGTTAGTATTATGCAAAGTTTTGTTCAATTCGGTTACTCTCTTCGAGAGTTATCGTGCGCACAAATTTTGCGAGAATTTTTGAACATTTGTGGGGGAGGTACCTGAAGGAGTGGACCTATATGGCCCATCTTCGAACTTAAATCAAATCCAGACAAAATATTTCGATACCCAAGATTTGAACCGAATCGATTGATCCGTTCGAGAGTTATCATGCGCACCAGCCAGCCAGACAGACAGACGGACGGACATTGCTAGATCTACTCAAAATTGTCTGAAACTGATATCGTACAAACATACTTAGGGTCTAAAACCATTATTTCGATGAGGCACATTTTTGGTCGTATCAAAGTGTATATACCCTCATTAGCCTAAAGGCTGAGAAAATAAAAACCATCGACTCCAAATTGCCTGAAACGGATTTCATCCAAATGGATTAACCAATTCGGTTCAAAATGTGGCTGTCGTAATATTTTGTCTAAACTTAGTTTAAGTTCGAAGATGGGTTATATCGGTCCATTCCTTCCGGTACCTCCCCCACAAAAGTTCGAAAATATTCGGAAAATTTGTGCACACGATAACTCTTGGAGGGAGTAACCATTCTATGTGCATCGTGAAATTTCTACCAGATTTAGATGAGGTTTCAATATGAACTCAATCGGTCCACTCCTTCTGTTACCACCCACACAAAATTTCGGATAAGTTCACTCTCGAATCACTTTGATTTTTGTTGAAACAACTTGCATTTGCTGCCTACATTACGACGGCACAAGTTTTTTCAGGAGCAAGTCCATACATCTTGAAAAACAGCCCGAAAGGTAGTGGCTGGAGAGCGCGATAACTCTCGAACTTATCAATCGATTTGGTCCAAAATTTGGCCCTCTTCATATTTTCTCCAAATTTTTTTCAGTTCGAAGATGGGCAATACCGGTCCACAACTTCCAGTACTTCACGCCAATATTTAAAACATGTCACTAAAATGGCATGCACGATATCTCATGAACGGGACAACCAATTTGGTCCAAACTTTGGATATCCTAATATTTATTTCCAATTTGGACTCAATCGATTCACTTCTTCGGGTACCTCTCACACGAATTTTCGGAAAAAGTTTAGTTTAGGGCCTGTAATCGAATCACTTTGATTTTTGTTATAACAACTTGTATTCACTGCCCACCATACGATGGTACAAGTTTTATTAGGAGCTAGTCCATACTTCCTGAGAAAATAGCCAAAAAGTGGCAAAAACAAACCCCTATGACACCGTGTGTATTGGTTGGATCAACCGATTTGTACCAATATTTGGCCTTCGTAATATTTTGTTTAAACATAGTTTAAGTTCGAAGATAAGCCCTATCGGTCCACACCTTCAGGTACCGCCTCCACCAATGTTCAAAAATGTTCGGAAAAATTGTGCACACAATAACTCTTAAAGGGATTGACCGATTTGGTCCATACTTTACACATCCAAATATATCTATCAGATATAGATAAGGTTCGAATATGGACTGTATTTGTCCACTCCTTCGGGTACCTATCACACAAAATTTCGAATTTCACTTTAAGACCTGCTTCCGAATCGCTTTGATTTTGTTGGAGCAACTTACATTTTTTTAGGGTCAAGTCTTGAGAAAACTGCCCGAAAGGTGCAAAACCCCGATGGCACCATATGTAGTGGTTGGAGAGCACGATAACTCTCGAACTGATCAACCGGTCCAAAAGTTATACGATGACCCACTGAAATCACTAGTGGACACGATATCTATCGAAAATACATGACTCCCAAACTAAGATCCACTTCGATAATGGACTATGCGGTCCATTCCTTTACCTACCTCCTCCTAATCTACATTTTTGTTGGCAAGTTCAAATGTCCAAAAAGTGTTTCAATTCATGGGATGGGGGAATATCTCTGTCGGCAAAGCCGACTGATACTTTTTTACTTGTGTTTTAATTATTATTTTTTTTATTTTTTTAAAAACAGTATCGATATCAGTGTAGCTAAGATAGGCAATCAGTCTCCACTGCAAAATTACTCCTGATGGTCTAGAATTCCTTTCCTGTGGGCTTGTGTTTTTTACTTCCTCCTTTAAAGGTCATACAGATTTCTAGATACATTATTAAAGGTCTGCATATATGTAAATATGCAATACAATTTATCGAGTTTTGATTTTTAATATTATATTTCAAAATTAATTTCAAACAGGGTATTTCTCTGCTAACAAAATTTTACTGCATGGTCCTATCAACCATTATCACATCACATATGAACGCGCATGTGTGTGTGTGTGTGCTAAACAAAAACCTTAAGTAACGAATTTTAAACAAATCATACCCTTTGAACCTGTTGCGCATTGTTTGTTTACAAAAAACAAACACAAAGGTTTGGGGTAAAATAACAACAATTATGGAAAATCCTAATTGTTGTTCGTTTCGTCGGTGGTATTGGTGGTGGCGATGGCGATGATGTTGATGAAGATGACGACCATTTAGGCGTCGTTAATGATGAATATGAAATACCTAATGGACAGAGCGGGAATTTCAGCGTTTTAATTTGTTTAGGCAATACTCGTAGGCAAATATTGGTATTACAAGTGATGCGATGGTGATGGTGTCTAGCCAGAGAACCCATTCACTTGCCACTATTTTTCCCATTCCCTTGGTGGTTGGTTAAATTATGGGTTTGGGATTTTCAATTTGTTATTTTCTTTATTTATTCAAATATTTGTTAAAGGTTTAGTTAGGGACATGATAGTTAAGGGATTTCTTCATTTTCTTCTTCTTTCTCCACTAGGTAAAAAGCAAAGACTGCCCATTCGAAATTGAATGGCAAATATTATTTTAAGAGAAGAAAGGTTTAAAATACATACACCTTATGTTGAAGCCGCTATTTTAAGTTGATAAAAAAGAAATCACACAAAATCATCATCAGAAAAAAATGAACTGAAATAAATAAGAAAAGTCAGAACAACCTCTTTAAGAAGTTTTTTGGTATTCCCAAAAACTGATTTCTTGGAAAATATGTCTCTCAATTGATGTTCGGACAGAAGTGAAATTTTCATCCAACCACAAAATCAATTATTAACGGCATCGAAGGTTTTTGTTTTTTGTTTCTCTTCGTTTCCTTTTTGTATATACCATTATGCATATTCAAGGATACCATTGAGGACAATAAAACGTAACGAAATGTGTGCAAACATTCATCCTTATTTGTTGCCTTTGTTTGTGGAAGCGTAAAAAATCAATTTACTTACAACAAACAACGACATCCATAGACAAATACCAGCCAGCAATGATGTCCAGACATGTGGTTTTATATCCTTAGAACGTCGTTTTCTATTGTGGTATTAGTAACAGACCGCAAAATTGCAATTCACCG
Organism: Musca autumnalis; assembly: GCF_047663935.1. NCBI lineage: Eukaryota > Metazoa > Arthropoda > Insecta > Diptera > Muscidae > Musca > Musca autumnalis. Next base: position 278,818,876 of record NW_027411644.1, read on the forward strand.
CATTGGTTGTGTGGTGGAAACAATTGCAACCATTACAAATTTCAATTTAGTTTAGTGTGTGTGGGAATGAGGTGGCAAAGGGTAGTAAGTTGGAATAGGTAAGTCGGATAATTTCAACAATAATGTTTAACATTTAAGAGTTACGATTTGAACATAATTTGCATAAGGTGCTTGTTGTCTAAGTCTTTTGTTTTCAGATGTCTTATAAAACAGGTATACGTACAATTGAAAAACATATTTTCTTTCAATGAAAATATTCCCACATAATAGTACCGATTCGGTACAAAATTTGGCATTCATAATGTTTTGTCCTAACTTAGATAAATTTCGAAGATAGGTCATATCGGTACACTCCTTCGGGTATGGCATCCCCAAAAGTTTGAAACTTTTCACTGAAATAGTGCGCACCATAACTCTTGAAGGCAGTAACCGATATGGTCCTTATTTGTATTTTTACCACAGATCAGAAAAAAGAAAAAATCGTAAAAACTGAAGCTTTTGTTCATTTAAGGGCAAACACAATTTAAACAAGTAACAAGTAAAAAAGTATCAGTCGGCTTTGCCGACACAGATATACCCTCAGCCAATGTGAATCAAAACATTCATCTACTGACCGATCGGCACACTTGTTGAACTTTTGTGGGGGAGGCAACATAAAGAGACGATCGATATCGGCCAGTTAAACTAAATTTGGACAAAATATTAGGAGATCCAACGTTTGGATAAATTTGATTGCCCCGTTCAAGAGATATCGTTCATACCATTTTAGTGACATTTTTTACATATTGGAGAAAAGTGCAGGAAGTTGATGCCAATCTTCGAACTGAAACAAAGTTTGGACACCTTTTGGACTGTTTTCTCAAGAAGTATGGACTTGCCCCTGAAAAAGCATTTCCGTCGTAACTGAGGCATCGAATGCTTCAACAGAAATCAAAGTGAATCGAGAGCAGGTCTTAAAGTGAATTTATCCAAAATTTTGTGTGGGAGGTACCCGAATGAGTGGAAAAATATAGTCCATATTCAAACCTGATATACATATGGTAGATGTATTAGGATGTGTAAAGTATGGACCAAATCGGTCACTCTCTGCAATAATTATAGTGCGAACAATTTTTCCGAACATTTTTGAAAGTTTGTGTGAGAGGTACCTGAAGATGTGGACCGATATGGCTTATCCTCGAACTTATACTAAGTTTGGACAAAATATTACGAAGGACAAATTTTAAACCGAGTCTGCAGATCCGTGCAAGAGTTATCTTGCGTTCCAATTACTAAACACGGAGTCATAGGACGTTTTTTTGCACTTTTCGGGCTATTTGCTCAGGAAGTATGGACTTGCCTCAGATGAAACTTGTACCGTCGTATGGGGTGCGGTGAATACAAGTTGTTACAACAAAAATCAAAGCGATTCGAGAGCAGGCCCTAAACTGAACTTTTCCGAACTTTTGTGTGGGAGGTACCCGAAGAAGTGGATGGATTGAGTCCATATTGGAACCTCATCTAAGTCTGGTAGAAATTTACGATGTGCAAAGTATGGGCCAAATCGGTTACTCTCTTCGAACTTTTGTGGGGGAGGTACCAGAAGGAGTGGACCGATATAACCCATCTTCGAACTTAAACTAAGTTTGGACAAAATATAATATAATAATTGTTCCACAAACAACTCAGGCGGGACAGGGGAGACTTCTCTCATATCAATGAGTGCACCCCGATTCATATTAGCTCAATGATATGGGACCTACTGTTTATCGCTGAGTCCGAACGGCGTGTCTAAGATACCACTTGTAGAGAAGTTGTACAAGGCTGAAATACTCAGAAAATGTCGCCAACATTACAGAGGGGTGTTTTGCCACCGTTGAGAAGTGTTTGATGTTGACTGGCCGGGGAATCGAACCCACGACCTTCAGCGTGCAAGGCGGGTGTGCATACCATTGCACCACGATGGACAAAATATTACGAAAGCCAAATTTTGAACCGAATCGGTTGATCCGTTCGAGAGTTATCGTGCGCTCCAGCCAGCCAGCCAGACAGACAGATGGACGGTCAGTGCAAATTCCACTTCAAATTGTCTGAAACGGATTTCGTCCAAACAGTCGACTTCGCCGCCAGAGATATACCCTCAACCTCCGACGTACGTACGATGTACAACGTTTGGACCAAATCGGTTTCTCCCTTCGATGGTTAGTTTGTGCCGGAAGGCTTTTTTGTAGCTTTTGGGTCATTATCTCAAGAAGTAAGGACTTGTACCTTAATAAATATGTACCATCTTAATGGGGAAATCAAATGCAAGTTGTTACAAAAAAAAAAATTGGACCGATTCGACTGATCCGTTCGGGAGTTATCGTGCGCTCCAGCCACTACACATGGTGCCAGAGGGGTTTTTTTAAACCTTTCAGACTATTTTCTCAGAGAGTATGGACATTCACATGAAACAAGTGCAAAGGTATCAGTCGGCTTTGCCGACAGAGATATACCCTCAGCCTCTGTATATTGAAACTATTTTTCCCAAAAAAGTATGTATTTAGTGGGTTTTAAAAATTTTGGGCGTTTGAACCGACAAAAATGTTGATTAGGATTAAGGATCAAAAGTTTTGCGGAGGAGATACTAAAAAGAATGGAACTCCAGCCACTAGATATGGTGTCATAGGGGGTTATTACACCCTTCGGGCTGTTTGCTGAAGAAGTATGGACTTTTTTTTTTTTTTTAGTAGGTATTTCATTTATTTCAATTTGATTGTTTACATAGTTAAGTTGCCCCGCGCCACGATGTGGCATTTTGGGGCGAGTTGGCAAATAATTAATCAATTTCCATATTATTTACTGAGATTTAGGTACATATGTATTTTAATTTACATAAAATATGTAATTATATCAAAATTACAATAGAAGCATTTCTATATTACTTAAAAGGTGCGATTTTATGGTTGTTTTAAAATTTGATATTCTATCAATATTTTTAATTGCCAAAGGTAGGCGATTGTACTCAGTACAGCCAATGTATTCTATCCGTTGTTTCGTCGTTTCAAGCCTACAACGCTTTACAGTTAAATTCATATTGTTTCTGGTGTCGAAAGTAGACTGATTCCTCGAAAAGTCAATGCATGTATGATTCATTTGCCGTATAGATTTAAACATGTACATATAAAGCTGTAATTTCCATAATCCATGTATTGGTAGGATATCTTTGCAAACATCTTTGTATAAAGACAACGTTGAATAATGCATCGGAAGACCAAACACAATTTTAAGAGCCTTGTTCTGAGTCCGCTGTAGGCTTAGTAGTTCCACAGATTTCCTGTAACCATAAATGAGAGGCAAATAGTTGAAGTGACTGTGAATTAGGCTTTTATATATTAATATCTTTGTTTTTAGATCGAATTTGTGTTTGAATTTATAAAGAATTCCAAGAGCTGGTGCTACTTTTCTTTGCAGATATTTGGTATGTGTATTCCAGTTCAAATTAGATTGGAGATGAACTCCTAAATAGCATAAGGATTCTTGTTCAAAAACATTTACTCCTCCTATTGACACGCAAAATGGATTATCGCTCCTTGTGTGATATGGTCTGAAACGAATTAACTTGGTTTTATCTGAGTTAAGTACCAGTTTATTCAACCGCATATATTCACAAATAAGATCCGCGTCATGTTCCACTTGGCCTTTCAAAATAATTTCATGCTGGTACGGATACAATAGACAAATGTCATCAGCATACATTACCATTTTGCCATAAAGATTTAGTTTGTAAATATCATTGACATACAGTAAAAATAAAAGTGGACCGAGAACACTTCCTTGCGGAACTCCATACTTAACATTGCCTACATCGCTTTTGCAATCATGTATTTGAACAAACTGCTTTCTGTCACAAAGATAGCTCTCTAATAATTTCAGTGAACTGCCAATTATTCCATAGTACTCTAGCTTTATCAACAATATATCATGATCTACGAGATCAAAAGCTTTTGATAAGTCGTAAAAAATGCCTGCAACTCCACCATTACCTCTGTCCAAACCATCACACACTTCGTTCACCATGTATACGATAGCTTCCTGAGTTCCAGAGCCTCTTCGAAAACCAAATTGTTGAGTTGATAATTGACCTGTTTCTTCCAAGTAATTATATAACTGTTTATGTAGAACTTTCTCCAATATTTTGTCCATTACTGGTAGAAGCGCAATGGGCCTGTATTTTTCTACGTTAAAGACTTTGCTTTCCTTCGGAATCGGAATAATTTTTGAAAATTTGAAGACTTTTGGGTAAACAGATGTTATTATAATGTCATTGATGAAATATGTAATCTTTTCCACAACAACATCTACACATTTTTTCAGAGATTTCACAGATATTCCATCATAACCAGGACTTTTGTTATTTCCCATACTTGCAATTATATCTACGACCACATCATTTTCTACATTGGAAAAACTGAACGTTTCCTGACATTGAACCAATGTTCCAAGTTTGTCACATGTATCATCTGGGTATGTCGTAATATATCTCCTCATTTCCGTAGGAACTTTAAGAAAATAATTGTTGAATGTATCGCATTTGAGTTTGTCGTTTGCAATTACAAATCCACGTTCATCTTTTAATACTACTTCTGATTTCACAGATCTCCCCAAATGCTTATTTAAAAATTCCCAACTTTTCTTGGGGTTGTTTTGTAAATTCTGAAGCTGGTTTTTATAAAAACTATTCATGCAAATCTTATTTGCCTTTTTTATAACTTTACTTAAGTGTTTTAGCATGTTTTCTATTTCGGGACAATTCCTCTTCTTTCTTCTTTTAGATAGTAACTTTGCTTTGAAATCCATAAGAGCCTGTAAATTTTGATTGACCCATGGAGTTATATTTTGCTTTGTTGACTTTAAAATTTGCTTTTTAATAGTTGCCTCCTTAATGCAAGCAGAGAAAATATTGACAAACTCCTCTAAATCAACAGGTGTATTTCCTGTTTGTTGTAGTTCTTCAGTTCTATATATTATTTTTTCTCTTAAAAGATTGTAGTCGCATTGATAGACGAATTTATTAGCATTATTCGTTTGGTTGAAACTGGTAATTAATTTGCAGGAAATCATATTATGATCGCTTAAGTCACATTCAATGGAGTCCACAAGCAGTATTTTTGGTATATTACTAAATATGTTATCAATAGAAGTGCCACTGGAGGGGCGACTCACTAACGACTGACAATTTGTATAATCAAAGTGACACAAAATGTTTCGAAGAATCTCCGATGAGTTTTGATTGCCGAAATCAACATTGGAATCTCCCGCAATGATATGTGGGTTTTTACCATTTTCATGTAAATTATTTTCTATGAAATCTAAAAATGCATTCAAATCACACTTTGGTGATCTGTAGAAAGTAGTAAGTTTAATTGGTTTCCCTTTTATCTTTACGTTGTTCAGCATTATGCGTATACTTTCAATATAATTATGACTTTCGACTTTTTCCACTTCATACTGAAGATCTGTATGTATGAAGAACGATGTACCACCATGACCGTCACTTCGACAACTATGAACTGCACTGTATCCGGGAATATTATATATACTGGTTATATTAAGATTAAACCAAGTCTCCTGCACTGCGATCACACTGGGCAAAACATCAAAGTTTGTAATTAAGGACTTAAACTTGTTAAATTTTTCTACCGAAGAAATGCTTCTTATGTTTACAGAAAGTATGTTAAAAGTTGTAAAGTTAAGTTTTCTTACATATTCATTAAAATCTTCAATTTTGTGAAAATAATTTGACTGCATAATATATATATAAAAAAATATTCACTTAAAACAATAACTAAAGTTTGTTTATTTATGAAGGTGATAAAAATCTATTTTGAAAACCATCATCCGAGCCATCCGAATCATCCACTGTAATTAGTTTTTTGTTCTCTTTTCCATTATGGCCTGTTGTTGCTAACAATAAAAACTTGTTTACATCTTCTTCATTTTTCAAAAATAACGGCTTAGAGTCCATATCCCTTTTGGCAAAAATTTTACCACCGTATGTATACACTGCATGATAACCAACATTTTTAAGGGTTCTGGCATATTTTAATAGCTCCATTGATTCTTGGGTAAGAAAATCATTCACATATATATTCTTGGTATCCTGAGTTTCCTTGAATTTCCATTTTGCACTCATTAGTTTTCCTTTAGCGGTTTTTGAATTAAATTTTACTACGATGCTCTGGCTCTTCTTGTTTAAGTCTTTTTTCTTCAGAAAGTATGCTTCTTCAATACTATTCTCTTCTATAGTTACGCCAATTTTTTTAGAAACATTAATAACAGTTTCTGCAGCACTTAGATTGTCAGCAAAAACACCATTTAACACACAGTCATTTTTAATTTGTTGTTCATTCAAAATTTTTAAATTTCCTTTTATATTTATTAGTTCTTGTTTCAAATGCCTGCCCCTGAAAAAAATTTACCATCGTAAATGAGGCAGCAAATGCAAGTTGCTTCAACACAAATCAAAGTGATTCGATATCAGGTCTTAAAATGAACTTTTGTGTGGGAGGTACCGGATGGAGTGGACAAATATAGTCCATATTTGAACCTGATCTATATCTGGTAGATATATTAGGATGTGTAAAGTATGGACCACTTCGGCCACTCCCTTCAAGAGTTACTGTACGAACAATTTTTCCAAACATTTTTGAACTTTTGTGTGTGAGGTACCTGAAGGAGTGGACCGATATGACTTATCTTCGAACTTAAACTATGTTTGGACAAAATATTACTAAGGCCAAATTTTGGACCGAATCGGCAGGTCCCTTCGAGAGTTATCTTGCGCTCCAACCACTACACACAGGGGCTTTTTGCATCTTTCAGGCTATTTTCTCAGGAAGTATGGACTTGCCCCTGATGAAATTTTTACCGTCGTATGGAGGGCAGTTAATACAAGTTGTTGCAGCAAAAGTCGAAGCGATTCGAGAGCAGGTTCTAATCTGAACTTATCCGAAATTTTGTGTGGGAGGTACCCGAAGGAGTGGACCGATTGAGTCCATATTCGAACCTCATCTAAGTGTGGTAGAAATTTCACGATGTGGAAAGTATGGATCAAATTGGTTACTCTCTTCAAGAGTTATCGTGCGCACAAATTTTCCGAACATTTTCGAACTTTTGTGGGGGAGGTACCGGAAGGAGTAGACCGATATAGCCCATCCCAAATATTACCAAAGCCAAATTTTTTACCGAATCGGTTGATCCATTCGAGAGTTATCGTGCGCACCAGCCAGACAGACAGACGGATGGACATTGCTAAATCGACTCCAAATTGTCTGAAACACATTTCGTCCAAACATACTTGGGGTCTAAAACCATTATTTCGATGAGGCACATATTGCCCTTATGAAAGTGTGTATACCCTTTCTAGCCTAAAGGCTGAGGGTATAAAAACGTGTACTGTCATAATGGAGGCAGACCTTAAACTGCACTCTTCACAAATTTTGTGTGGGAAGTACTCGAGGCATATAGTCCATATTCGAACCTGATATATTTCCCATTGTTACTCCTTTCAAAAATTATCGTGCGCACAATTTTTCAGAACATTTTCAAACTTTTGTTTTTTTAAAACTGTTTTTAGGAAGTATGGACTTGTCCCTGATTAAACTTATACCGTCGTAATGGAGGCGGCAAATACAAGTTGATACAACAATCGAAAAGAGAATTAATTAAATATCACTATAAATGGCCTTCGCCTTAATAAGGCAAAAATAAAAAATAATTTCAGCATGAGCCAGGCTGGGATTCGCACCTGGGTCTCCGACAACTGAGTGGCAAGGTTGCCGGCGTCTTAGCGTTCTAAGCCACCATCAACTTGTCAAAACTTTAGTAGACAATAACTGATGATCAAATCAAAAATAAAATCTTCTGATATAGAAGAGCAATTACTAATGAGGTAGGAATAAAACTTACCATAGTATTTGTGAACATTGAAAAATGAGATTACCAAGCAGGACTATAGGAAAAGTTTGGAGTTTCAATTAACTGACATAATTTCGCATATGCATTTATCTAATGAAGTGCGATATATATACTAGTTTCCAAGCTTTGCCTTCGTCTGCCACAACAACAACATCCTAATACACCTGAAGATCGGCTTTACCACCCGTGAAACGTAGTGTAATGGTTGGATGCGTGGGACTTCGGTAGACTCCTAATTTTTCAATGTATCTCTAAAGGCCTAACAGCTCAACTCGAAAAAATAATTAATTAAATATCACCATCCATATTGGAATCTTATCTATGTCTGGTAGAAATTTGATTATGTGCAAAGAATTTACCAAATTAGTTACTCAGACGCACAAAGTCATAACACAGGAACCATCCGAATTTCATACATTGTTATAAATTTTACGAAATGTAACGAAATACAGAAAGATACGAGTTTTTTTTAGAAAGGAACGGGTAAAACTGAGAAAGGACAATAAAAGCGTGGCAATATCGTTATCTTGAGAAATATCGATATCTTGGTTCAAAATTATGAACCAACATCACCAAACAAAGATATAAAAAAAATTACATCATAACTCAGAAACTTCAGCTATGGGATAATATATTCAAAGATATAAGTAAACAACTTTCTTGAATATACGAACTGTCTATGAATGGTCATGGTAGAACAAGAAAAGGTAACAGTAATACCCAGCTGACTGAACTGGATATACATTTTTTGAAGAACAGATTTATTCATCAGAAAAAAAATTATTTCCCATAAAGACTTCTTCATACTCTATGTAAAGAAAGTAATGATGAAGTAAAGCCAATGGGGGAATAGTGCAGACTTAAGCAATCATATGATTGAATCTTCAACTATAACAAAACAAACATTAAAGAATGATTCCTAGAATGTGCAAATGTTCTAGAAAGTTGTTTGCTGAGATCTTAGGTACACTTTTGGTGTTGATTGTATCCTTAATTTTTGGGACCAGAATTGAAGAAAAAAGTATAAAGGTAAGGTCACATTAGGCAAATATTTGCTCAAAAGTGACAAATATTTGTTTGCCACAATTTGACCAGCAAATATTTTTCAAAGGCAAAAAAGAAAACAGCTGATTTTGGGAAAACAAAACTATTTGGAAGCAAACAAAAATTTAACCAAATTGCTTTTAATGTGAACACCGTTCTGCAAATATTTTCCTCCTTTTTTGACAAACATTTATTTGGTCTTACAATTTGTTTGTAAGCGCAAACAAGAGCAAACATCTGCTGAAACACATTGTTGTCACATATTAAAAAGGGGCATATGACCATAAAATGACGAAATTTCTTGTAAATATATAATACGAAGTCAATAATTAGTGAATAAAGAAATAAATAAATGGGAGGTGAGGGATTTAAAAAACCAAAAATGTTTTACAATCGATGAATCCGAGTTTCACCCATTCAGAATTCGCCAACTGCTAACATATTCTATATAGTATGATTGAAAATCTATATCCATAAGGTCGACCATAAAAATTAATTTACGTGGAAGCTGTGTTGGCATCAATGTAGAAAAATAGCTAAAAATGGGTTGAAGCCAACAAGTTTTTTTATGCTCGCTTCTGATTTCTGGCTTAACCTTACATTTTATAGACATATGCTCAAAGAATACTTCATGGGCAATGTGATACTAGTGTATCATTTTTCGATATTTTGAAGCCGGAATTTCGGGGTTTTTCAAAAAAACCTATTTTTTGAGTTTAAAATTTACAAGTGTTATTCAATTTCCTTTGTACCCCACGTGAATTTAGTTTTTTACGCGACGGATCTAATGAGACCTTCCGCGATCGAATCCATCGACTAAAACCGCGGATATAGATACCTTGAAAATACGAAAATCGGCAAAAATGTATTTTGACGAATCGGTGTATTAAACCGCGATTTTCTTTAACATTTCTTATATAAATGGAATCCTTTATACGCGATTTTACCAAAAATAGAATGTGGAGGCACATCCGCGGTTCGTGAAGAATCTGTTTGAAATAGGTGTATATAGACATATTTTTGATGGGTGCTACTGAAACCGGATGCGCATCAAAAATGGTGGGTTTTAGAAAAACGCAAAATCTCAGAAATTATAAGACGTATTGGCATACATTACAATAGTAATTGTGACGTAATTATTGGTAGTGGTTATAATTGTACTGCTACGCGGATTTAGTTTTGTTATTTATACATCCAATACTGTCTCGAAAACAACAACCGACGTTTTAATCCCGATTATCTGTCAACTTTAATAAATCAGTACAAAAAATCTTCTTTCTTTTAAAAATATTACCGTGGTAAGCTGTAAAAAGCTGCGGTAAAATGTCAATTTTTTCGAAAAATTTTGAAGAAGCCAAACAAAGTGCCGCATATTGAATTTGACACTGTTTTTCATTTGGTTATTATTGTTATACATGGATTTTTATTTATACGCCCAATATTATCTTCACAAACTTCACCAACTAATTTTACAAAAAGCGCGATTTTTTTATAAAAAAATTTAATTTTCATAAGGCAATACAAAAAAACTTCGTTTTCTATGTTTAAAAACATTATCTTGATAACCTGTATATTATTTTCATTAATAGAAAACGTTTTCATGGTAAACTGTCTTCACCCTTTTGGTTGAAATACTACGTTGACAACATTTAAATACTAATATGAATTCATAATAAACAAAATTGAAAGCTGTTTATAAAAATAATTTTCCAAGGCACAATGTGCCATAATTCACATACATTCGCAACAATACACAAATGAACTCATTCCGACAAGGCACTCAGTGCCAAACATGTGGTCTTTGATTTGCTTTCTCCACAACAAACAATAAACACAACGCCATTTTTATTATTTCTCTCTTTTTTTCTCTCTCTATTTTTCTCGGCCAAATAATTTTATATTTGCTGGCAGTTTGCTCAAACAATTTCTGGGTGAAAATATCTCTTCAAATGTGAACACACGGCAAACATGTTTGCCCATTTCGTTATTTGTCACTGTTTGAACAAACAAAATGTGTCAAATATTTGCCTGTAATGTGAACACAAATAAAATTTTGTATGAAATTCACATTTGTTTGGGCAAATATGGGAAAACGAATTTGTACCAAATATTTGCCTAATGTGACCTTACCTTAACAGTCGAATATTTTCAAATTTGTTTTGCTATTTTCACCTTTAAGAAACTTTCGTAAACAGTTCGTATGTCCCAGAAAGTTGTTAACTTATTTTTATCTTTGCTTCATAATTGTGGTTCTTTGTTTTCATGGTTTTTTTTGAACGGTTTAGTATCTATGGAGCGGGAACCGAGAAAAGAGGATAAAAATCGAAATTGTTTTGCTATTTTGGCCCTTAACAACCATTTCTACAGAGGTCGTATGTTCTAGAAAGTTGTTTATTGAGATCTATGGTATATTTTTGGAATTGGTTGTGCGCTTTAATTATGATCGGTTTGATATCTGTGGACCATAATGCGAGAAAAAATTATAACGGAAATTGGACCTTGACGAATTTGACCTTGAAGATGAAGTAGAATGGATTTTATGTGTTCACAATTACACTGTGCAACATTTTTAAGGCAATCTTGTGCAAACAATTCGAACTGAAGATTTTTTGAAAGTACAGACCCAAACGACAAAAAACCCTAGTTGGGTTTTGTTGTGTCAGATCCAGCTCGGATTTTATGGCCCCATCTAAACATGGTTAAATATTGAGTTTTTAAAGAAATTTGGGGCTATATCTCCGAAACCAATGCAAATCTTCTTCTGACCTCTGAAGCAAATTTGTAGATAAGGACAAGAATAAAATATATGGAAAAATAATGAACTCGAAAAACTACATTTATTGCCTCAAATTTTAAAATATATCTAAAAATTCCATTATTTGTATACATTTCGCACCATATCTCCAAAACTGTTAATTTTTTCTTAATGTTTCTTTTGGAAACGCTGGAACGTAATACACAACTCTTCAGAACATGCTATTGTTGTAAAATGCCTCTATCACGTTGTTTTCACTGTATTTTTCGACGACGATTTACTAAATATGTCAATAATGTAGTGAAATCCGAGATGTGAGAATAATCTTTTGGTGTGAACTGTGTTTGAAATAGGTGTTGTAAAAGATATGATACCAAATACCGCTGAAACAACATGAAATAAGCATTTTAGAGTTTCAGAATGTTCTGAAGAATTGATGACAACATTATTTGGATGATTTTTGCGAAAGGCGAAAGGCTACTTGGTTCAGCTCCTAATAGTTTAGCTGATACCGACCAGAAATCCAGAAATTATGTAAAATTTTCTATATTTTATCGATTTTGATACCCTAGATGAAGTTTTTATTATGTAGTCTGTTCAACAGATAACTTCTACTAGCTTAGGGCTACAATATTGCTAAAGACAGCGATGGTACTCTTGGTGGTCCGATTTTGAAGGGCGCGATGAATAAAAAGGGAATGAATCCCAAAATAATAGGCCCTTCTAAAATATACTATGTCGGCCCATTCCTACAGGTACCTACTCTGCAAAAGTTCAAGAATCTTGTACTTCAATGCAATTCAAATTTAATAGAAAACAAGTAAGAAAAGTCTATAGTCGGACGGAGCCGACCATGGGATACCCTATACCACTATCCCTGGACAATCGCTCTCCACGGAACTTATTTTCAATGATTGTGAAAATTTAATTATCAAATATCACAGATGTGATGTATAATACTTATGACCAAAACCAAAAAGTTATCTAGCATGACAAAGACATTTTTGTAGCAGGAAAGGAAAATTTAGTTCACACAAACTAAAATGTAATGAAACCCACTTATGTAGTACTACTACTTCCGTTGTTTAACCGCTACGTTATTGAATTTTTTACCAATTTCACACAAAAGTTTCAGTCCATTTAACCCGCTAAGTATTCTCTGATCTTCACGTTGGTTTGTACGCTTCTTCTTCATCATAAACACAAACTTTGTTCAAAATTTTGCGGGTTATTATTTTGACCTACAGAGCAGCTACAAAATTGGTTAAAATTTTGTTTTTGGTTCATTTCATCCCCTGAACATTTCACGATCATCAGCAAAAACTAATCATTTCTATTCTGGCCCGAACCCAACCTCCTTAAAAATTCGTTACAATCGGTCAATAATTGCGGCCTTAAGTTTGTTTACAATTTTTAATGGACGGACACATATCGCTAAATCTCTTTATCTCGTCGAGTTATGAATTTTGGCATACCAAATATGGGGTCTAGGATGAATATTTCGTGTTGTTACATAAACTTTTGGAGAGACAATATGTAGCATGGGATAAAAATGTGGTTCTCTACACAGAACCCATTATATATTAGGCAGTAGGCCCGTTATCTAGCAAACACTTTATTGCAATTTACATCAGAGGATAAGTCAGTAGTTTTTTCCCATATGTAGGCTACTTTGCGAAATATATACATATGTCCTCAAGGATTTAAAATATCGACCAAAAATAAAATTTTTATATTTCTTACAAAAGTAATGGTCCATTTCACCCACTAAAGAATATCAGATCATCATTCAAAATTGTAGGCATCTTTTTCGACCTATACTCTTACCCGGTGCAAAATTTCGTGACTGTTGATGTATAATTGCGACTTCTAGCGAGTTTATTATTACACTACAAACAAATAACGGAATATATTAGGGTGTAACTCTGTTATCTGATCATGCACACCAACATAATTGGCATCAATTGAAAGGTCAAGCGTTCCACTTTCAAGTATATCTCACTTGTCCGGAATGTCACTTCCAGGAATTAAGATATAAGCTGTATATTTAAAATTTTCACAATTTTCACACAAAAGTTTTGGTCCATTTAACCCTCTAAATATTATCCGATCGCAATCTCAAATTGCAAGCTTCTCCTTTGTGATATAATCTTACCTTATTTAAAATTACGCGTTGATCGGACTATTATTGAGACCTACAGAGCCGCTAGAAAATTGGATAAATATTATGTTTTTGGTCCATTTCACCCGCTAAATATTTCACGATCATCACCAATAAGAATAGGGATCTATTCTGATCTGAACCCGACCTCCATACAAAATTTCGTGATGATCGGTCCATAATTGCGGCCTGGAGCGTGTTTACAATTTATAATGGACAGACGGACGGACGGACGGACGGACGGACGGACACACATCTCAAAATCGCTTTATCTCGTCGAGATATGAAGATTGGTATACCACATTGGGCGTCTCCGACGAATATTTCGCGGTGTTACATGAATTTTTACCAAAACAAACTTATAATACCCTTTTCCACATTGTGGTATAGGGTATAAAAATGAAAGTGTATGTATATTCGGAACGTCCACATTCATTACAATTCTTTGCACCAAGTCCTTGGTTTTTTGTTGTTGTAGCCCCACAGGTAATGTTTGTATCGATGCTTGGAGTCAGAAAAGCGTCCACATTCTGTCCTAGGTAGAGGGCAGCTTCGAATGGCTGTGTCCATTGTGGTTCTGGTGTCAGATTAGTTGGGTCTGTAGGACGTTGATAGACCACATTGAGGAAATGTGTCCGGAGATTGGGGTTAAGGAGGGAGATGTAATTGTTAAATAAATTCGTAATAAAACTAAACAACGTTTATTTTTAGTTGATAGGGGAGGGTGTAAGTTAAATTGAAACAAGTAAGAAAAGTCTATAGTCGGACGGAGCCGACCATTTGATACCCTATACCACTATCCCTGGACAATCGCTCTCCACGGAACTTCTTTTCAATGATTGTGAAAATTTAATTATCAAATATCAGAGATGTAATGTGTAATACTTATGACCAAAACCAAAAAGTTATCTAGCATGACAAAGACATTTTTGTAGCAGGAAAGGAAAATTTAGTTCACACTAACATTGGTTTGTACGCTTCTTCTTCATCATAAACTCAAACTTTGTTTAAAATTTTCCGGGTTATTATTTTGACTTACAGAGCCGCTACAAAATTGGTTAACATTTTGTTTTTGGTCTATTTCATCCCCTGAACATTTCACGATCATCACCAAAAACTAATCATTTCTATTCTGGCCCGAACCCAACCTCCTTAAAAAATTCGTTACAATCGGTCCATAATTGCGGCCTTAAGCTTGTTTACAATTTTTAACGGACGGACACACATCGCTAAATCGCTTTATCTCGTCGAGATATGAATTTTGGCATACCAAATAAGGGGTCTAGGTCGAATATTTCGTGGTGTTACATAAACTTTTGGAGAGACAATATGTAGCATGGGGCGGTAGGCCCGTTATCTAGCAAACACTTTATTGCAATTTACATCAGAGGAAAGGTCAGTAATTTTTTCCATATGTAGGCTACTTTGCGAAATAAATATGTCCTCAAGGAATTAAAATATCGACCAAAAATAAAATTTTTATATTTTTCATATAAAAGTAATGGTCCATTTCACCCGCTAAAGAATATCAGATCATCATTCAAAATTGTAGGCATCTTTTTCGACCTATACTCTTACCCGGTG
Organism: Musca autumnalis; assembly: GCF_047663935.1. Classification (NCBI taxonomy): domain Eukaryota; kingdom Metazoa; phylum Arthropoda; class Insecta; order Diptera; family Muscidae; genus Musca; species Musca autumnalis. The sequence continues at coordinate 278,834,358 of NW_027411644.1, forward strand.
GAAAATTTCGTGACTATTGATGTATAATTGCGACTTCTAGCGAGTTTATTATTACACTACAAACAAATAACGGAATATATTAGGCTGTAACTCTGTTATCTGATCATGTACACCAACATAATTGGCATCAATTGAACGGTCAAGCGTTCCACTTTCAAGTATATCTCACTTGTCCGGAATGTCACTTCCAGGAGTTAAGATATAAGCTGTATATTAAAAATTTTCACAATTTTCACACAAAAGTTTTGGTCCATTTAACCCTCTAAATATTATCCGATCGACATCTCAAATTGCAAGCTTCTCCTTTGTGATATACTCTTACCTTATTTAAAATTACGCGTTGATCGGACTATTATTGAGACCTACAGAGCCGCTAGAAAATTGGATAAATATTATTTCACCCGGTAAATATTTCACGATCATCACCAATAAGAACAGGGATCTATTCTGATCTGAACCCGACCTCCATACAAAATTTCGTGACGATCGGTCCATAATTGCGGCCTGGAGCGTGTTACAATTTATAATGGACAGACGGACGGACGGACTGACGGACGGACACACATCTCAAAATCGCTTTATCTCGTCGAGATATGAAGATTGGTATACCACATTGGGGGTCTCCGACGAATATTTCGCGGTGTTACATGAATTTTTACCAAAACAAACTTATAATACCCTTTTCCACATTGTGGTATAGGGTATAAAAATTATTTGGGGTCTGGAGGTACATAGTTATATAGTAATAAATTTTCAAAAATTATAATTTTTCTTACGTTTTTTAGTGTAATATAATTTTGTTGAATAAGGCGTAACTACAAAAGTTCTCTAATGTCCAGCCCAATTTTTGTTTTACTGGTTAATTTGGACCAGAGCTCCGATTTGCTCGCGAGTGAAAAGTTTGATTTGCTCGTTTTCACTCGCGAGTAAAAAGTACTCGAAGAGTACGAGTCTTATAAGAAAAAATGTATTTATTTTTTACCGTTTGTATGTTCGTGTGTGTGTGTTAGCCAACTGTTTTTGATGTTGTTGTGGACTGAAGGTAGAAAGGGCAAGTTGTTCGGAGGTTCGGAGGAGGGTGGTTGTAAGTCCGGAGGATGGTGGAAGGAGGTTCGGATTAGGGCGGTCGGAAGTTCGGAGGTAGTAGTTTCGGAGGAGGGTGGTCGGAGGTTCGGAAGTTTCGAGGAGTGTGATCGGAGGTTCAGAGGATGGTGGTCGAAGGTTCGAAGGAGGGTGGTCGGAGGTTCAGAGGAGGTTGTTCCGAAGTTCGGAAGATGGTGGTCGGAGGCTGTTCGGAACTCCAAACTCCATCCTCTGAACTTCCAACCAACCTCCTCCGAACTTCGGAAAACCCTCCTCTGGACCTCCGACCACCCTGCTCCGAACTTCGGAACAACCTCCTCTGGACCTCCGACCACCCTATTCCGAACTTTGGAACAATACCTCCTCTGGACCTCCGAACAACTTGCTCTTTCCATATTCAGTCCATAGGAACATCAACACCTGTTCGCTACTACACACGCAGTAACACACAAACGGCAAAAAAATATTTTTTTACTTGATTTTACTCCTCGAGCAAACTGGTACTCTAACACTTTTCACTCGCAAACACTTTTCACTCGCGAGTAAAAACGAGAAAGTCTGAAATATGCTTCGCGAGTGACGAGTAAAAATAGAGTATACTCGATTTATTTTTACTACTCGCGCGAGTACTCCCGTTCGAACTCGCTCGAATTTCACTCGCGAGTAGAATTCGAGCGAGTATTTCGGTCTGAAATAATAGCATAAATCCCCAAAATACCTAAAATCTGGCGGTATAGTTATATGGGAACTATATCAAAACGTAGAACTATGTTCACAATTTTTGGTGAAGATGATGGACAAAATCCTCAAAATACCAAAACGAAGACCTAAGTGCACAATTTTTGGTGGAGAATGTTTGTGTCCTCAAATACCAAATTACACCTAATTTGATCGGAAAATTTAGCTTTAAACCCCCAAAATATTGAAAATTGGGAGGTACCTAAAAAGGGGCCTATACCCAAACGGGGACTTATGTCTACAATTTTTGGTGGAAACGTTTATTGACCACTAGAAACTCTAAGTACCAAACTACAACTAATTTGGAAGGAAAGAATGACTTAAACCTCAAAATACCGAATATCAGGAGGTGCCGTTATATAGGGGCTATACCAAAATAGTAGCCGATGTTGTTCATATTTAGTCCAATATTACCCACGGACACAGACTGAGTTTGTGCAAAATTTCAGAAATATATCTCCATTCGTTTCCAAGTTATTAATTTCGCGCCGATAGATCGGTGATTTCGACCACTGTGGGGCGCTTCAAAAAAATTGTCAAAATTTTAACACAGTAAACTCTTGCAGGTTCTATAACAGAGAACAATTTCCAAAAACGTCTCACAAGATAGACATCTATATATGTTGGAATAATTTCTTACCTACCGTAGTCCTGAAGAATTTTACCTCGTGGCACGCATTACACATAACCGAATATATTTTACGAGTGACCTGTTTTGAGCAGGATATACAAACATAGTTCACAGAACTTGGGTCGCTTTCAATATCACCAGCGCATAGGAGTTTCTTCTATGTTGCTGGCTTCCTGTCTAGACAGGTACTAATGTTTTGACCTCATTTTGGATAGGTGAAGTATGTACATGCAATTGATATCAGGGATTTGACACCACCGCCTCGGTGTCAGCTCTATCACTTATACAACGGCCTGAAAAGTTGTCTCTTCACAATCTGTATTTTTACCACATTTCCTTGTTCGTCACTACAAAATGATGTGCCTTCTTCCTGAATTTTTTACAATTTCAGTTTTCCAGTTCTTTGGTTCTACTATGGATTTCTTGGTCGATATCTCCAAGTACGGATTTTGAGGTTGTTTGCATGTGTCAGAATAAGGAGTGTTTTCATAGAACAGTTGAGCCAAGGTTTTTTTTATTGTGATGCGGCTTTCCGATGTCCAACTTGCGTGAATGTCTTCCACATATCACATCGTGATCAATTTTGTTTGTTGTATTTTGATCGGATGGTAACCATATGACCTTTTGCTTCTGCGAAATCTATCAACTTCGTTCCGATGTCGGATATATCACTGCAGAGCCTGAATTTACCAACAGTTTGGTCAAAGGCAAAAAAAAAAATTGGACTTGTCCATATTTAAGCCCACCAACTTCTCTGGGTAATACAATCTGAAATAAAATCTATAATCATTATTTCAAGGTGTTACAATCATTTGGTCCTAAACAAACATTGCCCGGTCTCCCCACTTCGGTGTCGGCAAACCCCAAACGATCATCTGTTGATTAACCCATTACCTCCTATCCAGTGGTCAATATTGGTTTATTTATCCATTAGCAAACACCGTAGACTGAAATGTGTTAAAATTTACTTAAAAAATTATGCATCTAAGCTGATGCTGGTTGACACCACGCTGATGAAGGTATAATTGAGTCGAAGACGAGCTCATCACATTGTAAGACAATTTTAAAAGGCTTTAGCCACGTCTTTACATTACTTAGTTGTTGTTTTTCGAGTAAATATTTAATTACACTTAACTCTTTTTTTGAGCAGATACCTCAGAAGTTGAAAGAGATTATTGGATATAAGCAGGCAGCTATAGAAAGATATGTAAATGGGAAAAATATAGCACCGATTTGGCTTTGTTTGTTGTAGTGTCAAGAATGAATTTCCCAAAGAGAGAAGGAGAGAGAATGAAGACTTAATGCCGCCGCCGAAGCGCGTACGAGTGCGTAAAATAAACAAAACGTTAATGAAAATACTTCGACATGCACCAACCCATCGGTGTATGCCGCCACCAATGAGGGTAAATGCACAGAATAATGTGTTTGCTTGACTTGGCATTCGAGCATAACGTTGTTAACAATGTTAAGACAAATGCATTATGCCAAGATAATGAGGCGATCGACTGATGAGGTTGCTTACCCAAAATAACAAAAAAAAAGCGGAAAGGTTTTCTGGTCAAGAAGCTTTAGTGTTGATCTAAAGTAAATATCATTAAGATTACCTTATTTTGTGAGAAAAGAAAGGAAAACAAATTGAAAAAATCTGAAATGGTTTGTACAAAGCGTTAACCCTTTAAGAAGTTATAATTTTCCTACCCAGCAAAAATTTGGAAGCCACTTGTAAGCAAGCTACCTTCTTCCGCCTCCTACGAGGATATCCTATTCTATAGAAGTTTCCTATGGAGATATTCTATTCTATAGAAGCCTCCTACGGAGATCTTCTATTCTAGAGAAGCCTCCTAAGGAGATCTTCTATTCTATAGAAGCCTTCTACGGAGGTCTTCTATTCTAAAGAAGCCTTCTACGGAGGTCTTCTATTCTATATAAGCCTCCTACGGAGGTCTTATATTCTATAGAAGCCTCCTACGGTGGTCTTCTATTCTATAGAAGCCTCCTACGGTGGTCTTCTATTCTATAGAAGCCTCCTACGGAGGTCTTATATTCTAAAGAAGCCTCCTAAGGAGATCTTCTATTATATAGAAGCCTTCTACGGAGGTCTTCTATTCTAAAGAAGCCTTCTACGGAGGTCTTCTATTCTATAGAAGCCTCCTACGGAGGTCTTATATTCTATAGAAGACTCCTACGGTAGTCTTCTATTCTATAGAAGCCTCCTACGGTGGCCTTCTATTCTATAGAAGCCTCCTACGGAGGTCTTCTATTCTAAAGAAGACTCCTACGGAGGTCTTCTCTTCTATAGAAGCCTCCTACGGAGGTCTTCTATTCTATAGAAGCCTCCTACGGTGGTCTTCTATTCTATAGAAGCCTCCTACGGTGGTCTTCTATTCTTTAGAAGCCTCCTACGGAGGTCTTCTATTCTAAAGAAGCCTTCTACGGAGGTCTTATATTCTATAGAAGACTCCTACGGTGGTCTTCTATTCTATAGAAGCCTCCTACGGTGGCCTTCTATTCTATAGAAGCCTCCTACGGAGTTCTTCTATTCTAGAGAAGCCTCCTACGAAGATCTTCTATTCTATAGAAGCCTCTTACGGAGGTTTTCAGTTCTATAGAAACCTTCGTCGGTGGTATTTCATTCTATAGAAGCCACCTACGGAGTTCTTCTATTCTATAGATGCCTCCTACGGAGATCTTCTATTCTATAGAAGCCTCCTACGGAGTTCTTCTATTCTATAGAAGCCTCCTACGGAGTTCTTCTATTATAAAGAAGCCTTCTACCGAGGTTTTCTATTCTATAGAAGCCTTCTACGGAGGTCTTCTATTCTATAGAAGCCTCCGACGGAGGTCTTCTATTCTTTAGAAGCCTCCTACGGAGGTCTTCTATTCTAAAGAAGCCTTCTACGGAGGTATTCTATTCTATAGAAGCCTCCTACGAAAGTCTTGTATTCTATAGAACCATCCTACGGAGGTCTTATATTCTAAAGAAGCCTCCTACGGAGGTCTTCTATTCTAAAGAAGCCTTCTACGGAGGTCTTATATTCTATAGAAGCCTTCTACGGAGGTCTTCTATTCTATAGAAGCCTTCTACGGAGGTCTTCTATTCTATAGAAGCCTCCTACGGAGGTCTTCTATTCTATAGAAGCCTCCTACGGAGGTCTTATATTCTATAGAAGCCTCCTACGGTGGTCTTCTATTCTTTAGAAGCCTCCTACGGAGGTCTTCTATTCTAAAGGAGCCTTCTACGGAGGTCTTCTATTCTATAGAAGCCTCCTACGGAGATCTTCTATTCTATAGAAGCCTTCTACGGAGGTCTTCTATTCTATAGAAGCCTTCTACGGAGGTCTTCTATTCTATAGAAGCCTCCTACGGAGGTCTTCTATTCTATAGAAGCCTACTACGGAGGTCTTCTATTCTATAGAAGCCTACTACGGAGGTCTTCTATTCTATAGAAGCCTCCTACGGAGGTCTTATATTCTATAGAAGCCTCCTACGGTGGTCTTCTATTCTTTAGAAGCCTCCTACGGAGGTCTTCTATTCTAAAGAAGCCTTCTACGGAGGTCTTCTATTCTATAGAAGCCTCTTACGGAGGTTTTCAGTTCTATAGAAACCGTCGTCGGTGGTATTTCATTCTATAGAAGCCTCGTACGGAGGTCTTCTGTTTTATAGAAGCCTCCTACGGAGATCTTCTATTCTATAGAAGCCTCTTACGGAGGTTTTCAGTTCTATAGAAACCTTCGTCGGTGGTATTTCATTCTATAAAGCCTCCTACGGAGTTCTTATATTCTATAGAAGCCTCCTACGGATGTATTCTATTCTATAGAAGCCTCCTACGAAAGTCTTGTATTCTATAGAACCATCCTACGGAGGTCTTCTATTTTATAGAAGCCTCCTACGAAGGCCTTTTATTCTGTATAATCCTCTTACGTAGAACTTCTTTGTTCTTTGTTCCTGCGAAGGCCTATTATTGTACAGAAACCTCCTACGGACACCTTCTATTTGATAAAATCCTTCTAGGTATGCCTTCCTATTTTCCACGACACTCTATTTCCCTAAACCTTGATTAGTTTTCGCTCAGTGTATCTTTTTCTCTTTTTTGGTATATCTGTTGGTTATGTTGTTTTGACATGTTTAGGTTTGCGCCTGTCAAATTAAACGAATTGATGATACGACACCCAAAGAGTTTCTCATGGCAAACCATAGAGCCACAGACGAGCCACATCTTGGTTGGCACAAAACCTGAAATGCATACTAGCCGCTAAGGCAGTCTGGGTATATGGTGGTGGCATGTATGGCATGGTGAGAAGATTTTTGTTAGCATCAGTAGTTCGCTGGTGAGGTAGTAGTTATGGGGCTCTTAAGCCTGACAACTCAGAGCCAAATAAAACCAGAAATGCATGCAGCAGGGAAGATGACACAAATTCCAATGAAGAAACAACCGACAACAGCAACAACGACAACAACAACAGCTGAAAAGGCATCCAGCATCATGGATAGAGGTATGGCATCAGTAGTTGTTGTGGCACTTAAGCTTGTCACTTAAGATGTGCTTACATGGGCACTCATGTCATACATTTTGTGGCTCCTGATGGCCTCAAATTGCAACTCAACTGAAAATCGTTAACTCTGATTTTGTGGTTGCAACGAATGAACGAACCAACAAACGAAGAGTTGAGATCTCATGACACGACTTTGGTTTTTTTCTCATTGACAGAACATGGTTGTTGTGTGAACTTGTGATTTTATTTGTTGTTGTTTTCTAATTTAGAAAAAGGATTTGGAAGTCAAAGAAATTGAGAAATGAGACGAATTATCATATCCGGTTGCAAATTTGTCATTTGGAAACACTGAATAAAAATACTCCTTGCCTTGTAATGGGAAGCAAAATCTAAAATAAAGTCATTTCCATATATACATTACCGGAAAGTCTGTACCCGGGAACTAGGGTCTATCACAAATCGCATAGTCGTAATAGTGGCTTAGCAGATAAGCAGCTGTAAACAATTTCGAAGCCATTTTCTTCAATCAATATTCTGGAACTTTTGAGCTGCTGTAATTGTGGCCGAGCAGCGGTTATCCATGCAGTGATATTCTACGAAACAGAGATCCCCGGGATTTCAGGCGAAGGTGTGCCTACCGGTGTTATAACTTCTGTAGTTGGTGTACCAACTATATCAGTACTGAGTCTCGTTGATATAATTTGACGCATGGATTCCGATAAACAATTAAAAACAAAATTAACTTGCAAGCCCAGCGATATCAACATATTAGCAACGCCCACGGATAATGATGATTATGAAAGCAGGACTGGAGAGATCTAATCTACGGGACAGTGGATACGGAAGGGTACAGTCATGGCGTATCCAATCTCGATTTTGTGGAAGAAAGTCTGGCCGGGCAAAGCAGACAATTGCCTGGAGTCGGATCCTGACGTTATCCCATGGTGAACTTGAAATTACAGTCGTCCGTATATACAGTATATCCGATGACAAACATGAAACCACAGCCACCCCAGCGACTGTAGTCGTTTACGAAATAATCTCGGCATGAGTAGAAAATATGAAGTCACAACCGTTGCGAATCCAGGTGGACAATCCAGAGGCCTTTTGAGGCAAGACACAAATGAGGAAGGAACCTCGACTAAGGAATTGAAGGATAATGTTCTCACCAACTAATCTTGGAAATATCATCGGCAGGGAACCGCCGTCCATCCAACTGAGAGATATAGTAGGTTGATCATGACCAATCTTAAGGTGGTAAGCAAAGGTTATCCAATCTCGATTTAGTGAAGTCGTCTGACTGAGCAAATCAGACAATTGCAGCAAAAGGTCGCTCTGAGTCTCCATCAGTGTTGAATTTCTTTTGAGGGCAGGGCAGTTTATCCGATGACGAACTTTATACCACAGTTGCACCATCGAATCTAGGTGGGCTGTCCGATAGATCAATTCTTAATCCGATAGAAGTGAACTTTGAGGCAGGAACTTAGACTAAGGAATTGACCGAGAATATTCCCATTACCCCAAATTAGTGTCGAAAATCGTTTGGCTAAATAGAAGAGGTCTTACCGTAAATAGATGTACTACCTCAGGAAGATCACCAACAGGGAACCGCCGTCCATCCCAAAAAGAGAGATCAAGTTGATCAGGATCAATCTCAAGGTAGAGGGTATATTAGAAAGAAGATAACCTTACTTGCCCAAGAGAAGTCTTTATCTTTACAAGCTCCCTCTCTCATCCCGATGTCCGCCGAGGCCAGCATGAGTTCAACGTTAACATCAATTTTAATATTCTCTGAAGTAATTCATCCCTCAGCAAATGTCGCTGTACCTGAGCATGTGGTTTCAACCAAAACCAAACTTTCACCATCAAAGAACAAGGTGAACAGAGTCAGATCAACGAAGGTACCACACCCGAATGTCAAGAAATCCAACCTGAGTCCAGACTCCTAAACTTCTACCTTCTCTGTGAGACGGAAAGATACCACTGCCAAGTAGCCTTGTAACGTGATTTTTCATCGGATGGGGCAGTTTCAGTCGCGACCAGGGTCTCCATGAGGACCCACTAAACCTTAGGAAATAAAAGCCTAGTAGGAAGATAGGCTTGGAGATGCCTATAATAAGACCGGTGTTAATGGTGATTAGCCGCTGTGGATTATCGTTGGTGACAATGTTGATTGATGATTGGAAATAACGATGTTGATTGATGTTTCAGGATTGACAATGTGTTGATTAATAATTATTCGGTAGACGAAAATGATGGAGCTCGAAGCCCTATAATTACTAGATGCGATCTCGCACAGACTAGTAGATACATCCACAAACAGGGAATCACCGTTCCCGTGAGGTACAGAAACCAATATCTCTGTGTGAGACGGAAACCGAAGCTTCCGTGTGGGACAGAAAGTCGAAGTCTCTGTATGGAACAGTGCTATCGAACGTTAAATCCAAAAAGTCTATGTGTGCAAGGTATTAATTGTGACGGTCCACAATAGGTAGTCCTTCCAAAATTTGGATTTCAACGGCGAAAACTGAAATACTAAAGGCTCAGATAGATGAAAGTGAATGAGAATTATTTCCTTTAGAGTCATTGATAAATTTGCAACAAAGTGAAGTAATTTCAGATGCGTTAGGTTCGGCTGTGGAGTTGATTATTTTATTAATCAAAGTCACAAGGTATCCTTCAGATCTCTTCTCACGGGAAGCAAATCTGAAAGAAGCACCAAAAAATATGTGGTTCCAGAAGAACTTCGATTGTAGATTATCGATAAAGCTGACCCTGATGGAAAAACCAGTCATAAACGATGTGGACAAACTGAATTTTGGTTTAGGTTGGATAAGATTCTGCCTAGCCTAGGTCGTTGATAGTAAGCATCATGCAGACCAATGTGTATTGCTACCAAACGGCACCTGCTGAACTTCTTGTAGCACTCACGAAGTCTGATATTGCTCTAGACCATATTTCATGAAGTCGAGGGGGTTTTACATGATTCTGGCCTTGACGGCTCTAACCATGGTGCACCACTGCACCGGGGGTCGCGATACAATGCGTCGGCCAGCGCCCCTTTGGAATTACCCAGAGTACTCTTAGAGAGTCTTAGCTCTCCACAGAGTCCCCAAGTCTATCCCGCAGGTACTAATTCGAAGATCCACAATTATGGGCTTCACTTCCCTCTCGGTAAGGGGTTGAGGACTATCTTACACCTCTGCTACTCTATGGGTCGCAGCACCCGGTTAATGCAACTCCACATCGAGCCGAAGCTCTACCTGCGTTTTGGGTCCAAACCACAACCACCGCATTGCAACCAATAGGTGCCTCTCCATAGTCAGGCTAGATCAACAGATCTAGGGGCTCCAGACTCCCGCGGTACCAGAAAGTCTCCGGTCAGACTTCGTAGTCGAAACTACTACCAGTTTTTGTTCCATACAACACGGGACTGGTCACCCAAAGTGAGAGAGAGTTCAGGAGACAGGTGAGTGGGGTTAGCTGGGCAGCTGTGTCGTGTGGTCCCAATCAACATGCCGGGCATGTGTTAGGCATTTGGCATCAATTCGGGCCCAATACACAGCGATGGATGAGGGTGATCCCGAAGTACGGCATTCACAATGTATCTCTGTACTGCCTACCCGACTGCGTCAGTGTGAATGCTATCCATGCCTGCCTGATATGCTCGTTGATCTAGAGGTTCTCGTTTGTACCTTTGAACCTCTCTCTTTAGATCATGAAGATCTCTCCTGTCGTGCCTGGTTGGGGGAAGCCTGTCAATCAAATCGTGGCAGGGATGCCCACGGCGATAGTATCCAATCATGCATCGACAACATCCTGTTTTGCTGATGCTCCCGCAAAACCTTCGTCTCCTCATGAATAGGTTCCACTGCTGTCATGAGGAGGATGTTGCAGTCCTCAGGACGGCATTCTGGCAGCCTTTAATATTCTTCCACTGCAAAGCGCTATCCTTTGGAGACCACGCTGTCGGCGCATAGCTTACCACAGACCGGCTTATTCCTTTGTAAGAGGTAAACAAAGTATCTTCGTCAGCACCCGAGGCTGTTATTGTTGCAGCAGCATAGAAACCTACGTAGAAGCATAGGTTTAATGCTTGGTTGGCAGCCACTGACGGAAACATTATGGTTTCGGGTCAATCCGGTACGAAAGAACCCGCTGCCGTGCGGATGAAGTGCTGCCGGGCAGCGATTAGAGAACGTTGTTCTACTACTTCTGATCTTATCGCAAATACCTGTGGCTTGCACGGACGACTTAAACATGCTATCTAATGTTAAACCCAATATTTTGAGGTAGTCGGAATCAGTACACTGTCGACCAGTATGTTCAGTGGGAGCCTCATTTCAGTGGATTTAGCAGCGGATATTTGTATATTCCTCAGAAGAAAGAACTGCACTAGGTCAGGTATGTAGACATTTATCCTATCACATAAATCATCGACGGTAGGACCTGACGCCAAGATCGTACAATCAATATATTACGATCTCTGTGCGTGGAATTTCAGAAAGGTTGAGGTTAAACATTTCCGGAGATATCCACCCACCATGGGAAATCCCTGTTTCGCTTTACATCCACACATCTAATTCATTACCCTACGTTTGAAACTTGGCCGGAGGGATGTTCTTAAGCAGCGTGGAGTGCTTTTGATAAGTCAAGCCACCATCACTGTTCTATCACATGCCATGTTCTGGTTGAGTCCTTGACTAATATGTGTGGGTATGGCGTGAGCGCTGTTATCGTGCTATGCTGATCAAGGAACCCATGCTACTGATCGACATCTGGATAACTATTTCTGACGCTGGGGAGGACTAAAGCTTCAATGGTCTTTGCTGCGGGCGACAAATCGAAATCGACCCGTACGATTCTTCTTTGCTGGCATCCTTGGCTTCAGTAGCGGGTACACCCTTCACATTTTCCAGACTTTGGGAACGATGTAGAACTTTATTGAGATGCTTGACTCCCGGAACATCCAGCTTTTTCAGCGTTACCATCGATATGCTGTCAGGGCTCATCGCTTTGGATGATTTAGCGTTCCTGATGACATTCGCAACATTATCCATTGTATATTGTGGTGGTTTATCTTTAATAAGAACAGATCTAAACTGACGTTGTACTCTTCTGTCGATAGAAATAACTTGCACACCTTTCTGGATCAGTCAGCGTAACGTCGCCAAAGGTGACTGAGGTCCTATCTTTCTTCTTTCCAGGGTTCGAGAGTGACATAACCGTCGCCCACAATTTACTTATTCTGGCTCCAATGTTGCGCCTCTTCAGATGATTTAACCACTTGTTCCGCTAATGCTCACCACCCAATCTATTAACTTCCAGTGCCCACTCCCTGACTCTGTAGTTGGCACAATGAAGTTCATCAGGCTCATTTGTTAATCCCGTCGCCTCCGCTGGGATGTTTGGTCTTACTTCGGGTTTTTGACCAGCAGGTATATGGTGAACGGCTGCAGCAGAGATAATGTCTCGGAACTTCCTTTCTGCTACCCGAATATCGGAAGTGTTGGGCAGATCTCTGAAGCGGTCATTAGTGAACTCTCTGAAACTCGGCTAATTAGCTTTCCCATTATTGATTAAAGTTTAGAGCTGATGAAATTGGATGGAGACAATTATGGGTCTGATCCAAGAGAAACGACGGGATTTCAGGTGACATCATTTGTCGGACCAGGTGAAACGATTGTTATGTCTGGCGAACTCTGGCATTCTCAGCTAATTCAGGTAGGGACGTCCTCATTGACCGCGGTAAACGTAGAGCTATCAATCTGTTCAGTCAGCACCATACACCTCTGGTCGATTCTGAGGACCGAATGGCACAACTAATGATTAATATTAAAGTCCCCAAAACATGACGGGTATGATCTTCTAGAATCTGGTCAATGTTGGGTCTATAACCGGGAGGGCAGCTATTTATCGGCAGGATGTATATGTTCAGCAACTCTATTTCGGCAGTTCCATACCTGACTACTACCCCCATGCATTCCATGTACGGGTGATTAGAGCGAGATAGCTTTGTTTTGAACAGACTGGCGCAATAAGAACCACTTCTAGTGCGATCCTTCGTCAGATATGTTGTAACCATCACAACGCTGTAAACTGCAGTTGTTGTTGAGCTTGGTTTCCTGCACCGCCGCGACCTTGATATTCTTCCGACTCATGAACTCCACTTCTACCTCGGCGTCAATTGCAATTATATTTAATAAGGATGTCCTACGTGTACGGCTGCTGTTGAGGGACTGCGAGGCAGTCATGTATTAAGATGACGACGACTCCCTGGGGCTGTGTTTACGCAGCATGCAAAGACATATTCTATTGCATAGACGAGTCCAGATCAATCCCTGAGATGCACCCAGTCCCGGCATATATTGCATCTCATCGAAGTTTGAGTGTGGTGGATGAGGATATGATGAACCGAGCCCAAATAAATTGTTCCTGGGGTTTCCTCCGTCTCGGCACGGACCAAAAGAATCCGGAGCAGGCATTCCGGGATATGCTGCTCCCAACACCGAAAATCGATAGAAATACAAACTTGTGTATACTGGAGTGGCGAGAATACTGGAGTTGCGTGATTCCGGTCCACCCTTATGTCTAGCCGCCTTATTATACCCTCAGCATTTATGCTAACGTGCCTCATCGAAATAATGGTATGTTTGGACGAAATCTGTTTCAGAGTTGGAGTTGATTTAGCCATGTCCGTCCGTCTGTCTGGCTGGAGTGCACGATAACTCTCGGATCGGATCAACCGATCGGTCTAAAATTTGGCTTTCGTAATATTTTGTCCAAACTTAGTTTAAGTTCGAAGATGGGTTATATCGGTCCACTCCTTCCGGTACCTCCCCCACAAAAGTTCGAAAATGTTCGGAAAATTTGTGCGCACGATAACTCTTGAAGGGAGTAACCGATTTGGCCCACACATTGTACATCGTTAAAGTTCTACCAGACTTAGATGAAGTTTAAATACGGACTCAATCGGTCCACTCCTTCGGGTACCTTTCACACAAAATTTCGGAAAAGTTCAGTTTAGGACCTGCTCTCGAATCGCTTTGATTTTTGTTGTAACAACTTGTATTCGCTGTCCCCCATACGACGGTACAAGTTTCATAAGGGGCAAGTCCATACTTCCTGAGAAAATAGCCTAAAAGTTGCAAAGAGCACTTATGACACCGAGTGTAGTGGTTGGGGCGCAAGATAACTCTCGAACGGATCTGCAGATTCGGTCCAAAATTTGGTCTTCATAATAGTTTGTTCGAAGATAAGCCATATCGGTCCACTTTTTCAGGTACCTTCCCCACAAAAGTTGGAAAATGTTCGGAAAATTTGTGCGCACGATAACTCATGAAGGGAGTAACCAATTTGGTCCATATGTTACACATCCTAATATATCTACCACATATAGATCAGGTTCGAATATGAAACTATATTTGTCTTCTCCTTCGGGTACCTCCCACACAAGATTTCGGATAAGTTTCACTCTTCTCGAATCACTTCGATTTTTGCTGAAGCAACTCGCTGCCTTAATTGCGACGGTAAAAGTTTTTCCGGGGCATGCCCATACTTCTTGAGAAAACAGTCTGAAATGTGTAAAAAACCCCTATGCTACCATATGTAGTGGCTGGAGAGCACTATAACTCTCGAACTTTAGTGCGATTCTTTAACACATTTTTTGAGTTACTGACAAAAATCGGCAAAATTAAAACGCAAACTTATAAATGAAAGCTTCAAATAACAGTTGACAACACTCATACTATCGGTATAACTTTACGACTGTTTTTTATTCGTCGCTAACTTACTGAAAAATATCGGTAATTTCCAAAATTATAAGCCTTCGTCATATTTCGTCCAAACTTAATTTCAGTTTGAAGATGGGCAATACCGGCCCACAACTTCCGGTACTTCCCTCCCCCACCCCCCAATATTTAAAAAAAAATCACGGTAGCTCTTGAAAGGGGCAACCAATTTGGTCCAAACTTTGGATCTCCTAATATTTTGTTCAAATTTAGTTTAAATTTTAAAATTGACAAAAGTTCAACATTTGTTTCTAAGTGCAGTTTACCGTCTGTTAGACGATCCTTTGGAAATGTATACCGATTCTGTTCGTTGTGGTCCCGTTTACAGCGATATTATGTTTTCCGTGGACAGGTCTATGCTTCCTGGCATACTGGTCCAAAAGTTATACGATGACCCATTGAAATGACTAGAGGGCGCGATATGTATCGAAAAGATATGACTCCGAAAATAACATCCACTTCCACAATGGACTATGTCGGTCCATTCCTTCAAGTACCTCCTCCGGAAACACTTTTGAACTTTAATGCTAATTCACATATTTTTCGGCAAGTTCAAATATCCAAAAAAGGCCACAAAATTCTGAAAGGACCATAAATACATTCGATCTGTCCGTAGATGAAAGTTTCAATTCACATAGGCTGAAGGTATATATCTATTTGCAAAGCCGACTGATACTTTTTTACTTGTATTTTCCTTACTTTGAATGATTCCACGGAAATATTGATTAAAAATTAAATTATTGGCGTTACTTTTCCGCGCATTACTCTTACGTTGCCTTAGTAATTTTGTACTCAGCATACTGAGAGTCAGGATATACGTAATACCTCACCTAGACATTCAATTTGTATGTAATTGTGGTTTGTCCACAATATCGCCCATGTTCATGTCTAGTATCCCCGTATTTCTAAAGGATACGAAATTCCTGAAGAATGTCGGTTTTCATAAAAAATGACAAAAGAATCTTTTCGTGTTTTTTTTTCCTTTAAGACAATTATCTAAATGTGGTGGGCCAATAAAAACAGCAGTAGTTTAAAAAACAAACAAATAAATATGCGACCATTTGGACTGACTGACCAACAAGCGATCCTCTTTTTCTGCCTGTTTCTTACAGAAAAAAAGGAAAAGTAACAAATGAATCGGTACCATAAGCGAGCGAGCCGAGACCACACATTTAGTTGGGAATGATTTGACGTAATTGTAACTTATGGCTGGTTTAGATAAAAATCAAAAAGGTTTCACTTTGCTGCTGTTGTTGTAACAACAACACCAACAACAACAATACTATGTGTGAGAGACAAATCGACAGACAGACAAATGTCGGTTAAAATACAAAGAGAAATACTATGCCATGAGGTTAAGGTCATTTTGATGGTGTTTTGTTTAGTTTTTGTTGTTGTTGTTGTTGTGCAGATGATCCTTTTTGTCTGGATAAATATTTTATTCAAGTGTCAGGCAATGACGGTCACACGCCGTGTCACAATATTTATGTAATATTAGTTTTCATGCCATGTTTTCCTCCTTGGTGTTGTTGTTATTATTAATTTTTATTGAACACACTACGCGTTCTCAAGTACTTGTAAAGTGTGTAGGACAAAGTGGCAAAGCAGGGGACAAATCTTTGAAAGTTTGCCGGCATTTATGAAATTCAATCTCTTGGGATGTAATTTTAAACAAAAATAAAATAATATTTTAATGGTAGAGGATTGTGGGAAGCGTTGTTGTATTAACAAATTGATCCTTGTAACCGCTGCCACCAAAGATATTCCCATGAATATACAAAATTATGAACAAGTTTAGAGATAATTCGGTGCTGTACTCAATCACGAAGAAAAGTTAAATCCCAAAAGGTTTTAGTCTCTGGTTTTAAGCAAATGCCTAAAACAAATTGTTAGGCTTATATAAGTGACCCCCACTTCAGAAAACGAAAAAAATTTATTGGCTTATTTTAAAGTAGAAGTAGCATAGAATATGTGATAAAGTTTTCAAGTCGATCAGAACAATAATGGGTGAGATAGAAATGAAAAATTGATTGTGTTTTGTATGCAACATAGAAAATAAAAACCTGTTTTTCTCGAATTCACATTTTGAAATCGATGCAAACTCTAGCTCAAAAACTAATGAACCGATTGTCATACAATTTTGTGGGCTTATCAACAAATCTAGTCCTTCATCGACCGATTTTATTTTTTAAAATTTTCTTTGCCCGCTTTATGACCAGAAAACGTCAGTTTTTTAAGCCAAAAATTGAAATTTTGATTTTTTGTTCAAAATCGAAAATGTTTTAAACAAGTAAAAAAGTATCAGTCGGCTTTGCCGACAGAGATATACCCTCAGCTTGTGTATATTGAAAAAATTTTTTCCCATAATACGTCTGTATTTAGGGGGTTTTAAAAAATTTTGGGCGTTTGAACCGACAAAAATGTTAATTAGGATTAAATATCAAAAGTTTTGCGGAGGAAATACTAAAAGGAATGGATCGACATTGACCGTTATGGAAGTGGATTTCCAGGCACAACATATGGTGCAATAGGGGGTTTTTACACTCTTCGGACTGTTTGCTCAAGAAGTATGGACTTGCCCCTAAACAACTTTTACCATCGTCATTGAGGCAGCGAAAGCAAGTTGATTCAACAAAAATCAAAGTGATTCGGTATTAGGTCTAAAAGTAAACTTATCCGAAATTTTGTGTGGGAGGTACCGGATGGAGTGGACAAATATAGTCCATATTTGAACCTGATCTATATCTGGTAGATATATTAGGATGTGTAAAGTGTGGACCAATTCGGCCACTCCCTTCAAGAGTTACCGTACGAACAATTTTCCGTACATTTTTGAACTTTTGTGGGGGAGGTACCTGCAGGAGCGGACCGATCTGGCTTATCTTCAAACTTAAACTATGGTTGGACAAAATATTACTAAGGCCATATTTTGGACCGAATATGCAGATCCGTTCTAAAGTTATCTTGCGCTCCAACCACCTCACACGGTGTCATAGGGGTTTTTTGCAACTTTCATGCTATTTTCTCAGGAAGTATGGACTTGCCCCTGATGAAACTTGTACCGTCGTACGGAGGGCAGTGAATACAAGTTGCTAAAACAAAAATCAAAGCGATACGAGAAATGGCCCTAAACTGAACTTTTCTGAAATTTTGTGTGGGAGGTACCCGAAGGAGTGGACCTATTGAGACCATATTGGAACCTCACATTACTCTAGTAGAAAGTTTACGCTATACAAAGTATGGACCAAATCGGTCACTCCCTTCAAGAGTTATCGTGCGCACAAACTTTCCGAACATTTTCGAACTTTAGTGGGGGAGGTACCGGAAGGAGTGGACCGATGTAGCTCATCTTCGAACTTAAACTAAGTTTGGGCAAAATATTACGAAAGCCAAAATTTGAACCGAATCGGTTCATCCGTTCGAGAGTTATCGTGCGCTCCAGCCAGCAGGACAGACAGACAGACGGACGGACATGGCTAGATCGACTCCAAATTGTCTGAAACACATTTCGTCCAAACATACTTGGGGTCTAAAACCATTATTTCGATGAGGCACATTTTCATCGTATCAAAGTGTATATACCCTCCTTAGCCTAAAGGCTGAGGGTATAAAAACCGATCGATGAGATACAAGATCTTTATGTTCTAAATAAGGTCACAAAAATATATGGCGATCTGTTAATTAGTTTTCGGGCTAGAGTTGGCACCGCAAGAAGCTTAACAAAATGCTTAAAAAAAAAACAAGTAAAAAAGTATCAGTCGGCTTTGCCGACGGAGATATACCCTCAGCCCGTTCAAGAGATGTCGTGCATAGCATTTTAGTGACATTTTTTTAAAATATTGGAGGGAAGTTGTGGACCGGTATTTCATATACCCGAATTGAAACTAAGTTTAGACAAAATATGACGAAGGCCAAAATTTGGACCAAATCGGTTGATCAGTTCGTGCTCTCCAGCCACTACATATGAGGGCGTTTTTACAACTTTCGGCTGTTTTCTCAAGAAGTATGGATTTACCTCTGAAAAAAAACTTTTACCGAGGCAGCGAATGCAAGTTGCTTCAACAAAAATCGAAGCGATTCAAGAGTAGGTCTTTAAGTGAACTTATCCAAAGTTTTGTGTGGGAGGTACCCGAAGGAGTGGATAAATATAGTCCATATTCGAACCTGATCTATATCTGGTAAATATATTAGGACGTGTTAAGTGTGGACCAAATCGGTCACTCCCTTCAAGAGTTATCGTGCGCACAATTTTGTGCGGGAGGTACCTGAAGGAGGGGGCCGATATGGCTTATCTTCGAACTTAAACTTAAAGTTTGGACAGAAGATTACAAAGGCCAAATTTTGGACCGAATCGGCAGATCCGTTCGAGTGTTATACTGCGCTCCAACCACTACACACAGTGTTATAGGGTTTTTTGCACCTTTCAGGATATTTTCTCTGGAAGTATGGACTTGCCCCTGCTGAAACTTGTACCGTCGTATGGAGGAAAGTGATTACATGTTGCTACAACAAAAATCGAAGCGATTCGAGAGCAGTTCCAAAACTGAACTTTTCCGAAATTTTGTGTGGGAGGTACCCGAACAGGTTTTCGGAAAATTTTCGAACTTTTGTGGGGGAGATACCTGAAGGAGTGGACCGATATGACCCATCTTCGTAAGTTCGAAGTTCAAACTAAGTTTGGACAAAATATTACGAAGGCCAAATTTTGAACCAAATCGGTTCATCTGTTCGAGAGTTATCGTGCGCACCAGCTAGCCAAACAGACAGACGGACGGACATTGCTAAATCGACTCCAAATTGCCCGAAAAGGATTTCGTCCAAACATACTTGGGGTCTAAAACCATTATTTCGATGAGGCACATTTTGCCCGTATGAAAGTGTGTATACCCTCGTTAGCATAAATGCTGAGGGTATAAAAATCAGACACAAGATTAAGATGTGCTCTTTTAGATGAAAAAGAAATCTATCAAAAAAAGTAAATCTTAAAAAAGGCAATCTATCAAAAAAAGTAAATCTTAAAAAAGGCAATTTTTCATGATTTTTTTTTCCTAAAAAACTACCATTTCTAGGAAAAAATTCATGAAAAATTGCCTTTTTTGAGCTTTACAAGTGGGGGTCACCCCTTAATAATACCACCGATAGATCCAATCAACAAATTCTACGAGAATAATATCCATAATTTTGGACACCACGCACTTAATAGTACTTCTGCGGGAAGTGTATGAAGAAGTGGCTCTAAATATTGGGACATTTCGGGAATCATATCTGGGAAGTATTGACTACCGTATATTGTTATTATTTAAATGTATAAATAAGTGACTCTTTTCGTGTCCACCAGCTATTTTAATTGGTCACCAAGGGTCATGCGTTGTTGCAAACTCGCTAGATACCTGCTACTCGAATACCTGGGATTAGAAAAAATGTCCCAGCAGATGAGACTAGCAAATGAATGTGATGACCTTAGTACTACAAACCCTGAGGGACCGAGATTTGGGGAATTTACTCTTTAAGTTAATAGGCTAGAAGGCGAGCATAAGCGGAAAAAGTGTTTAGACCATCTGAAGCAATTCAGCATTTTTACAGGAATGTGTGAATTGTGGGGCGCTTAAATCACCCTCAAATCCGAGCGACAACGGCGTGGCAATGACAGATCCCAAGAAACAGCAGTTTACACAGGACAATAGCGATAGGGCGAAGTGGAGTGTGCTACGCCCTATAAGAACCCTCTCAACCGAGAAAGTACCGCCATACATTTTGATGAGCGATGTTGCATGTGTGGAACTGCCGAGGTGGAATTGCTGAACGTATACGTCCCGCCGATAAATTGCTGAAGGTCAAAACCGTCTGGTCTTGGGGAACTTTAATGCTTATCATGAGTTATGGCATTCGGTCTTGGGAAACGACCAGAGCGGTATAGTGCTGGCTTAGCAGATTGATAGCTCTACGTTTTGCACGGTCAATGGGGACGCCCTTACCAGTTCGCCAGACATCAACATCGTATCAATGACGTCACTTGGCATCCTGTCGTTTGTAATTGTCTAAATCAGCAGACCACCTGATTTTATCACCTCTGAACGCCGCACTTTCATCAATCATTTTAAAGCTAATTGGCCGAGTTCCAGAGAGCAAAAAGGACGTTCCGAGGCATCGTCACTGCTGCAGCTGCTCTGAATGAACCCAGTACTAACCCCAGTGCACTGAACCCAGTACCAACCCCAGTGAACCCAGAGTCTGGGCGCTGGTACTGGACGCTAACAGGTTGGCCTGTGAGCATAAGCGGAACAAGTGGTTATTGGAACCGGAGTAAGTGAATTGTGAGCAACGGTTTTCTCACTCTCGAACCCTGGAAAGAAGGTATATAGGACCTTAGTCACTTTTGGCGTCGTTACGCTGACTGATTGGAAAAGGTGCGCATGTTATGGCAATATACAGTTTGTCGAGCAACCCGGCAGTGATGGGGGGAGAAGATTACTGCGTCGAATTAGATCCCTTCCTGACGAGGATGAACCACCTCAATGTTGGATGATGTTGAGAATGTCATCAGGAACACTAAATCATCTATAGCGTTGCGCCCTGATGGAATCTTCATGGTAGTCTGAAACAGCTGGATGTGCCGGGAGTGGATAATCTAACTAATGTTCTCAACATGTCGCTAGCCTATCACATCATTCCCGAAGTCGGGAAAATGGGCAGGCAAGGAGAATCGTACAGATCGATTTCGCTTGGGTCGCTAGTAGCAAAGACCCATGCTAGAGGACTAAAGCTCTCTCCAGCGTCAGTTGCCGATCATCAGCACGAATTCCGTAAACAGCACAGCACGACAACAGCGCTGCACATCATATCCACACCTCTTTGTTGAGGACTTAACCAGAACAAACCGTGTGGTAGAACAGGGATAGTTCCGCTTGACTTATCAAAACTCTTTCCCACCCTGCTACGCTGTTTTGGGACATTGAGCAGACAATCTTCCGCCAAGTTTGAAACGTTGGATAATTAATTGTATGTATGTCCAAGAAGTTCAAGCCCCCTATAGTGAAACTGGGAGTTTCCGAAGGTTGGGTGATATCTACGGAACTGTTTAACCTCTACCTCTCCTGTATTCCGTGAATGATTGCACGATTTTGGCGTCAGGTACCTTCTCCGATGTCACCTGTGTCAGGTACTTTCTCTGATATCACGGGAGGAATATGAAAATATCCGCCACTAAATCTACGGGTACTCTGTTTACCACATTGATGGCAGAGGTGGGAACAGAGTTGAATATCATTGTCGATGGTAGCAGAATTCCGACCCAAAATTCTAGGAGTCACAGTCGCCAGCATGTTCATGCCGGCAGAACAATAGTTCGTCCTGATAAGCCATGCGGCGCCAGTTTGGTCAGCGAATATAAGTGCAACGCGATGGAAAATAGTCGAACTTGTAAGAATGCCGCCCTGAGAACTGTAACTGGGGGCCTCTTCAGTGGACCATCTACATGAGGAGACAAAGATTTTTTCGGTGCTCTGGTGTTACCGTGAGAACCATCCTAATCAATTTATGGTGGATAGGAATTCCCTTTATCCAGGCATGTCAGGAGGGATCACGAGTAGAGCATTTGACAAATGTCCTTTATTGATCGTTAACCACCCCTATTGTAGCAAGGATGCCTTCCAAATTCTTCCAGTCCTATGCGTCCTAGTTGACCAAAATCATTATTCGCCTTATCCACACATATCATTAGAGGACAGAACTAGAGCAGACCGTGCAATCGAATAGCCATGGTTGTTCTTGACTTAAAGAGTAGACTCCCCTTAAAGAGTAAATTCCCCTCGGTCATGGCGCTTCTGGCCTATTATAATCATGACCACAAAGACTACTTTCTCGAATAGCGTTTTAACTGCGCTTAAGCGAAAATTTTGAACTTTTACAAGGGAGGTGACCATTATATAACATCTTGGAACATGAAGTACGTATGGACGCAATATTTCGATTTGCAAAGTTGAGGCCAAATCGGATACTGAATTAGTGCTCATTAGTCATTTGGGACATTGTACTAGGAATTATATCAGTGAAATCAAGACAACGAGGACCACCTGCAAAAATAATTCTTAAACTACCTTTACTCAAAAATACTCGATCTTTATCCATTTCCGAAATTGATATAAGTTTTCGAGAGTTATGGTGTTAACCAGTCTGTCTGGCTGGATAGACTCTAAATTATCTGAAACGAATTTGGTGTCAACATATGTGGGGCTTTAAGCCATTATTCAAATGAGATACATTTAGCCACTAGCCTTAAGGTATAATGCCATTTTGCAGCAGTCAATAATTGTCGGTAATGGTGCCGTTACCAGATCTAGAAACGCACTTTTAGTCTCCACAGCGGTACATGTTCAAATATAAATGTTTGTTGGGTTACTTGAACAAAAAAGCGTTGCGTGTGGCTATGATTTTTGATGTGGTGACAATATTTTGACTGCGGTCACACTTTCCATTTATGTCGTCGATTTTTAAGCAGATGAAGAAGAATTTCAAATTTATTCACACACACCCAGCTGTAAACGCCTGTAGTAACTGGTGTGCGGACATCAAAACTAACTGGCCAGACTGCTGTTGGCTGCCAGTTTTATGGACATGGTCATCGTCATAGTTGTCTTCTTCGTCTGCCTTATCTGCTTCTCTAGCAAAACAAACGTTAACATTTTTTAAACACTTTAATGGTTCATTAATTTATGACCCTTCAAAATAGATCTGAGAGTTGATGCACAACACATCACAGCAGTTGGTTAGATCGATATGTAGGTATGTGGCTAGAGTAGACGAAGATGAAAAAGGCGAAGCAGCAAAGAGGACATAACCTATGTTTAAATGCCGGTTTTTCATTGGAATGGAATGTGGATGGCAGCTTGTTAGTTATCGTATGGTTTCCCCTCTCGGCATTCTTCGAGGGTATTTAGTCGACCAACCGTGCGACAGACATGCATTTCACACCAATATCTCTTTTACGATTAGGAACTATTTGTCAATGCCGACCAAAACAACAAACGCATCAACCAAACATATCAGCTAACAAACATCGTCAAGCAGATCATTGACCACACCACCGTTAACGCCAAAAGGGGTTTATGGAGTTACGGATATGCTGTTTAGCTCACTGTAAATTCATGTAATTAAAAGCATTATCATGTCATTATAAAAAGTGTTTATTTCGTGGTTGAGGGAAACCAAGAAAAAGGGGCACTAAGGAGGTTCTGTATTTTGGGTTTTGAGTTTCTAAGTATTTTTCCCATCGTTGCTGTAGATAGAGGGGAGTTCAGGTGAAAAATGAAATTCAAATGATGTTCATTGAGAAAGTCTTTCACAAAATGTAGTGGTGCAACTGAATGAAGATAAAAAAGAAGATAAGTTAATGTTGAAAATATCTAAACGAGTAAACGAGAAATTCATTAGTGGGAATAGGTAAATAAGTTCACAGGAAACTAAGATGCCAAATTTGTGTGTACGCAACTTTTTGCAGCGGAACACATAGTATATGTATGTATATGTTCCTTGTGAGACCTCAAAGGAATATATCTAGACCTCTATCTTATGGTGAGGACCCAATGTCAATCAGTCCAAACAACCGATTATAGGCTTTTACATGTGAAAGCCCTAGACTTATCTTGTTCCTTTGTTAATCTCAAGTGGACACTGACCTCTCCGTGGTGTCACTTGGGCCGTTCACCCATAAGCATGATAAAAACTTGGATTGGGCTAGTAGCCCACCCCTATAACAACATCGTGATATGAAAAAAAAAACAAAGAAAAAATCATCTGAATTTGACAACCCCTGAAAAGGTTTTAAGGACCATGATTCACCTGGAATGTTCGCACTCTTTATAGGGATGTTGTAATTTAGGCATTAGGGATGTTGTAATTATACCCTACACCACTATATGGGGAGGGTATTATAAGTTGGTTTTGGCCAAAAAGTTTGTAACGCATCGAAATAATGGTCGTAGACCCATACTTATATATACCAAAATGAATGTCTCGACGAGCTGAGTCGATCTGGCTATGTGTGTCCGTCCGTCAGTCCGTCCGTCCGTCCGTCTGTCCGTCTGTCCATCTAAACCTTGTAATCACGCTACAGGTCGCAATTTTGATCGGATCGTCACGAAATTTTGGATGTTGATTTGGGTCCCGGAGGGGAAGAAGCCTATTGATTTTGGTGATGGTCGGATAATATATAGGGGTCGGAATGGGCAAAAAACTTATGTGGATAAAAAGACAACGTTTTTTTCCAAAGCGAATATCTCAGCTTCTATACGGGGTATACCAAAAGCAAAACCTGACAATAAAAGTAGAAAATATCACCTTTCTAATGATGTCAAGTAGGTTCTCGTAGGTGATCAAACCACGAAGATATCACAATAGTCGCAAATAAAACCCAACTTTTCATTTTTGCGATTTTAATTACAATGACGATTATCACAGCTTTGGTTGGGGACTTTCCAAAAGCAGAGCCTGGCTATGAAAGTAGAAGATCCCATCTTTACAACGATGTAAACTAGGTCGGCGTAGGTGACCAAATAACGGAGATTTCGCAATAGTCGGTAATACATCCCATTTTTCCACTTTTTTGGAAATCACGCTACAGGTCGCAATTTCATCATTTCATACAGGTCGAAATTTTTAGGGTTAATGGGGGTCACACAGATGAAGAAGCCTATTGATTTTGGTGATGGTCAGATAATTTTTAGGGGTGGTAATGGGCAAAAAACTTATTTGAAGAAAAAGACAACGTTTTTTCCTAAGCGAATATCCCAGCTTCAATATGCGGTATACCAAAAGCAGAACCTGGCCATAAAAGTAGAAAATATCGCCTTTCTAATGATGTAAAGTAGGTTCTCGTAGGTGATCAAACAACGAATAAATCGCAATAGCCGCTAATAGAACCCAACTTTTTATTTTTGCGATTTTAATAATAATGACGAATATCACAGCTTCGGTAGGGATCTTCCAAAAAACAAAGTCCGACTATGAAAGCAGAAAATCCCACCTTTACAGTGATGCAAAGTAGGTTGGCGTAGGTGGCCACATATATCACAATATCACAATAGTCGGCAATACATCCCATTTTTTCATTTTTTTTTTGTAATCACGCTACAGGTCGCAATTTTGATCGGATCGTCACAAATATTTTGGCGGTTAATGGGGATCCTACAGAGAAAGAAGCCTATTGATTTTGGTGATGGTCTGATAATATTCAGGGGTCGGAATGGGAAAAAACTTATTTGGAGAAAAAGTCAACTTTTTATTTCAAAGCGAATATCTCCGCTTCTAAAAGGGGTATATCAAAAGCAAAACCTGCTAATGAAAGTAGAAAATATCACCTTTGCAACGTAGGTTGTCGTAGGTGGTCAGACAACGAAGATATCGCAATAGCCGCTAATAGAACACAACTTTTCATTTTTGCGACTTTAATAATAATGACGAATATCACAGATTTGGTTCGGGACCTTCCAAAAGCAAAGTCTGACAATGAAAGTAAAAAAATCCCTTCATTACAATGATGTAAAGCAGGTTGGCGTAGGTATCCAAATAACGGACATATCGCAATAGTAAGTAATACATCCATTTTTCCACTTTTTTGGAAATCACGCTACAGGTCGCAATTTTAATTGGATCGTCACGAAATTTTTGGGAGTTATTGGAGGTCCCACAGAGGAAAAAACCCTTTAATTTTTGATAATGGGCGGATATCATTCAGGGGTCGGAATGTGAAAAAAAAATATTCTGTAGGAAGTATATCGAAAGCAAAACCTGGCAAGGAAATTAGAAAATATCACCTTTACAACGATGTGAAGTAGGTTGTCATAGGTGGTCAAAAACAGAGATATCGCAATAGTCGGTAATGCATCCCTTTTTCCATTTTAGTGCAATCACACTACGAAATTTTGATCGGATCCTCACGAAGTTTTGGGGGCTAATGGGGGTCTAACAGAGAAAGATGCCTATTGATGGTTGGCATACATCCCACTTTTCCATTTTTTATTTGGGTTGTACTGTCGATGCACTCAAATTCGTTTCAAAAAAATTGACCTGTGTTAATGAAGACATTTAGAGCAAAGGCGCTAAGCTATCCCAATTTTAATATTTTGAATTTTATTAGTGAAAAGCTTATGAACGGGGGTAGTGGTGTAGGGTATTACATAGTCGGCCCCGACCCGACTATAGCCTTGGCTCACTTGTTTACACGGATACGGCGGATTGGTAACTCACTATATTATAGCTGTCATGACATAAAGCATGAGTTTGGTTGCAGATATGTAGTTGGGCGAAGGTTAAAATATCTCCAGCTTCACCCCAGTGAATGAAAGACTTGCTACAATTCGAATAAAAGAAAAATTCTTCAATGGTAGCTTTAATGGCGTTCATGCTCCCACTGAAGACAAGCACGAACAGACCAACGATTTATTTTAGGAGCGCTTAGAAGAAACATATGACCGTTGTCCTACCCATTACATTAAAATTATTCCAGGTGATGCCAAAATTGGCCCAACAATCGGGCAATTCAGTCCCCACAGTGAAACATCTGGAAATGAAATAATGATAGACTTCGAAGCGGCAAAAATATCGTATTTAGATTTAAACATCACGACATTCATAAGGGTATCTGGCTGTCTCAGGAACAAAAAAAAAAAAAAAAAAGAAAAGAAAAAAAATTGATTACGCTGTGATAGTTGTAAGACATCCACCGAGCATGTCTGATGTACGATCGTTCCGATGTGCAAACATAGGCTCGAGCCTAGGAAATAAAGTACGAACAGACACAATCCAGAAGTTGTTTCTATAAAAATGTGAAATGAAACATTTTATAAAGGAAATAAATATCAAATGAAAAAAAATAATACAAAATATTTTTCATTTCAAATTTTCATAGAACAAGAATCCAGCCCCTGGTCCCAATAACATATCAGCACAATGGCAAAGTATTGCCCACTCAATGCAAACAGCCGCAAAATACATACTTGCTTAGCAGAGACCTCGACCAGGAATGTCATGCTACTACCAAAGAGAGGAATGCGTCATATATGACTAGTCTACAACCAATAGAAACACGTAGCGCACCAGAGAGGTATCTGGGGAAACTTCTCTGCTGCAGAGAGGGTGTGAAAAAATCGAAATGTAAAGGAGTCAGAATGAAATTCGAAAATTCGACCAAAGAGTGAAACAACCAACACGGTACGCCTGAACTAAATTTAAATGAAAGATGCTTTCACCTGGGAAGTTTTTGTGGATTCCGAAACTACAATGTTCCTAGATGTTTTGTTAGGTTTTCAGGATTTTGGTATGTGGAGAAACTTCTCTTCCGCAGAGAGAGTGTGAAAAAATCGAAATGTAAAGGAGTCAAAATAAAGTTCGAAAATTCGACCAAAGAGTGAAACAACCAACACGGTACGCCTGAACTAACTTTAAATGAAAGATGCTTTCACCTGGGAAGTTTTTGTGGATTCCGAAACTACAATTTTCCTAGATGTTTTTTTAGGTTTTCAGGATTTTGCTTGAAAACGACAGGTCTTATCGAAATGGGACTAGGAGAAAATCTTATATCTAAGAAAATTCTCTACAAGATCGGCTTTAATAATTTTTTCCGAGGGTGTACTATTTGTGAGATATATAAGTTTAAATTTGAACATTGCACTAAATCCATCGCCTGCTTCCAGAAAATGCTAGTTACAGGCAGGCGATGGACTTAGTTTAATGTCCCAATTAAAACGTACATATGTATGTATATATGTCAAAAATGGTAACTGATACAGTTAGTGTTCTGAGGATATGGTAGGATCACTTTCCAAACTGTCGGTATCCAATATTAGTGAAGACAACAAAGATACCAAAAATTATATCTCAGAAGATGGTATTGAATGTATAGCGCCGACCAAGATGAGACAAAGACAGCAATAAACAGGCTGAAGAATGATTAGGCAGCTTACCAGCCGACCTGTTATAAATCGGAGGCCACTCTGTTAAGGTATATGCATCAGCTAGTTTGCAAGGAGAACTCATACCCGACGATTGGAAACTGAGTATCCAGAATCCCGTTCACAAGAAAGGAGTTAAGACTATGTACTCTAAATAAGGCGACGCGCAACGCGTCCATAGAACATAGCGCCTATAATTTGGGGTAATTAAAGACTTCGTGTAACTCGACACCGCCATAAATTTTTTTGTGTCATACTAGAAGAATATTATTGGCTAACAGATGCTACTTTGGCTTATGTACTTACTTTCTTAGCTGGCTCATTACAGAACATTTGTTCCATAGACCGACCTAAGAAAAGATCTCCAATTCTCTCTGTTTTTCGCTTCGCTTTTTGGAATACCGCGCCTTTTCATTTCTTCATCCACTTGTATGCTCCATCGAAGCTTAGGCCTCCCGTTTCTGCGTGCACTGCCATGTGGCATGTATTCATACGCCTTTTTAGCGGGCTCATCATCGTTCATTCTTATGATATGGCCTAGCCAACGCAATCGTTGCATCTCGATACGTTTAACTATATTCATGTCTTTGTATAGCTTATATAGCTCGTGGTTCATACGACGTCAATATTCACCGTCAACGCAAATCGGCACGTAGATATTTCGAAGACATTTCCTCTCAAACACACCAAGCACTGCCTTATCTGCTTGTGCAAGTACCCATGCTTCGGAGCCATACATTAGCACGGGCAGTATCAGCGTTTTGTATAGTGTTATTTTTGTTTGACGAGTTGTGGCTTTGAGGCCAATACAATTCTTCTTCTTCTAATTTCACAACTGATGTTGTTTGTTGTGTTTACGGCAGTGCCGAAGTCTTTAACTACCTCAAAATTATAGGTACCAACTTCCACAGTTGGTCCGAGCTCTATGGACGCTTTGCGCGTCGACACCATCAATTTGGTCTTTTCGCCGTTTACCGCCAGACCCACTTTCGCAGATTCTGCTTCGACCTTCCTAAAGGTATCAGTTACTTCCTTTACTGATCGTCCTATGATGTCTATGTCATCAGCATAAGCAAGTAACATGTGACTATTGGTGTAAATTGTGCCATTTCTTTTGACATTTGCATCTCGTATTACCTTTTCCAGCAAAATGTTGAATAGGTCACAGGAAAGGCTGTCTCCTTGTCTGCAACCTCTTTTGGTACTGAACTGTTCGGAGAGGTTCTTTCCAATTATAACTGATGACCTAGTGTCAGTTAAAGTCATCTTACAAAGTCGAATGAGCTTTAATGGGATACCAAATTCAGACAAGGCATGGCCTGTTTTATAATCGACAAAAAGGTGAAAGGTGTCGATCTGCATCTCTTGGGTCTTCTCAAAAATTTGCCGAAGTGTAAATATCTGGTCAGTGGTGGACTTGCCAGGTCTAAAGCCACATTGGTATGGTCCAATTATTTCGTTGACTATTGGCTTTAGTCGTTCGCACAATATCCCTGACACTATCTTATAAGCAATAGGGAGAAGACTTATGCCCCTATAGTGAGAGCATACAGTCTTATCTCCTTTCTTGTGGACGGGACACAGGATGCTCAGGTTCCAATCGTCGGGTACGCGTTCTTCCTGCCAGATGGTGCTAACTAGCTGATGCATACACCTTATCCGCGCGTCGCCTCCGGTTTTAAACAGCTCGGCTGGTAAGCTATCGGCTCCTGCTGCTTTATTATTCTTCAGCCGGTTGATTGCTGTTTTTACCTCATCTTGGCCGGGTGGTATACATTCTATACCATCTTCTGGGATTGGCACTGTGGTATCTTCGTCGTCTTCGCTGCTATTGGATACCAACAGTTTTGAAAAACGTTCTTTCCATATCCTGAGTACACTATATGTATCAGTTACCAAATTACCTTGCTGGTCTCTACAGTAGGATGTGCCTGTATCAAAGCCATCAGTTTGACGCTTGACTCTTTGGTAGAATTTTCGGACTTCATTCTGGCTCCTGTACATCTCGATTTTTTCACACTCCCGCTTTCCCATCTCTCTCTTTTTCCTGCGGAAAAGACGTTTCTCCTCTCTCCTTTTCTCCCTGTATCTCTCTCGTGTGCTAAGCGTTGCTACGGATTGTAAAGTAGGCCTATATTCCGCATTTTTCTCTTCGGTGGCAGCACGACACTCCTGATCATACCATGGATTCCTTGGTGGAGGTCTCTGGTATCCAAGTATGGATTTTGCGGCTGTTTGCATGGAGTGGGCAATGCTTTGCCATTGCGTTGAAATGTTACCGGGATGAGGAGTGCTTTGATTAAGCAATTGGGCTAGTTGAGTGGAATATGCTGGGGCTATGTGATGTGTTTGCAGCCTATCGATGTCCAACTTCCGCGTTGTGTCTGTTCGTGCTTTATTTGCAACGTTTAGACGGCTACGTACCTTTGCTGCAACAAGATAGTGGTCCGAATCAATGTTTGCGCCTCGGAACGATCGTACATCCAACACGCTGGATGAATGTCTTCCATCTATCACAACATGATCAATTTGATTACTTGTTCTTTGATCTGGAGACAGCCAGGTGCCCTTATGAATATCGATATGATTAAATCTAGTACTGCTAACTACCATGTTTTTTGCAGCTGCAGTCTATCAGCCTCATACCATTGTCAGATGTTTCACTGTGGAGACTGAATTTCCCGACTGTTGGGCCAAAGATATTCTCCTTTCCAATTTTGGCATTAAAATCGCCTAGAACGATTTTAATGTCATGGGCTGGGCAACGGTCATAAGCTTCTTTGGTCAGTGGGAGCATGAGCGCAAATAAAGCTGATGTTGAAGAATTTTGCTTTTAATTGAATTGCAGCGAGTCTTTCATTCACTGGGGTGAAGCTGGACCCTAGATGTTTTAACCTCCGACCAACTATGAATCCGCAACCAAACTCATGCTTTGTGTCATGGCAGCTATAATACAGTGCGTCACCTTTAGGTGTTGTTGTGACGCCTTTCCCGTTCCATCGTATTTCCTGTATGGTAGTAACGTCGGCCTTGTACTTTTCAAGTGCATCTGCCAATGCGTAAACTGCTCCTTCTCTATAAAGAGTGTGAACATTCCAGGTGCAGATTCGCATATCATGGTCCTTAAAACGTTTGCGGGGTTCGTCAACTTTAGAGAGGTTAGTTTTTTCATAGTAGTATGTTTTTTCTAGGGGAGGGTTAGTAACCCGACGCCCAAACCCAAGTTTTTAACGTTCTTATGGGTGTACGCGCGGCACTACCATTAACGCGTGTTAAAGGCAGTTCCCCAGATGACACCACGGGGAGGTCGGTGTCCACTTGAGATGAAAGAGGGACCAAGATAAATCCTGGGCTTTGCCATGTTAAAGCCGGCCAGGACCGTTCCTTGGTATCTTCCATCCCCTACGTCACCCCAACTTGATCTAAGTTCAGACCAAAAACACATGTGTATAAAATTTCAGCCGTGTAGCTCAACTCATTCGGAAGATAGCGTGAATACAACAGAGGGACGGACGGACAGTGCTAAATCGACTTAAAATTTTACGCTGATCAAGAATATATAGATATACATATACTTTATAGGGGCCAACTTAAAAATAACTGGAACATATACGTGGGTGTTCAAAAAGGATTTACATTATCTTCTACAATACTAGTAGTCAATTCAATATTTTGATTGATAGAAGGTTTGGAAAGCCCCGGCGGACACACACAAACATAAGTCGCAAAATGAAAAATGAGCAAGGTTTTCTTCTTACCACCATTAACTAAAACACCAATTACTAAAACTAGGGTGCACGGCTGTTACAGGTAACTAAATACATATTTACAACTACAGGTCTCACCTCAAATACATGCCACAATCTTCAGTTTTAAGATTGGATTACAATTACACCACTACCAACGCCATGGCGATTCACAATAACATCTCGTCTTACAAATTCTGTTTATTTTATAAAAGGGATAAAAATTACCTTAATCTCTTTTGGCTCGAGTTTAAAACATACCACCGTTCGGTAATCTCTTGCGAAAACAAGATCAGTTAAGCAAATCCGGCCAACAAGCAAATCTTTGAGCGAACAAAAGAAGAGCACAAAAACGCAAAATGATATTAACAGTGGCACAAACAAAACAAAAAACGATGGCAGATGTTGGCTTATTGATATAACCAAACATCACACACACAGAAATCTTATTAAAACCGCAAACAATAAAGAAGAAGCTAAAGTAGAGGAATACGGGAAGGTTCACAACTGTGAAAGCCTTTTTGACTCTCATGCTGAAAAAGAGAGAACTGAAAGATAGGCGAGATCTAAGAAATAGTTTGCCTGATTACTGATAAAAGAAAAATTAGATTAGAATGTCTATCCCTAACTAGATAAGTAGGGCAATTGTTTTATGGTGAGAGAGGGTTAGTTTTTTGTTTAACAAAAGATTTTGCATGTGCAAATTTAGCATTGACTTGACTTAACCTGACTTGGCATTAACTTTGCTGAGTCAAAAATGTTAACCGAAGTAACGAAAAACAAAGTGGTACCTAACAGTGTAAAGACCGCTTGGCATTGTAAA
Organism: Musca autumnalis; assembly: GCF_047663935.1. NCBI lineage: Eukaryota > Metazoa > Arthropoda > Insecta > Diptera > Muscidae > Musca > Musca autumnalis. Next base: position 278,867,608 of record NW_027411644.1, read on the forward strand.
GATAAAGACTTCTGATGATTTTTCAATAGGCCCTCACCATTACATAGAGATCTAGAAATATTCCTTAGAGGTATCATAAAGCTTACTTACCTAGTTTGCCCTCTTCAGAATAACAGCCCTAAAATTCGAACTAACAAACGATTTTTCCATTCCTCTCTATTTGCGGCTTTACTTTTTATACCCTCCACCATATGATGGGGGTATATTTAGTTTGTCATTTGGGTTGTAACTCCTCCAAATAATCATTTTTGATCCCACAAAGTATATATAATCTGGATCAGCGAGCAATTCTACTTCGATTTAATCATGTCCGTCCGTCTGTGCAAATCACTCTAGCATCCGAACGGATTGAAGTAGGTGTTTAAAATTTTGGTAAAATCTGTTGTAGGTATGTAGAACTTTTGGTATTGAAAATGGGATATATAGGTCCACTTTTTACTATAGCCCCCGTATAATGTATGTGTTATTTTAATGAATTTTGAAGGTATTAGGCCCATTAGTCCATTGAATTGCCTGCTATTTGGTATTTTGTGTGTTTCAGAGGCTAAAAGAAATTTCCACCAAAAATTATAGGTCCACGTTTTGATACTGCCGATTCTTGGTATTTTGAAGGTTTTATCCTTATTTGCTTACCGAAATGGTGGAAGTTTAGTATTTGGCCTTCTTTGGGGCTACAAAAATTTCCCATAGAAATTTGTCAGTGTAAGTTCAAGTGTTCATATAGCTCTCATAGAACGGTACCTTTCGATTTTCGGTATTTTCATGTTTTTAGCCACATTCTGAGACCATATCTGAGAATTAGATATAACATGGCATTTAGGGTTCTTAATGGCCAAAACACGTATCTACTAAAAATCATGGACATAGGCCCATGTTTTGGTATTTGAGGTATTCGGACGTTTTTAGCCACATTACCTATGATTAGGCATTTAGTGTCCTTACCTACAAAATATTGTGGACACAGGTCCAAGTTTTGATATAGCCGCCATATAACGGTACTGACCGATTTCAGGATATTTCACGTTTTTAGCTACATTTTCATAACGAATTAGGTATAATTGGTATTTAGCATTCTTAGAGGTCAAGAAACTTACCTTCCAAAAATTGTGGACATAAATATGTCCATGATTTGGTATAGCCGCCCGAGTTGGGGTATTTTGGAGTATTTTTATACCCTCAGCATTTGTGCTAACGAGGGTATATACACTTTCATATGGGCAAAATGTGCTTCATCGTAATAATGGTGTGTAATGGACCACAAGTAGGTTTGGACGAAATGTGTTTCAGACAATTTGGAGTTGATTTAGCCATGTCCGTCCGTCAGTCTGTCTGTCTGGCTGGAGCGCACGAAAACTCTCGAACGGAACAACTGATTCGGTCCAAAATTTGGCTTTCGTAATATTTGTTCTAAACTTAGTTTTAGTTCGAAGATGAGTTCCGGTACCTCCCCCACAAAACGGTTGGTGGGAGTGACCGATTTGCTCCATACTTTACACATTCTAATATATCGACCAGATATAGATGAGGTTCGAATATGGACTATATTTGTCCACTCCTTCCGGTACCTCCCACACAAAATTTCGGATAAATTCACTGTAAGACCTGCTCTCGAATCACTTTAGTTTTTGTTGAAGCCACTTCAATTATAATTGTTCCACAATCATCCCATACGAGACAAGGGAGACTTCTCTCTTACCAATGAGTGCACCGCGATTCATATTAGCTCAATGATAAGGGACCTACTGTTTATTGCCGAGTCCGAACGGCGTGTCCTAAGACACCACTTGTAGAGAAGTTTTTTCATGGCTGAAATACTCAGGAAATGTCGCCAACATTACTAAGGGGTATTTTGCCACCGTTGGACATTTTTGATGTTGCCGGACCGGGGAATCGAATCCACGAACTTTAGTGTGGAAGGCGGGTTTGCATACCATTGCACCACGGTGGCAACCGACAGTAAAAGACCAATTACGACAGTAAATGGTTTTTTCAGGGGCAAGTCTATACTTCTTGAGAAAACAGCCCGAAAGTTGTAAAAACCCCTATGACACCATATGTAGTGGCTGAAGAGCTCGAACCGAATACTGCGTTCGTACTCACTTTGGATATTATAATATTTCTTCGAATATTAGATGAAATTCGAAGCTTGTGCTTATAGGCCCACTCCTTCCGGTAGCTCTCCCACAAAAGATCGAAAATATTCGCTAAAATGGTACGCGCGATTTCTCATATACGTAGCAACCGATGTGGTCCAAACTTTGGATCTCTAAATATTGTCGAAACTTAGTTTGTGTTCAAATTTGGGCCCTATCTGTCCAATCCTTGTGGTACCACCAACACAAATGTTCAACATTTTTGTGTGGTTAAGGGTCTGTTCGAGAATCCTTTGGACATTTTTACCGAAGGTTTTCCTAGTGGACCTGTTTACAGCGATATTATGTTTTTCGTAGGCTAGTGTGATAAAAAAGCTCTATCTATCGATATCCCCGCAAATTTTCGAGCTTTAATCCTATCCATACTTTTGTCGGTTCATACGCCCAACATTTTGAAAACCCCCCTAAATACATACGTTTTTTTCGGGAAAAAAGTATTTCAACCCACACAGGCTGAGAGTATATCTCCGGACTTTGACGGTTGTGATCTCAATATTCCACCGAAATGGCTAAAATTTGGTATTTGGTCTTCATTTGAGGTATTAAACGTTCCATATAAAATTGGTCGGCATAGGTCCACGCCTTCATATAGTCCCTATAGAACGTACCTCCCGATTTTCGGTGTTTTGAAGGTTGTGGCTCCAATATTTCGAAATGACTAAAATTTGGTATTTATTCTTCATTTGGGGTATTAAAAGTTCCATATGATATTTGTCGTTATAGGTCCACGCCTTCATGTAGATCCCATAGAACGGTACCACCTGATTTTCGGTATTTTGAAGGTTGTGGCCACAGTAATTCATCGAAATGGTAGAAATTTGGTATTTAGTCTTCGTTAGAGGTATACAACTTTCCCCCTGAAATTTCTCGGTACAGGTCCACGCCTTAGTATAGTCCCATTAGAACGGTACCTCCCAATATTCGTAAATTTGGTATTTAGCCTTCGTTGGGGGTATTCAACTGTCACCTCTATATTTGTCAGTATAGGTCCACACCTTCATGTAGCCCCATAGAACGGTACCTCCCGATTTTCGGTATTTTGAAGGTTATGGTCTTAATATTTGACCGAAATGGCTGAAATTTGGTATTTGGAGTTTGTTGGGTTCCACGTCCTTTAGGTAGCCCCCAAAAAGGGTACCTCACAATTTTCGTTCTGAAGGTTGTGACGTCAATATCCCACCGAAATGACTGAAATTTATTATTTAGTATTCCAGAAGAAATTATCAGTATATGTATGTCCAGGCACATTCTCTTAACCAAATATCGGAAATTTTGTATTTAGTCTTCTTTCCTCCCGAAATTTGTCGGTATAGATCGACGTTGTGATATAGTCCTCATTGAACGGTACCTCCAGAACTGTGGTATTTTGAAAGTTAGTCAAATTGTTTTATCTAAATTGCTGAAATTTGGTATTTAGTCTTCTTCGTAAACGAAAGGAAACTAAATGTTCCATTTTACTTCAATACAACTCGTGGTGGAGGGTATAGCAAGTTCGGCCCGACCATTTTTGAAGTTAAACTACATTTGGACAAAATATTAGAATATCCAAAGTTTGGACCATGGACTAAATCGTTACTCCCTTCAAAAGTTATCGTGCGCATTATTTTTCCGAACAACTTTCGGCCATTTTCCCAAGAAGTATGGGTTTGCCCCTTAAACAGCTGGTATCGTCGTAATCGGGGTAGCTAGTAGAAGTTGTTACAACAAAAATCAAAGCGGTTCGAGAGCAGGTCTTAAACTGAAACTATCTGAAATTTTGTGTGGGAGGTACCCGAAATGACAGCTAACATCATCTATGTCTGGTAGAAATTTCACGATGTGCAAAGTATGGACCAATACTCCCTTCAAGACTTATCGTGTGCACTAATTTTAGGAACATTTACGAACTTAACGGCTTTCTTACTTTTTACTAGCGCAACGTCCAACCCAAGTTTTTAACGTTGTTATGGGTAAATGCGCGGCATATATTAGCACGCAACCTTTAAAAGTCCTCAGCGACGCACACTGGTCGAAACCACTGATCTAGCGGCGCTAAAGTAAAAAAATCGAACTATAAAATTGCGAAATATTTTCCATTGTATCGATTACAGACACTTTGCGGACAAAGATTTTGGTTTTTCATTTTTGTTGTTGTAAATATTCACTCAGTTATTCACTATCAAATACAAGAGTTTCTGTTGCAACAGATTTTTAAAAAATTTTGCAAAAAAGTTATCTTCATATTTGTTTCAATATTAAATAAATTCGTAATGAAACTGGACAAGATTTATTTTTAATTAATAGCAGAGAGTGTGATTTAAATTATAAAAATTAGTTTGGGGTCTGGAGGTACTTAGTTATATAGCAATAAATTTTCAAAAAATTCAATTTTTTAGTGTTTTTATGGGTTGTACGCGCTTGTTTCATAGAGTGCATCTTGTAAACATGGCTGAACTTAGGTTCGATTATTTTTTGGGGAATGAAATTGGACTCTCCGGATACGGAATAACCACATTAGGGATGCAAATATTTGCAAATCTTTTGATGACTGTATTTTTAAAATAAGGGATTTTGCATGAAATTCATACAAATTAAGCTGTGCATTTGTATGGAAGCTAAATCACAATATGGACATACCTTGAGAAATGTTTGCACGGAGGAGTTCTATCCCCGGAGACACTATAATACCATATTATAGCTAAATATGTTATTAAATATGGGATAACAAGTAAAAATTCAACGAATCGGGGGTACCATAAAAGGGGCTACATCGAAACATAAATCAGTGTTGAAAATGTTTTGTAAGAAGATTTTATATGCAGTGAGAACACGGAATGCAAAATTACAGCCAAGTTGGTTTAAAAATGTAGTCATGATATTCAAAATACCTTAAATTGGGAGGTACGGTTACATGGGGGCTATATCAAAACGTGCACCTATGTCCATAATTTTTGGTGAAAATATTTTGTGGTCACTAGGAACCCTAAGTACCAAATTACAGACAATTTGCTACGTAATTGTGGCTTAAATCCTCAAAATACCTAAAATCTTATGGTACCGTTATATGGGGGCTATACCAAAACATCAGCCGATATTGTTCATATTTGGCCCATTATTACCCACAGGTACAAGCTGAGTTTGTGCCAAATTTCAGTGACGTATCTCAATTCGTTTGCATGTTATTAATTTCGCTCCGCTAGATCAGTGCTTTCGGCCACAGTGCGACGGGGAGGTTAGTGTCCACTTAAAATGAAAGAAGGGCCAAGCAAGTCCTGGGTATTAGCATGTTAAAGCCCGTCAGTGCCGTTGCGTGGTACTTTTTAATACCCTACCTCACCTTAAAAAATGTTTACATTTTCCAATAGACATACTGTATTTTACGTTCTCTGTACTTTCCTTGGTAATTTGAATTTGTTTTTCAAGTACGATTCTCCGTTAACGATCTTCCGATCTTATTTAGAAAATGCAATCCAATACAAAGTATCTAATCGATATCCGCTTTGTTCACATTCACAGACAGATTTTTCTCGTGATGGCTTTTACGTCGCGAGAAAAAAATCTTCACATTGATACCTCAGAACCTTTGGTACAACGATAAAAACTAACAATGGTGTGGTGTAATGTTTGTCCAACGGTCATTATCTGACAGGCATTCCAGTTAAGTCTCATAAATTGTCATCTGTGGGGCAGGGGAAGTGAAATGTTGCGACAGGAGCAACCACAGCAGCCGCATCAACATTGTATGTTTGTTGAATTCCAAAGAAATTCCTGTGTGTTTGCTTGTTCGACATGAAACATCAGTCGCCATCAGTCTCAAAAGGTTTTTGTTCTTGTTTTTCTGCTCGATATCTAAGGATGGGTAGTCGTAATGTTGAATGAAATGATAATAGAATCGAAAGGCGTACCAAAGGCAATGTCATGACACAGGTAATGCTACTTATAAGACAAAAATGTGTCAAATAACTAAACGGTGAACGAAATGGGTAGCGAAGGTTTGAATGACCACAAAATTTGTCGCCATAATAGACGTGAAATAGTGTACATCACAATGAGAGCAATGTGATCTACCTCAAATTAACCCAAATAATTGCAAAAGTATATAGAAGAATAGTATCGCCATTTTTCGAAGTTTCGTGTTGTAACTATTTAGGTCCCCGGCAATATTACTTATAAACCATTAAAAATTTTAACACACTAATATCTCAATAAAGGTGTCTGGAATATTTCAGCCATGTAAAACTTCTCTAGAAGTGGTGTCGTAGGACACGCGAAGGTCTCCCATGTCCATTAAGGGATGATTGTGATTATGTTTAAATTTATTTGACAAGTAGAAAACAATTAAAAAATCGCTAAGTTCGGCCGGGCCGAACTTTTTATACCCTCCACCATAAACTATTCTGAACTAAAGTGGAATGGTCACAATTTTAAGTGGAGAAGTTTTTCGAGCGCGGATACAATTTTTGGTTGAGCAATTTCGTGACTGCAGGGCACACCAAATGTCAATTTACAGGTAGTATGTTCAAAAATTATAGCTACAATTTTCAATGTACCGAAACTTGGCAGTTACCGTCATATGGGGCTTATACAAAACAAGTGAAAAAAGTATCAGTCGGCTTTGCCGACAGAGATATGCCCTCAGCATATGTGAATTGAAAATTTCATCTACGGTCATATCAAATACTGGCTACAAAACCAAAATTATTTTCCCCCAAAAAATATGTATTTAGAAGGTATTCAGAATTTTGTTGCCATTTTTTGACATTTGAACTTGCCGATAAAAATACGGATTAGGATTAAAACTCAAGAGTGGTCGATAGATATCGCGCCCACTAGTCATTTCAGTTGGTCACCCTATAACTTAAACTTTTGTACCACTATGTCAGGACTTGCCCACGGTAGTATCGGTATAAATTTCCAAAAGACCTTCGAACATACACTAAACTGCACTTAAACAAAAATGTTGAATATTGTGGTGAGGTGCCCTAATGATAAGACTCATCGGAACATTTTTGAAGTTAAACTACATTTGGCCAAAATATTAGAATATCCAAAGTTTGGACCATGGTCTAAATCGGTTACTCCCTTCAAGAGTTATCGTGCGCATTATTTTTCCGAACAAATTTCGGCCATTTTCCCAAGAAGTCTGGACTTGCCCCTTAAACAACTGGTATCGTCGTAATGGGGGTAGCTAGTAGAAGTTGTTACAACAAAAATCAATGCGGTTCGAGAGCAGGTCTTAAACTGAAATTATCCGAAATTTTGTGTGGGTGGTACCCGAAGAAGTGGACCGATAGGGTCCATATTGATACCTCATCTATGTCTGGTAGAAATTTCACGATGTGTAACGTATGGACCAATACGGATACTCCCTTCAAGAGGATAACTCTTCTTCAAGAGGACAACTCTTGAAGGGAGTAACCGTATTTGTCCATACTTTGCACATCGTGAAATTTCTACCAGACATAGATGAGGTGTCAATATGGACCCTATCGGTCCACTCCTTCGGGTACCTCCCACACACAATTTCGGATAATTTCAGTTTAAGACCTGCTCTTGAACCGCTTTGTGCACTAATTTTAGGAACATTTACGAACTTTTCTGGGGAAGGAAGCGGAAGGTGTGAACCGATATAACCCATATTTCATGTTCGAACTAAGTTTGGACAAAATGTCACGAAAGCCAAATTTTGGACCGTATCGGTCGATCGGAGAGTTATCGTGGACTTGGCTAAATCAACTCCAAATTGTCTGAAACGGATGTCGTCGAAACATACTTGGGGTCTAAGACCATTATTTCCACGAGGCACATTTTGCCCGAAAAAGCCAGATTTAAAGTCAATACAAAAAATATTTTCTAATTTTTTTGTTTCTAATTTTAAATAAAACAATTCGAATTACAACTGGAATAATTCGAATTACAAATGTAATAATTCGAATCGCAAATCGAATAATTCGATTTACAAATAAAATAATTTGAATTACAAATAGAATAATTCGAATTACAAATAGAATAATTCGAATTGCAAATAGAATAATTCGAATAACAAATGGTCTAATCGAATTACAAGATAAATAATTCGAATTACAAATGAAATGTTACGAATTACAATAAAAAGTTTCGAATTACATCTAAAAAAGGTGTAGACACTTTTTTCGCTTAAGCTCGCCTGCTAGCCTATTGACTTTAAGAGTAAGTTTCCTAACTCTTAGGTATTCTGGGTTCGTACAACGACCCTCTCACGTTCATTTACTGGCCCCGTCGCCTTTGCTAAGAAATTTGGCCTGATTTCGGGTATTCAATCAGAAAATATGTTTCGAGCGGCTGGAGCAGTGATGATGTCCCGGAAAAAATTCTCTCAGCTACCCGAGGATCTGAGGGAATGGAAAGCTGGCTCTCTGAAGCGGTGATTTGTAAATTCTCTGAAATCTTATCCATCATCTTTTGAATGGTTCAGAAGAGTACGGCGATCACAGGTTACGAAGTTGGATGGTCTGTTTACAGAGGGAAATAACAGGTTGCCAGGACTCAGCATTTATCAGACAGGGTGCCAAAATGGCGATGTCTGGCGAGTTGTGCAAATCTCCTCTTATCTCGTAGAAGCCTCTTCGTCAGCGTGTGAAATGTGGAGTTACAATTTTCTAGGCCAGCGCAGGGATACTGGTCATTGCCAAGGACAGAATACCAAAGGTAATGATGAGCATTTAAGTCCGCTAGCAACAGACGACTGTTGCCCTCCAAAAGTGAACCCTTGCCAATCAGCTTTTCATGGTTTGGAAAAAAACCGTAGTCAGAGGTTATATGCTACCTGACACGATGATGGGATGAAGGTCTGAGGTAAAGGATATTAATGGGTCATTAAAGACAAGCTGAAGCGAGATATGTCTATCTCGTCTATCTCCTCCTCCACTTCTTGTACGAAAAACGTTGTGGATTACGGTGACCATGATGTTCTTCCCACCGACGTAGCCAGGGGGATGCCCGGGCTCACCCGAAATGGTAATTTTTTTTAGAAATTTGTTGTATATTTTACTCACAAAACATCAAATTTTGTCCGTTGGGCCCCCCCGAAATGGTGTTGAGATGCATTTCTGACTACGTCGCTGGTTCTTCCGACTCATAAAGTCTAGGATTTCTCAGACTTTGTTGAGGAGACCGTTGCAATTGAATTGCGGGAGTGATACATTTTCCGGGCGCTGAACAATAACATGTGGCCTTAGATGATCCGTTTGTTGTGAGTGGGGAGACTGCGGGGGTTTCTCGTATTACTACGACGACGAAGGTGGAAACACGCTGGGAAATGAATTATATATCCCTGATGCTTGTAGTTATAAGGGTGATTGGAAACGTCGATGTAGATTGATGGTCGGTAATAGCGATGTTGATTGGTGATCGGTAGACAACGGATTTTATGCAACCCCTATTTTTGGCCCGATTCATGTCAAATTTTGGGACTGGGTATATATTTGGCTTCTGATTAAATTGCAATCGAAACATATGACCTATGCAATATTATGCAAAATGCATAAATTTGGCATATGCAATAAATAATATGTGCATATGCAAAATTTATGCATTTTATATATTTTTTTATGCAACAAATATTTCAATAATAGGTATAAAAGTGTTTGTGTGTAAATTTTTTTTGTTTACAATTTTCTTCAGACAAGTCAATAAATTAGAGAAATGTATAACCACAGCCACAACCTTCAAAATACCGAAAATCGTGAGGTATCGTTCTATGGGGGCTATATAAAGACGTGGACCTATACCGACAAATTTCAAGTGGAAAGTTTTATACCCCCCACGAAGACTTAATACAAAATTTCAGGCAATTCAGTGTAATGATGAGGCCACGACCTTCAAAATATCGGAAATCGGGAGTTACCGTTCTATGGGGGCTATTTGAAGATGTGGATCTATGCGGACAAATTTCAGGTGTAAAGTGTCATACCACCAAAGAAGACTTAGTACCGAATTTCAGCCATTTCAGTGGGATTTTCGGGCGACAAATCCTTGTATATATTTTTGCATATGGTTTTGCATATGCTCATTTTATGCAAAGATGTAAAAATATGTCAAAATATGCACGATATGCAAACTATGCAAAATTTTCTGGATCAAATTCGTTTTATTTTGTGATAAAATGAGTTTCTGTCTAATCCGATTTTCTCTACGAGGATGCTCCATATATGCATTTGCATAGGATTCCGCTGTCTAGGAATCGGTAGTAGCTATGTGACTGATGTTTGGGAATAACGATGTTTGTTAATGACGAAATATGTCGTGATGATTGGGAACGACGAAGTTGATTGACCGTCGTGTTCTATGATTTAACGTTGATTACTCTGTACAACAAAGTCCATTTTTTTTTTCAAAATGAGGGGAAACACTGAGTAGATTATGAAAGTAGAGATAAAAATATGAGACACGTGTATCGACGTTTTTAACGTTTATATTGGAATGTAACCAAAGTAGGCGGGGCAAGTTCCGCCCATTTCTAGTTTTTCGAAATATTCGAGTTATGATATCTTGGAATCCTTGCATTTTAGGTATATCGTGTCTTTGGCAACTTTAAAGAGGATGATGTGGGGAATATTTTTGCTAAAAATGTTAACCCTCGAAAATCTTTCAAAAACTCATTTAAAATGTGATCATATCAAATATTCTACACAATTGTTCGCCATAAAATTTTACTATATGTCTCAGAATACACAAAATCTGTAAATCTTATCTAAAAATGAAAAACACGTTTTAGGGTTTAAGTCGGACTTCATCTGAGTTTATTCAAAATTGTCTCACAAACAAACCATCATTTTAGAGAGATGACGTCAAAGACAAAAATATTCTTCGCCAAATTTCACTATGGGTCACCAAAGAAATGAATTGTCTATTTACATTATATATCATGAAAATATCAGTAAAAATTTTGCTGAAAAAATATGAAAATATTTCCCAATTTTTTTGATGGAATTTTTTTCCTTCTTTTTCGTGTTGATACATAAAAGTAATATGAAACTTATTGCCTGTTTCTGTATGTCGAAAGAAGAATGTGTGCGAATGAAACACGTCCAAACTCTTGTGTTTTTCAAATTTGTTTTTTGTTTTGAAGCAAAATCAAAGGTAAAATTATTTCGAAAGCTAAATTTTTGGCGTGCTTCATTCGCACACAATCTTCTTTCGACATACAGAAACAGGCTGTTAGTTCTAGGTGAAAAGTGTCGAAAGAAGAAAAATTCGACACAAAAAAGAGTTTCAGAATAAACCATATACACTCCACGTCAGTAGAATAGAACACCTAAATTTTTGTTAATGTTAGCTTATTTATCCCAAAACGAATGAATCTTTATTTTTAATTTTGTGGGGATTTAAAGTCTATGATGTTCCGTATCAAGCACAGAAAAAATTATGTTTCTAGCTTTTCGCGAAATGATTTTCTGATCAATTTTCAGATAGTACTATGAAAAATAGACATTTATTTTTGGTCATCAGGATAGAACAGTCGCTTTATTTTCGCGAATTTTTGAGATATTAACGCAGAAATTTCTTTTAGTCGATAAAACAAGGCTTTCTAATCATTTTCCACCAAAGAAAACCTAAAAATTATTCCGCGGACACCGAAATAACAGCGTTAAAGGGTTTAATTTGACAGATATTTGAAACAGCTCGGAATATCAATAGTAGTCGCGCATTTATGTCATATTTCTTCACAATAAGATAGAATATAACACAGACAAGCTCGACGGATACAATCGAGTGCTTCGGATGCTGATAAGATGGAACATTTTCAAAATAATTATGAAAAGCTTCAAAATTTCTCATAAAAACCATGATGTTTTGTTCAATAAAACGGTTTTTCCGCGAACAAGTCTGCAGTTCAACGGTTTGGAAATATGCTCCAGCGTTGAAGGAAGATAATCTGATACGAAAACAACCATTATTTTCATACATTGAGAGAAATTGTAGTACTTTTTAAAACAACATACGAAACCTAAAACCTAAATTTCCATGACTGTGTTTTTCCGCGAAAACGGGTCTTTTACATTTGCGAGTTCAGTTAAAAAACTACTAATTCGTAAAATCCGGTATGGAGAGCATAATCTGGTCCATTAATATTGGAGCATAACACTGTTGAGAACAGTCGCGGACACCAAAATAAGAACACATGTAAAATTCAAAGTCCAAAGGGTGTGTTCAATTTGAAAATGAGCTAAAATTTCCCTCAGTGTATTAAAATAGCGGTTGTTTTCATATCAGATTATTTTTTTCTAAATGTGGAGCATATTTCCAAACCTTTAAACGGCAGACTTGTTCGCGGAAAACCCGTTTTATTGATCAAACCATCATGGTTTTTATGAGAAAATTTGACGTTTTCATAATTATTTTGAAAATGTTCCATCTTATCAGCATCCGAAGCACTCGATTGTATCCGTCGAGCTTGTCTGTTTCATATTCTATCTTATTGTGAAGAAATATGACATAACTGCGCGACTCCTATTGATATACCGAGATGTTTCAAATATCTGTCAAATTAAACCCTTTAACGCTGTTATTTCGGTGTCCGCGGAATAATTTTTAGGTTTTCTTTGGTGGAAAATGATTAGAAAGCCTTGTTTTATTGACTGAAAGAAATTTCGGCGTTGATATCTCAACAATTCGCGAAAATAAAGTGACTGTTCTATCCTGATGACCAAAAATAAATGTCTATTTTTCATAGTACTATCTGAAAATTGATCAGAAAATCATTTCGCGAAAAGCTAGAAACATAATTTTTTCTGTGTTTGATACAAAACATCATAGACTTTAAATCCCCACAAAATTCAAAACGAAGATTCATTCGTTTTGGGATAAATAAGCGAACATTAACAAAAAAGTAGGTGTTCTATTCTACTGACGAGGAGTGTATGTATGTATCTAGGTGTACTATTTTCTTAAGAAAATTAGATAACAAATTTATATATTTTAGAATGAAATTATTTGTTTTAATTTGGATCAAAATCTAACGAAATCCTTCACTTTTTGGAGATATGGTAAAAAGACTAAATGTTCCAATTCAAATTTCACTATTAGTCTCTGAATAAGAGAAATATAACAGAATAACATATAATATAGGTTTAGGGCCATATTTTACAAATTTTATCCAGATTGTCGTTGTGATTGGACTCTATAAATATCTTATTGATGGTCGTTCGTTATGAATTCATACGGAAGGTGACCCACATTGAAATTTGATGAAGAATATTTTTGTCTTTGATGTCATCTCTATAAAATTATGTCTTGTGCGAAAATTTTGAAACCCTAAAACGTGTTTTTCATTTTAGAGATTCCTGGCGATTAGATAAGATTTACAGATTTTGTGTATTCTGAGACCTATAGTAAAATCTTATTGCGAATAATTTTGTAGAATATTTGCATTTTATATGATTACATTTTAAAGGTGTTTTTGAAAGATTTTCGAAAAAAGGCCAAAAAAGTCCCTTTGGCGAACCGCATGAGGGTTAATTTTTTTTAAAAAAATATTACCCACATCCTCCTCTGTAAAGTTGCCAAAGACACAATATACCTAAAATGCAAGGATTCCAAGATATCTTATCTCGAATATTTCGAAAAAAAAAACTAGAAATGGGTGGAACTTGCCCCGCCTACTATTGTTACTTTCCGATGTAAACTTTAAAAACGCCGATACACGTGTCTCATATTTTTAGCTCTACTTTCATATTCTACTCAGTTTTCCCTGTCATTTTTTGATGTCGCACAGTGTTATTGATTATTCGGCATTATGGAGTTTTGGGAATTCGTCTGATTACACTATGTTGCACAGTTTTAAGGTGATCTTGTGCAAACAATTCGAACTGAGGATTTTTTGAAAGTACAGACCCAAACGACAAGAAACCCTAGTTGAGTTTTGTTGTGTTAGATCCAGCTCGGATTTTATGGCCCCATATAAGTATTGTTAAAAATTAAGTTTTTAAAGAAATTCGGGGCTATATCTCTGAAGCCAATATGAATCTTCTTCTGACCTCTGAAGCAAATTTGTAGATAAAGACAAGAACAAAATATTTGGAGAAATAATGGACTCGAAAAACTACATTTATTGCCTCAAATTTCAAAATATATGCAAAAATTGCACAATTTTTATACATTTCGCACCGTATCTCCAAAACCGTTAATTTTTTCTGAACATTTTCTTTTGGAAAAATATTCCCTGGAATGTAATACACAACTCTTCAGAACATGTCGTTGTTGTAAAATGTCTCTATGCCGTTATTTTCAGTACATTTTCGAACGACGATTAAATAAAAATGTCAATAATGCAGTGAAATCCGAAATGCGAGAAGAAACTGTTGGTGTGAACTGTGTTCGAAATACGTGTTGTAAAAGATATGATGCAAAATACCGCTGAAACAACATGAACCAAGCAGTTTAGAGTTTCAGAATGTTCTAAAGAATTGTTGAGAACTTTATTTAGAAGATTTTTGCAAAAGATTACTTGGTTCAACTCCAATAGTTTAGCCGATACTGAACAGAATTTCAGCAATTATGTTAAATTGTCTATATTTTATAGATTTTGATGCCCTAGATGGAGTTTTTCTTATGTGTTTTTTCAAAAGATAAGTTCTACTAGTTTAGGGCTACAATATTGCTAAAGACAACAAGGCCAAATTCCTATTCGTTTCTGAGATAACTTACTTACTTAGCTGGCCCATTACAGAACATTTGGTCCATAGGCCGAACTAAGAAAATATCTCCATTCCTCTCTATTTGTTGCTTCGCACTCTGGAATACCGCGCCTTTTCATCTCATCATCCATTTGTTTGCGCCATCTATTCCTTGGCCTGCCAATTCTGCGTGCACCGCCAAGCGGTCCGTATTTATACGCCTTTTTAGCGGGGTCATCATTCTGATGATATGGCCTAGCCAACGTAATCGCTGCATTGGTCCGTAGATCTTTCGAAGAATTTTTCTCTCAAACACACCAAGCACTGCCATGTCTGCTTGCGCAAGTACCCAGGCTTCGGAGCCATACATCAGCACGGGTAGTATCAGTGTTTTGTAGAGCGTTATTTTTGTTTGACGAGATGTGGCATTGTTTTTAAACTGCTTACTTAAACCAAAGTAGCATCTGTTGGCCAATACAATTCTTCTTTTTATTTCACAACTGATGTTGTGATGTTGTGTTTACGGAGGTGCCGAGGTAGACGAAGTCTTTTACTACCTCAATATTATAGGAACGCATTGCGCGTCGACACCATCAACTTGGTCTTCTCACCGTTTACCGACAGACCCAGTTTAGCAGATTCTCCTTCCACCTTTATAAAGGTATCAGTTACTTCTTTTACTGATCGGCCCATGATGTCTATATCATCAGCATAAGCAAGTAACATGTGACTATTGGTGTAGATTGTGCCACTTCTTTTGACGTTTGCCTCTCGTATAACCTTTTCTAACAGGATGTTGAAGAGATCACACGAAAGGCTGTTTCCTTGTCTGAAACCTCTTTTGTTACCAAACTCTGCGGAGAGGTTCTTTCCTATTTTAACTGAGGACCTCGTGTCAGTGAAAGTCATTTTACAAAGCCGGATGAGCTTTGCGGGGATACCAAATTCAGACATGGCTTGGAATACCTTTGAACGCAGCGGGTATGGTCCAATTATCTCGTTGACCATAGGCTTTAGTCGTTCGCACAATATCCCTGACACGATCTTGTAGGCAATAGGGAGTAGACTTATGCCCCTATAGTTAGAGCATACAGTCTTATCTATCTTCTTGTGGACGGGACACAGGACACTCAGGTTCCAATCGTCGGGTACTCGTTCTTCCTGCCAGATGGTGCTAACTAGCTGATGAATACACCTTATCAGCGTGTCGCCTCCGGTTTTGAACAGCTCGGCTGGTAAGCCATCGGCCCCTGCTGCCTTATTATTCTTCACCCGATTTATTGCTGTCCTTACCTCATCTTGGCTGGGCGGTATACATTCAATACCATCTTCTGGGATTGGGACTGTGGTATCTTCGTTGTCTTCGCTGCTATTGGATAACAACAGATTTGAAAAATGTTCTTTCCATATCCTGAGTACACTATCTGTATCAGTTACCAAATTACCTTGATGGTCTCTACAGCAGGATGTGCCTGAACCAAAGCCATCAGTTTGATGCTTGACTCTTTGGTAGAATTTTCGGACTTCATTCTGGCTCCTGTACATCTCGATTTTTTCACACTCCCGCTTTTCCATCTCTCTCTGTTTTTTCTGTGGAAAAGACGTTTCTCCTCTTTCCTTTCCTCCCTGTATCTCTATCTTGCGCTACGCCTTGCTACGGATTGTAAAGTAGCCTTATATGCCGCATTTTTCTCTTCGGTGGCAGCACGACACTCCTGATCATACCATGAATTCCTTTGTGGAGGTCTCTTGTATCAAAGTATGTATTTTGCGGCTGTTTGCATGGAGTGGGCAATATTTTGCCATTGTGTTGTTATGTTATCGGGACAAGGAGCGCTCTCTTTAAGCAATTGGGCTAGTTGAGTTGAATATGCTGTGGCTATCTGTTGTGTTTGCAGTCTATCGATGTCCAACTAACGCGTTATGTCTGTTCGTGCTTTATTTGCAACGTTTAGACGGGTACGTACCTTTGCTGCAACAAGGTAGTGGTCCGAATCAATGCTTGCGCCTCGGAACGATCGTACATCCAACACGCTCGATGAATGTCTTCCATCTATCACAACATGATCAATTTGATTACTTGTTCTTTGATCTGGAGACAGCCAGGTGCCCTTATGAATATCGAGATGATTAAATCTGGTACTGCTAACTACCATGTTTTTTGCAGCTGCAAAGTCTATCAGCCTCATACCATTGTCAGATGTTTCACTGTGGAGACTGAAATTCCCGACTGTTGGGCCAAAGATATTCTCCTTTCCAATTTTGGCATTAAAATCGCCTAGAATAATTTTAATGTCATGGGCAGGGCAACGGTCATATGTTTCTTCTAAGCGCTCGTAAAATATATCTTTGGTCTGGTTGTCCTTTTCTTCAGTGGGAGCATGAGCGCAAATAAAGCTGATGTTGAAGAATTTAGCTTTTATTCGAATTGCAGCAAGTCTTTCATTCACTGGGGTGGATACCACTGGGATACCACATGTTTTATTCTCCGACTAACTACAAATCCGCAACGAAACTCATGCTTTACGTCATGGCAGCTATAATACAGTGCGTCACCTTTAGGTGTTGTTGTGACGCCTTTCCCAATCCATCGTATTTCCTGTATGACAGTAATATCGGCCTTGTACTTTTCACGTAGGTCTGCCAATGCGAAGACTGCACCTTCTCTATAAAGAGCGCGAACATTCCAGGGGCAGATTCGCAGATCATGGTCTTTAAAACGTTTGCGGGGTTCGTCAACTTTAGAGTGGTTTGTTTTTCTTTTCTTTCGTTTTTCAATAGTAGGTTGCTTTTTTCTAGGGAAGGTTTACTAACCCGACGCCCAAACCCAAGTTTTTAACGTTACAGGTGAACGCGCGGCACATGATAGCTCACTACCTTTAATGGGTGTTAAAAGTAGTTCCCCAGGTGACACCACGGCAGGTCAGTGTCCACTTGAGATGAAAGAGGGGCCATAAAATTCTGGGCACCCAATCACCATTGAGTTAAAAATGGAACCAGGCATAACTCTTTGATAAGATGATTTTAGGAAATAGTTTTTTATTAAAATTTTTAATTCTTTGTCAGTCTATTCTACAGCCAATTGTAAAGCATTTACTTCTATTTAACAAATTCCACGGAGGAGTTTCTTCAAATAACCAGACAAATCTGAAACGCTTGTACTTTAACAGACTTCCGAGAAAATGTATACACATATAACTGTGTATTGTGACAACTACACTAAAGGGGACATTTGTCAAACTAAGCGGAACTTTTGATCCTTAGAAATAGTTTGTCGGTATCATTGAAGGTCAACCATGGAACTACTCTAAACGACACCTCATGCAGTTAAACTCAATAAAAATGCAAGTAATGACCATTTGCAGCAGCAGTAACGGCAGCTCCTTTTATCTATGTGTGGGCTGTGTGTTTGTGTGTTGCCTAGCTGGTATTTACAAGGTGGCAAGAAGCCCATTTAGAATATTCCAAGTAAGGAGGAAATTATTGTAACTGCAGCAAATCGCTAGCTATTGTTCTCAAATGATGGCTGCCGGCAGAGATGGTTGGTACTGGTGGTGTTCATTTCTACAAGAAATACTTAGCACTTTTTTCAATGCCTGCAATGTTGGTGTAGTTGTTGTTGTCCATTTTGGTTTGGCACAATAACGAATCATGATTAGATTGTGACCATGACCAAGACCACATGTTGGGCTTATTGGCAAACAGACAGAGGGCATTGCAAGGCAAAGGTGTTTGGGTATTTGTGTTGTCGCTGTCGTTTCTTTTTTTGGGCTGGAAAACAGCAACAATAGACCTTGGAAGAAGAAGAAAAACAGATTTTTGCTTTCAACCGCAAAAAATCATTTGTTCATTGATCGGCTACTCATGTCTTCCTTCTGTTCAGTAATTTGTTTGCCCCCTCCTGACTCTTGTTATTGTTATTATTACTGGTAGTTGGGTATTATGTGGCCATTTGTATATCACTCTTTCTCTCCCTTTCTCCTTCTGTCCCTGCCCCTGTGTCCTGCCGTCGATTCGTTACGAGTTGAGATCCTTTGAGCAAAACCTATGTTTACCGGTGTTTTGTTGCCAATTAATCCACCCACAAAACAGTGATCATGCAGAAATTATACGTTTAGCTCAATTTCTGCAACAATATGCGGAGATTTCGTGGCTGTCTTGTTATGCCAGTGGTTCATTAATCATACCGGCCAGCTACACTCCATTGCGGAGTGTAAACAATCACAGGTATCAAGGGGTTGGGATCTTCTTGTGTTTTTTGTTATCCGTAGGAGTTATCCTCAGAACTTAATAGGAATTAAATGTACACCTTAAACATTGCAGATTTGAAAAATGATTTGTTTAAACGAGTTACAACAACAATAACTATGTGAATATAAGGAAAGAGGCAGAGTATTCTGTTTGGAAACTTGAAGAGAAGATTAATTAAAAATTATATTTAATTGCAATGTTTCAACAGCAATTTTGAGATCAAATATTTTTGGTTAGTGGTTGTGCACGTGAGTCATACTTTTTGAAGCCCTAAACATTAGGACCGAAAAAACTGCACCGAGAAATTCCATGTTATGTATATAATAGAGTGCCACAACGGTCCGTGCATATTAGGTACATATTTTTATGTCGTTAGCATTCCGGATTTTTATTGAATAGAATACCGCAACATATTTTAGTTCTCCTGAAACATTTCTACTCATCTCAGACTTTATTTTGTTCTGAATACTTGATTATTAGTTGGCCATCTACAGAATATTCATCATATAAGCCGAAATATGAAAACTGTGTTTTCGATCTCGTCTTCCACTTGTTTACGAAGTCTTGGCCCTATAGTTCTGCGTGTACCGGTGTGTGGTATTTATACGCCAACACAATCGTTGTATACCGATACGTCTAACTATAGTGATTTCGTTATATAGCCGATACAGCGCATATTGATCCCGTAAATCTCTCGAAGGATTTTTCTCTCAAACACACCATGCACAGCCTTATCTGTGCGCTCATGTTCTCAGGCTTCGGAGCCACTATTCTTAACACTAACACTTACTTACTTACTTAGCTGGCCCATTACAAAACCATAGACCGAACTAAGAAAAGATCTCCAATTCTCTCTGTTTAGTGCATCGCTTTCTGGAATACCGCGCCTTGTTATCTCTTCATCCACTTGTTTGCGCCATCTATTCTTTGGCCTGCCAATTCTGTGTGCACCGCCATGTGGCCCGAATTTATACGCCTTTTTAGCGGGTTCATCATCGCTCATTCTTATTATATGGCCTAGCCAACGCAATCCCTGCATCTCGATACGTTTAACTATATTGATGACGTTGTATAGCAGATACAGATCGTGGTTCATACGACGTCGATATTCACCGTGAACGCAGATTTGTCCGTAGATCTTTCGAAAAAAAATTTTCTCAAACACGCCAAGCACTGCCTTATCTGCTTGCGCAAGTACCCAGGCTTCGGAACCATACATCAGCACGGATAGTATCAGTGTTTTGTAAAGCGTTATTTTTGTTTGACAAGTTGTGGCTTTGTTTTTGAAGTGCTTACTTAAGCCAAAGTAGCATCTGTTAGCCAATACAATTCTTTTTTTATTTCTCAACAGATGTCGTTTGTTGTGTTTACGGCGGTGCCGAGGTATACGAAGTCTTTTACTACCTCAAAATTATAGGAACCAACTTCAACAGTTGGTCCGAGCTCAATGGACGCATTGCGCGTCGACACCATCAACTTGGTCTTCTCGCCGTTTATCGCCAGACCCACTTTAGCAGATTCTCCTTCGACCTTATAAAGGTATCGGTTACTTCTTTTACTGATCGGCCCATGATGTCTACATCATCAGCATAAGCAAGTAACATGTGGCTATTGGTGTAGATTGTGCCACTTTTTTTGACGTTTGCCTCTCGTATAACCTTTTCCAGCAGGATGTTGATTAAATCACACGAAAGGCTGTATCCTTGCCTTAAACCTCTTTTGGTACAAAAGTCTTCGGAGAGGTTCTTTCCTATTTTAACTGAAGATCTTGTGTCAGCTAGAGTCATTTTACAAAACTGAATGAACTTTGCAGGGATACCAAATTCAGACATGGCTTGGAATACCTTTGAACGTAGCGGGCTGTCGAAAGCTGCTTTATAATTGACAAAAAGATGATAGGTGTCGATCTGCATCTCTTGGGTCTTCTCCAGGATTTGCCGCAGGGTAAATATCTGGTCACTGGTGGACTTGCCAGGTCTTAAGCCGCATTGGTATGGTCCAATTATTTCGTTGACCATGGGCTTTAGTCGTTCGCACAATATACCTGACACTATCTTGTATGCCCCTATAGTTGGAGCATAAAGTCTTATCTCCTTTCTTATGGACGGGACACAGGATGCTTAGGTTCCAATCGTCGGGTACGCGGTCTTCCTGCCAGATTGAGCTAACTAGCTGATGCATACACCTTATCAGCGTGTCGCCTCCGGTTTTAAACAGCTCGGCTGGTAGGCCATCAGCTTCTGCTGCCTTATTATTCTTCAGCCGGTTTATTGCTGTCTTTACCTCATCTTGGCCGGGTGGTATACATTCAATACCATCTTCTAGGCTTGGATCTGTGGTATCTTCGTCGACTTCGCTACTATTGGATAACAACAGTTTGGAAAAATGCTCTTTCCATATCCTTAGCACACTATCTGTATCAGTTACCGGATTACCTTGCTGGTCTCTACAGAAGGATGTGCCAGTTCCAAAGCCATCAGTTTGATGTTTCACTCTTTGGTGGAATTTTCGGACTTCATTCTGTCTCCTGTACATCTCGATTTGTTCACACTCCCGCTTTTCCATCTCTCTCTCTCTTTGATGTGACGTGATCAATTTGATTTCTTGTTCTTTGATCCAGGTGACCTTATGTATAACGAGATGCTTAAATCTGGTACTGCTAACTATCATGTTTTTTGCCGTTGCGATTTTGCCTCATTCCACTGTGGATACTAAATTTCCCAACTGTTGGGCCAAAAATGTTGTCGTTTCCAATATAAGCAATAAAATTGCATGTATCGGACAAAGACCAAAATGTTTCTTCTAAGCGCTTGTAAAATATATCTTTGGTCTGTTCGTCGTTGTCTTAAGTGAAAGCATGAGCGCAAATAAAACTGATGTTGAAAAATGTAGCTTTTATCCGAATAGTAGCAAGCCTTTCATTCTTAGGGCTAAAGCTGGAGACCAGATATTTTAACTTCCGACCAACTTCAAACCCGCAATTATACTCATGTTTTATATCATGACAGCTATAATACAGTGGTCACCTTTAGATGTTGTTACGACTTTCCCAATCCATCGTATTCTTCGTTTGACAGTAATATCGGTCTTGTATTTTTTCAAGTACATCTGCCAATGCGTAAACTGCATCTTCTCTATAAAGAATGCGAAAATTGCAATTGTAGATTCGCAGATCATGGTCCTTAACCCATGTTTTTAACGTTGACACCACTGGGAGGTCAGTGTCTATATGGGATTATGAGAGGGGCCATGATAAGTCGTGGGCTTTGTCATGTTGAAGCCGGCCAGGACCGTTGATTGGTATCTCTAATCCCCTATGTCACCCTGTTTGCATCGTGCAACAATGAAATTTAAAAAATTTGAAAAAATCTTCGCCTTAACAAGCAAAATTTCAAAAAAATAAAAAACAGGCTGAGCCCGGCAGGGATTTGAACCCACGTCCTTGAAAACATATGAAAAAATGTTGTCACGGCGTGTTAGCGTTCAAAGCCGAACTCATAACTTCAAAGGCAGCGCAAAAAAAGCGTTTGTCATTAAGAGATACAATACAACGGCCAAATATCCGTTATTGTATAAAACACATTTGCATTTGAAAAACCAAAAGTTCGAGGACAGAGAAGCCATTCCACAGTCGATATGTCTGAAGAGCTGCCCAACTAACAGCGAAACAAGTCACATAATTTGGTGGCCGTGTTGGTAAAAGTCCTTGGCTTTCCTTTTTCACTTGCAAAAAATTTCGATCATCAAGCTTAACTCTAAACGAGAAAATTAATAAAAATCATTAAAAATGATCTTCGCCAAAAACGTCAAAATTTCAAAAAAAAAAATAATAATAGTAAAAATTTGTATGCAATCAAACGACATGAGAAAATTCTTGTTCACAGCGTTGTACTGCATAGCTACATAAGGACTATGTTTATAGCCTTGCAACATTTGTTCTTATCTATAACTCATATACTGTTTACTTTGTCCTTAATATATATAGTCCTGTCGTACCAAAAAAAAAAAAAAACTGACAAAATATGAAAACCAATTTTTTTTCTTAGAATAAAAGTGTGAACTATTTTTATATAAAGTATTTTTTCTAAAATTTTCTACCTACCTTCCTTTACCCCACAGATAATATATTTTATTAAACTAATACATGTTTTTATTGAAAACAAAAACAAATTCCACGAATCGCCATAGGTCATTCTTTTAAAACTCCATTATAGTTTAGTATCATCACACGCACACATTTTAGTTATGACTTATATGTCACATTTATTTTTAGCCACATTAATATCGATATTTTAGTGGTGGGAAAATCACAACAAAACACTTCGTCGTGGCAATTTAATGGCTGTTCTTATTTCATTGGAAAACGGAAATACTTCTTCTTTACAATACAATAATGGACATTGTGTGGTATTGTTGTCCCTCTGCGGTTACCATTTATGGCTACAAATATTGTATTGATGAGTAACGCCATGTTTTACTTCTTCAAAACAAAGGCGTTTACGATTCGTTTTGTTTGTACCTGCTGATGGTTGGTTGGCAGGTCTAATTTATGAATGAAATCAAATAGAAATGAAAAGTTTTACAGAAGTAAAGCTACTAAAAACAGGCTTTCAACAACAAGTCAACAAGTAAATTTTATAACAAGTGAAAATGAATCTGTCGAATAGGTAAAAAACCTTCCATGTTTCAAGCAGGGGGTAGGTATCACAAATAGTGTACCTAGCTATTTCATTGGCATATCTAATCCTTCATTCATATCGCTCATTTACTCAAACAATGGCATAAATCAAAAAATTGTTTTTTGAGTTATCAATTTATATTTTTTCTACGACTTCTTCTTTGTCATGCTCATATCTCTTAAACTCAACGGATTACACCTCATTTACTACGGGTTTGGCATAATTCAACAAAAAAGTTTTATTAGCTTAAGAAGCACTGAAACACTTGAAATCATGCTTGATCTTGGACAGAAATTTAGCACTTATATCTGCCTAGTTGTTGGCAAAATATGGTCCAAGTAGTATAACCTTTTTAATTTGGGAAGTCAAATTTCAGTCGCCAGTCGTTTTTCTCGAAACTGGATTTTTTGAGATGTGCCAGTCCTTAAGTAAATGAGCGATATGTTATAGGAACACCGTTATCGAAGAAAGTATGGATAATAAAATTATTGAAGTGACCATGACTGAACTTCCATTAGTAAACATTTTGAAGCGACTCTTGAACCCCTCAGCGTAATAAGTGGTGTCTTAAAACAGACATTCAGACTCCAATATCATTGAACTAATATGAGTCGGAGTGCACTCATTGATATGAGTATAAATGCCCTTATCCTTTCTGGGTTGTTTGTGGGAACACGTGTAAACTTCGAACCGCACATAAGCGAAAATTTCATTCTTTGGCCCGATAATCCTATCTAGTCCATCTCTGCACTTAATCTAAGTTTTGAAGAAATATTGCGATGTATAAAATTTGGACCAAGTCGGTTACTCCATTGGAGAGGTATCGTTTTAACCCATCAAACGTTATATAACAGAGGTACATTCCGGTTTATAAAGTTGTAACTGTCATTAACTATCAGAATAGGGTATCGTCACATACGCACAAAACAACATATGTAGCGCTGAAGTTCTTCAATGCTCTCAACACCGATGCATGGTTTGAATATCACAAACCTAACCATACAAACAACTTGCAATATAGTGGCCCAATAACGTCCTATCGAGTATAGCCTCTAGAGGTACACTCTATAAAAAGGGCGAAATGGACAAACAGCTTCTATTCTATGCAAAAGATACCGGAAATATTGCAATGTACAAAATTTGGACCAAGTCGGTTACTCCATTGGAGAGGTATCGTTTTAACCCATCAAACGTTATATAAGAGAGGTACATTCCGGTTTATAAAGTTGTAACTGTCATTAACTATCAGAATAGGGTATCGTCACATACGTACAAAACAACATATGTAGCGCTGAAGTTCTTCAATGCTCTCAACACCGATGCATGGTTTGAATATCACAAACCTAACCATACAAACAACTTGCAATATAGTGGCCCAATAACGTCCTACCTAGTATAGCCTCTAGAGGTACACTCTATAAAAAGGGCGAAATGGACAAACAGCTTCTATTCTATGCAAAAGATACCGGTGTAATTCTCTCAGCTAGGAGGAACCGATATCAAGGCGCGTACTGTCCAATTTTCCAGAAAGCCAACACAGCCCTGCAATTATAAATACCGGAATAACAATGCCAAGCATATGATTTGACCCAAAGGTAAGATGGAACTTCAGAAAAACAGAATAGACTGAGCGAAACTTGATTGCGACATTCGATTTATTACTGAAGAGGCACAAAAATTTCTACCGATTATTGGTTTAGCCATCGCAACAGTTAAGAGATGCATTATCCGACGTTGAAATGAGAAAAGACATGAAAAAGTTCCGTTCCACCCAGAGTTCAGTTGATGATGAGGAAATCAAAGTGGACTAATACCTTGACCAACTTTGACATTAAGCACTTAAGTCGCTGAACCAAGATGGTTTTTCGTAAGCTTGGAGCTGCGAATCCCTACTTCTCGTCAAAACTCTTTCTGGATACAAACTTCATCGTTGTTCACATAATTAAACTATTAAAGCTGATAATGGCAAACTGTTCACACTCAAAATCAACCTCGAGTTCTAGCTCATTCGAACCCTAACGTTTCCTACTGCCGCCCATTCTTAACAACAGAAATTGAACAGGCACTGTCAGAAAACAAACCTGTCACAGCAGCTGGAGTAGCCTGCACCTATCCAAAGAGTTTATTCGCTTTTTTTAGGAAAGTATGGCTCGCCATATTCTTCACAGATGTTCTGCATTCAGATGAAACATCGAGTTACCGACCAATTGTCCTTTCATTTACAGTACTTGACGTTCCCGCAAGTTCATTTACCATCGCAGTCCAAAACTCGAAATTCCACATTCTTTAACAGGTTCTCGAAGGTGATTTATCTAAAATTTCTTCCTATTGTTATATATTTCAGAGAAAAAACGTAGTCTCTCAAAAATCTTTGTTATTTTTAGCTTAACAACTGCGAGTAAATAGAAAATTATCTATCGACATCACCGGCAACCCCCTCACTAAATACCTTGGTATTACTCCAGACCTTCAGATATAACCTCAATGAAACTGCAAAAATAAAATCAAATCAAGAAACAAGGTAATCCAGAAGCTTGCGGGCACAACCTGTTGAACATCCGTCAGCTGCTCACGAACGTCTACTTTGGTCTACTATGGTGACTCGATCTGGCTAAAGTTCACGTAAAACACATTGACACGCAATAGAACACTAACCATGACCCTTAAGGCCACTCCGACGGATTGGTAACCAATGTTAGCCAATTTAAACCCCTACCCACTTTCAGAAGAAGACAATCACTGCCCCAATATACCATTGAAGGAAAAATTATCCACACAATACAGATTGGGATTAATATCTGGAAAACCATTCACTGTTACTATCAAGACAACTAGAGAGGATAGCTTTAATATCTCATTTGATGTTCCCGGAAAAGTAAGTGTATTTTAAATTGCCTTCGCTCTTCCACACCCAGAACATCGATAACGCTTTGATATGTACGGTCTCCTACACTCTCATTTCCAGCCACTATTGAGGAAATTCTAATACTCATCGTAATATCCCTGCTGAGTTCATTAAACCTATAAAACAACCAGCAGAAACTATATAATGCAGAGGAGTTTATAGCTGGTGTTAGTTATCTCTGGTTCTCCTCTGGTTGCTTCGGTTGCTTCAAATATTTAGGAGCTTTTGGGTAGTCATTAAGAGTTACAGATAGTTCTTCAAAATCTTCAGCGCGGCGCAACTGACTACTGAACCAATGATTTGAAGTGCGATTCTTTAACTAATTTTTTGATTTACCGATAAAATGAAAAGTTCAAAGCGCTCTTGCTATCGATAGAACTTTACGACTACTTTTTATTGGTCGATAACATACCGAAAAAATATCGTTAATTATCGAAGTCACAAGCATTTTAATTTTAACGATTTTTGTTGGTAACTCAAAAACTAAGTAAGATAATCGCACTACAGGCCATGAAATAATGAACAGATTTTACGCAAGCTTTTCTGTGTTTCAAGCATCACAGTAATCGCAAGAAGATATAAGGTCTGTACGATAACCCAAAAGTTTGTGCAACTTTGCACAATAAGATAATCGGTACTTTTGTTCATGACATTTTGTATTAACAGAATAAAACAATTCATATCGTATACCCCCTCCAGAGGGGAAAGAGGGGAGAATGCTACGCTCATGGTTTCTTTACCCTTTCAGGGTAAAATAATTTCTGCCCACGTAAAAACATTGCTAAATGTCAAATATATTCAATAAATGGACTGGACAATCTTCGCAGCACCGCAAAGCTGTAACCAGCGCATTAGCTTGATATTTAACCTGGAAATATTTTTGGCCACTTTCTACATACGAGTGGATCCACTGTGCATGGGATCAATGGGGACTTTTAAGACGTTACTTCTAATGGCAAACCCTAGCTTTCCACCGAAATTCAGCTTTGTGGGAATTTTTGCTATTTCTCCCTTATACGCATGTCTATTCTGACTGGACTATGTAATAATTATTTTCAAATACATATCTGATGGTCAATAACAACATTTCCCACTAAATCTTGTTTCCATACAAATCTGGTTCTAAAAGGGTTAATGAAAATCTATTTAACAAAATGATATAAAAATTTCCGGTTTTTATGTATTTTATATTCGGCCAAATATTTCTCGTTGTTTCTTTGTGAATGCATGTTTTTGTGCTTGATGGTACCGACAGAAGACCAAACGAACGGACTGACTGGCAGACGTACTACTGGACAGACGAGTAAATAGGCCGTTATGGTCAATCCATTCATATATCTGTACACTGCCAAGCAACAAAATTTCATCAGAAGTTAATGATGATGATGATCTGATGATGATCATTATTGTGATGCTGATTTCGTTCTTTAACTTCATCAATTATGTCTGGCACGAAGTGTTTGTTGTTAGAGTCCCCCATGGGTATTGTTGTTGTTGTTAATGTGAGTTAGACAGCTCCGCCCCTACCTCACTCACTTATCTTGTTCCTACACTTGGCAATGGCGTTCAATGGTGAACTGAGTCGATTTATTTATGGAAAAGTTTTGTGTGTGTGTATGTGAGGAGCCCTTTAAAATTTTAAAATTTCTGGGAGTATGTGTTCGGATTTTGGTTTTCAATTATGTTCAACTTTGCCAAAGAAAACTGGTGTTGAAAATTTGTTTCATATTTTCTTTATATTCAAATGTAATTTGTTCCCAGAGAACAAAATTTAAATGGTCCAAGTATATATGCAGTATCATCAAAATCACATTTTGGCTTTTTTGAAAATAGGTAAAGTACATTTGTATGTGCTTTTTCCTCTCTCATAATTGAAATATGTATGTATGTACGCATGTTTTGTAAAATATATGAACTTAGGAAGTGTTTATTCATACATACATGCATACATACATATGTATGTATGTGTCTATATGTCTATGAGATAACTATATTTTCCATGAGCTTTCATTTATTTGGAAACGGAAGCTGCCAAAAGTAATAGCGAATGGAAATGAATTTCACTTACAAATGTTGCACCACTCCTAACTCATTATGAAACATGGTATTAATCTGGACATGGTTGTGTATTAGGGTTATGATGAAATTATTTCTCAGAAATGATTTCCTGTAGCGAAAATGAATGACATTTTGCCTATTAATGCCTAATTTTGCCTATTAATTTTATTATAAAAAAGGTTTCGCCCAAACCACTTTAAAAAAATTATTGAAAAAAATCTATGAAATGAAAAAAAAATATTTCCTCTTACACGAATGACTGGATTTTTGTTTATTAATAACTAAAATAACTTTTATTCCATTTAAATTGTAAAAAAGGGCCCGCACAAACCATTTTTAATTTTTATGATATATGAAATAAAGTTATATAAAAATAGTGGTTATGTCATTTTGGTTTTGTCGTTTGCCCCTATATTTTGTTTTCAGTTAAACATTTGCTTACAATGACTTCAAAAAAATTTCAAAAGTTTTGAAAAATAAAAAACTTTAAAAGCTTTTTGTGCGGAGTTTTTTTTGATCGAATGACTTTATAATTAGGATTTTATGCAATCTTAGGTAAAAACTCATCAAAATATCATACAGGGATACGATAGGTTGCAAACAAGTTATAACCCTCTGTTTTAGAATTGTTAAAATATGATAGGAATTATAATGATTTTGAAAACATTCTTACCCTATATAAGTGTCTACTACACTGTGTGTAATTTTTTGAGTCATGGAAAATTAACCATATTCTTACACTGCAGCGTGACAGAAGACGGAAAATTAGTAGACAAGTGTCTTGGCGTTTTTCCCTGTTACTTCGAATTTCGCGGTTATGGGCCCGAAAAGAATTGAGGCCTTGATGTCAAAAGGGATCATTTCTTTAGGCTCATGTCTTCTAAACCGCTAAGAATTTGGGTTTACTCGTGGAAGCAAAGTCCATTCAACCTCATCTTCAAGGTCAAAATTGTTAATCCGTTATAATTTTTTCTCAGATTTTTGGTCTACAGATAACAAACCGATAAAAATTTAATCAAACAACCAACTACAAGAATATACCTTAGATCTCAATAAACAACTTTATACAACATACGAACTCTGTAGAAATGGTCCTTTATGGTCAAAATAGCAAAACAGATGCGATTTTTATCCTCTTTTTCTTTTTCTTCATAGAAACTAAACCATTCAAAATTTTTAGAAAACAATCAACCACACTAATTTAGCAAAATTTTCAGTAAACAACTTTATGGAACATTTGAACTCTCTATGAATGATTCTTAAAAGTTAAAATAGCAAAAAACAAACTTGAAGGACCGTTCCTAGAATGTTCATATGTTCTAGAAAAATGTTTGCTGAGATCTTAGGTAAATTCTTGTAGTTGTTGTATCTATCGGAGAAAAAAATATAAAAATCGAATATTATTTAAAGTTTTTTTTTTTTGCTATTCTGACCTTTAAGGACCGTTCATGGAGAGTTCAGATGTTCCTGAAAGTTCTTTACTGAAATCTTTGCTTCATTATTGTGGTTGATTCTTTTCTTGAATTTAGAATGGTTTAGATTCTATGGAGCAGAAAAAGAGGATATTTTGGCCATTAAAATCGGTTTCTATGTGCTAAAAAGTTGTTTATTGAGATCTAAGGTACCTTTTTGTAGTTTGTTGTGTGATCCAATTTTGTTGGGTTTGATATCTGCAGACCAAAATCCGAGAAGAAATTGTAACGGAAATTTGACCTTAACAATTTTGACCCTGAAGATGAGGTTGAATGGATTTTATGTGTTCACAATTATTACACTTTAAGACGAAAGCTACAACTTTGCTTCCAAGAGTAAACCAAGATATGAGCCTGACAAAATTATCCCTTTTGACATCAAGTCGTCAAGTCTTTTGGGGCCCATAACCGCGAAAGTCTAAGTAACAGAAAAACGCCGGGACGCGTGTCTACTTATTTTTCGTCTTCTATCACGGTGCGGTGTCAGAATATGGTTAATTTTTTTCGTGTCGCACCGTGTTATTGATGAAGAAGAAAACAATTTTTAAATATATGTATGTACACTCCGGTTCATGTGAATAGAACAAACCAATTTTGCCCGCAAATACCGTTATATCTAACGATAGGAGAGGAATTGAAAATCATATATTTGTGGACATGTAGAGTATATAGTAGCCGATAAACTACTTATAATTAAAAATAAAGGCCGTAAGTGTCCATTGCCACCAAATATTGGGCAAAAAATTGTATTAGGGCCTTGGAATATGATGAAAATCGATGCTTAAAGCTCCAAAAAAATATTCTTATAAAGAAATCGATAGAAACAATTTAGAAAGTCAAAATTTTGTACTGAATTGGGTTCAATCTTTTCAAGACTACAACAAAAGTACAAAAAGTCACATTTGATAGCTTTATAAACTCGAAACAGAAGAAATATGGTAATTTAATAATTTAATTTTCTGCCTTTCCAATTCAATGATTGATATTTTATATGAGGAAAATGAATGAAATCGATAGGTTCCACACGCAGAGAAAAAATATTTTTCGGTTTTGTTGGAACAAAAATATCTATTTTGGTTCCAAAAATGTGTTTGTTTTGTACATTGTAATCCAAATCCAAAAATACCATCTTTTGTTCCGAACATAGAAAACAAAAACAACTTTCGAATTGTAGGAACAATCATAATCTAAATTTTTTACAAAACATATTGTCAGCCCTGAAAACCAGATTGGGTAATTGCACCAGTAGTCGGCACTTTAAGGATTATCGCATCTTTAGCCGTATGTATGTAATTCCGAGTCTAAATGTCCAATCAAATTGAATTTAAGTTGTTATGATTTGTTATTTTGTGTAGTTTTAGAATATGTAAACAATTTTTTGATTATTTCTGTTCAACATGCAAAAATTACAATTTTAGTGAAATACTGCTTTTTCACCAGTAGTCGGCACCATTACCCAATAGTCGGCATGATATGATCCAGTAGTCGGCATGTTATATTTAAATAAAGAACAAAAACTTAAATTTCTATATAAAAATTGGTCCTAGCTTAATGAAATTTTATATAAAGTTTGCTGACAATATTGTTAAAGCATTTTTGAGATTATTTTCCTATTTTGTTTTCTTAATTTTCAGTTATTTGAGTTCAAATTCGAAAGGTGCCGACTACTGGTACATGCCGACATTAGGTGCACTTACCCTACTAAATTTTTTGATTTGAGTGTATATACTTCTCATATACACTTTTCACACAACTTTGATATAAATATCGCGTATAATATTACGAGCATTGATGAACGCAATACATGGTTTGCTACTTTAGCTAACAACATAGACAAACAAAAAGCCACAAGCAGCCACCACAACATAAGGAATAATTAAACACCGTAACAAACATGAAAAGGAAAGAAGAATGAAACAAAACAGAAACAAATAAAAACAAGAGTCTCATTGTTGGTATTCATACACACAAAAACAAAGATAAAGGCAGCATGTCATACAACAAACACCACAACTCACCAAAATTGTTTTTTCAACACGGCATTGAATAGCGAGAGAAGAGAAAAAAAATTTTCGAAGAAAAGAGAGAAATATTGTTCAGTGGACACAAACTATTTTTGGATTTAACAAAAACGATTGTTGGATTCCCAATACTACATAAGGAATCCAACAATATGTTAACAATACATATTTTGCTCTTGGAATATTGTTGGATCAAACATATTTTTTTCTCTGCGTGCACGCAGTTGCATTGGCTGTGGACAGGTCCAAAAATAAAGAAAATCCAACCGCCGAGCGCTTCATGTCACCATCAAGGCCTTGAAATTTCAAACGATCGCAAGATGTTTTATGTGCACTAAAATCATAGTGATAGGGGCATCCAGAGGTTAATTTTATCGGAAGAAAAGTGTTTAATTTTGACGGTTTTGATGTTTACACCTCTTTCACTTATGTACCGAAAAAATATTTCTGATCCATTATTACACAAGAAAAAGCACCTTTGTTTCCGTGCATTTTACGTTGCGCAATATGTTCTAAATCAAAGTCCTTAATGTTTATATAAAGGGTTCAGTGGTGGGAGTTTTGATATTTTTCGGAGCTGTAGATATCCACAGCCAATGAAACTGCGTGGAACCATTCGATTTTCATTCATTTTCCTCAGATAAAATAACAATCATTGAATTGGAAAGCAGAAAATTCAATTATCTTTACCATACTTCTTCTGTTTCGGGCTTATAAAGATCTCAGATGTGACTTTTTTGTACTCTTGTTGTAGTCTTGAAAATATTGAACTGTGCAAATTCTTATGGTTGTTCTATCCTGGTGAACCACTAAATCTTGCCAATATTTTGACATTTTTTTATAAAGCGAGTAACAGGTACCGTTATAACGCATATATGAAACATGTTAGGTATTGAAAATATCGGCTACTATATACTCTGCATATCCACAAAAATATAATTTTCAATTCCTCTCCTACCGTTAGATATAGCGGTATTTGTAAGCAAAATTGGTTGGTTCTATTAAGATGAACCCTGAAAACAGAAATTACAGCAGTATGGAAAAATTCTTATACCACTTAAGAGTTATCATGTCTTACATGGAGATATTTAGCCAAACTTTTAATGTCATTCTTGAAAATTCTTAATGAGGCTCAATTTAGCAAAAAAGAATAAAGCAAATATTATAATGGGGAGGGGACGTACTCAGGGTGTTTGCATGGACCGGGACCAACTAAAATGACTGAAGAACACGATAAGATCAGATCAGAGGAAATGTTGTAGCTGTGAAAAATCTCTACAAGATTGACCTTTATGACTTTTTCGTAGGATTTGCCATTTTTGAGATATAGAAGCTGAAATTGGGACAATGGACTGACTGTATTGCGTCCTTATAAAACAATGTCATGCACGGTGCGCCTTAACTAACTTTAAATGAAAGGTGTTTACATCTGGTATGTTTTTGCCGATTCTAAAATATCATCTAAATTTATCGACAAAGATCCATGTTTTGGAATAGCCCCCTAATAACGATGCGAGCGATTTCCGGTATTTTGCCGTTTTTAGCACATTTTCAAACCGTATTGACTATAATTTGATATTTAGGGTTCCTAGAGGTCAAGAAACTTATCTAAAAAATTTGTGAACACTGGTCCATGTTTTGGAATGGCCCCCTTATAACGGTACCCCCTTTTCCCGTATTTTGCCGTTTGTAGCCACACTTTCAGACCGAACTAAGGGATCGCATAAGCTGAAAAATTGGATTTTGGGTTCGAAGTGTGTAATAAACTGTTTAACCAAAAATTGTGTGTTTTGGTATAACCCCCATATAACGGTACCGCCCGATTTGAGGTATTTTGATGTGTTTGGCGACATTTTCAGACCGAATTAGCTATTATTTGACATTTACAATTATGACATTGGCCACGTTGTGGTATAGCCCCCGTGTGATTTCAGGTATTTTAAATTTTTTACTGAACGAATTAACTAACATTATGTATTTGCGGTTCCCAGTGATCAAAAATGTATCCAACTAAAATTGTGGGCATTGGTACTTTCGTAACAGAAAGAAAACTAATTATTCCATATTATTTCAGAATATTTTATGGTGAAGGATGTAAAAAGTTTGGCCCTGCAGAACTTTATACTTGCTTTACTTGTTAAAATTAGGGATCTTTTTATAGTACATTTTGGTCCACCACTTCTGTACTGTTCTACTCTACTGTTTTCTTGTGCAGTCAAAGGGTGAAGGTATTTACCAGTCGGCAACGACTGATTCTCTTTTACTTGTCTTTCTTGAAAACTTCCATATTTCCTAGGGTAATGACCAAAGGGTTAGTCATATAATTTCCCTAGAAAAAGTCCATAGGGGCCACGGTTTGATATAGCCTCCATATTGGGCTATCTCCTTATTTGAGGTGTTTCAAATCGGATGAGGAGCGTGCCATTGAAATTTATAGATAATTTTTGTAGGTCTCGGAGCGATTAAGGGGAAAACAGCTTACCTCGTGTTTATGCATTTATGCTATGTGCCTCATCGAAATAATGGTTTTAGAACCCAAGTATGTTTGGACGAAATGTGTTTTAGACATTGTGGAGTTGATTTAGCCATGTCTGTCCGTCTGTCTGGCTGGAGCGCACAATAACTATCGAACGAATCAACCGATTCGGTCCAAAAGGTGGCTTTCGTAATATTTTGTCCAAACTTAGTTTAAGTTTGAAGATGGGCTATATCGGTCCACTCATTCCCATACTTCCCCCACAAAAGTTCCGAAATGTTAAGAAAATGTGTGCGCACGATAACACTTTGCACATCGTAAAATTCCTACCAGACTTAGATGAGGTTCCAATATGGACTCAATCGGTCTACTCCTTCGGGTACCACACACACAAAATTTCGGAAAAGTTCAATTTAGGACCTGCTCTCGAATCGCTTTGATTTTTGTTGTAGCAACTTGTATTCACTGCCCCCATACGACATAGTTTGTGCAAACTTAATTTAAGTTCGACGATAAGCCATATCGGTCCACTCCTTCAGGTACCTCCCCACAAAAGCTCAAAAATGTTCGGAAAAATTGTTCGCAAGATAACTCTTGAAGGAAGTGACCGATTTGGTCAACACTTTACACATCCTAATATATCTACCAGATATAGATCAGGTTCGAATATGGACTATGTTTGTCCACTCCTTCGGGTACCTACCTATCACACAAAATTACGGATAAGTTCACTTTAAGACCTGCTCTCGAATCACTTTGATTTTTGTTGAAGCAACATGCATTCGCTGCCTCAATTACGACGGTAAAAGTTTTTTCAGGGGCAAGTCCATACTTCTTGAGAAAACAGCCCGAAAGTTGTAAAAAAACCCCTATGGCACCATATGTAGTGGCTGGAGAGCACGATAACTATCGAAGTAACCGATTTGGTCCAAAATTTGACCTTCCTCATATTTTCTCATACTTTCGGTTCGATGATAGGCAATACCGGTCCACAACTTCCTGTATTTCCCCGAATATTTAAAAAAAAATGTCACATAAATGCACGATATCTCTTGAACAAATTTGGTCCCAACTTTTGATCTCCTAATATTTTGTCCAAATTTAGTTTAACTTCTAAAATGGAGGTACCTTAGGGTACCTCCTCCACAAAAGTTCAACATTTGTGTCTAAGTGCAGTTTAAGATCTATTCGAAGATCCTTTGGATATGTATACCGTTGATGTCCGTTGTTGTCCTGCTTACAGCGGTATTATGTTTTCGTGGACAAGTCTATGCTTCCTGGCATATTGGCCCAAAAGTTATACGATGACCCACTGAAATGACTAGGGGGCGCGATATCTCTCGAAAAGATATGACTACCAAAATAAGATCCACTTTCATAAAGGGCTATGCGGTCCACTCTTTTAAGTACCTCCTCTGCAACCATTTTGAACTTTAATCCAAATCCATATTTTCGTCGGCAAGTTCAAATGTCCAAAAAGGGCACAAAATAATAAAAAGACCATAAATGCATTCCATCTGACCGTAGATAAAAGTTTCAATTCATACAGGCTGAGGGTATATGTATCTGTCGGCAAAGCCGACTGATACTGTTTTACTTATTTTTAATCTCCACTTGTGACTTTAGGAAGAAATTGTAGATAAAAATCTGCTTCCTTCTCGAGAATGTCGAATTTTGTGGGAAGCAGTTTCTGAAAGGCCGTGAATATGAAAGTTAAACAGAGTAAGGGCAAGGACTGAGCCCAGTGGAAAATCGTTGTTAAGCTGTTTCGTTCCTCTTGAATAACTGTGTCCCCAGAAATTAATAATTAAGCCGCCCGTTTTCATATCAATTTTACTTGATTGCGCCTAGAAATTTGTCAGCTGAAAAAACGGGCATGGTGGCCTCTCAATGGATAGAAAGCTTTCGTAAAAAACTTCTTGAAAATATACCATAATTTGCTGTACGCGTATAAAATGTTTAAAGGTTTGGTTGTCCATATGCTAGAGGTTATAAAAAGTTCGACACGTCCGAACTTAACTCATTGTTTTACTTGTTTGCTTGACGGTCATTGACTGAGGGTAGCTATCGACAAAGCTGACTGATTCTTGTTTATTCGTTAAATTTAAGGTCAAATAGCTTTTTAACACTTATTTTACCAAATCATTTGAGGTCAAAAACATCAATTCCAACAGTAGTCTAATTGGCAAAACTATTTCTTTTAGGTCTAAACCAGTGATGCCAGATTTGCCGATTTATCGGCATTTTGCCGATTTCTAGTCCAAAAAAAATAGAAATGCCGATTTGCCGATTTTTACCCCTAAAATGCCGATTTTTAGTTAAGGCAACTTGTTCACATAAAATTTACGTTTTGTATGAAAATTGTGGCTGCTAGCACTAATTTGGTACAATAACAAAGACAACTATATCGTCAAGAGTAGTTTGATTAATAATAATAATAAAATTTTTCTTGATTACCAAAACGTGTACTTCAGTATATTCATCAAGGAAATTGTTAAAAAAAAACGAAATTGTCGAGAAGTGGGTTAGTGGAAATAATTAAAAACTGCACAAACTTTTAAATTGAACTTTGTGATCAGATTTTGTAGCGGTTTAATTTTGAAAATAAATTTAAGTGCCTACGAGTATCTTCAATAAATCAAAGTTTTATAATAAATGGCACAGAAGATACATTTTGACATTATAAAGGAATACGAATGCGAACGAAAAGCAAGAATCACGCGAACTTTCACGTTTAAATTACAGAAATTTGTTGAAAGATAAAAACGTAGAGTTGCTAGAATTTTGGAAAACAGTGTGTGAATTAATATGTGCAAATTCTGAACCAATATTTCCTATTTTGTCCAAATTTATTAAACATATTTTAGTCTTGCCACATTCTTCAGCAAGTGTGGAAAGAGTTTTTAGCCAAGTGAATTTAAATAAAAACAAGTGTCGAAATCGATTAGCTAGGGAGTCGATGGAAGGAATTCTCTTAAACACTACTTAAAATAAAAGACTACTTAAAATTAAATAAGTCCAACTGTTATGATGTTGTCATTAAAAATGATTTGTTACGAAACTTTAATTCAAATATTTTGGTCTGTTCCACTACTGCAAGAGTCTACTATTTTTTACTATTTTTTTCGATAACATAAAGGAAAAAATGTTATCGTAGTAAAAAGTAGTAGCTTCTTGCAGGTTCTGGAACAGAGCATTTATGAATGAAATTGAATTTTATTGTAAACCAACATTTCACCTTATTAGTTAACCTTTTAAGATAATATTTGTATTAGTTTTGTTTAGCTTGACTGAATTGAAAATATATTGATCTCATGTACTTATAAATATATACTTCATATCGACGCCTCCAAACAATAGTATGCTAAGTCGACTTAGCATGTTTTCAAGTTCTTTACATTTTTATATTTAACGTATTTAACGTCCTTTAACTTAAATTCTGTCAAATTTTGGTAATAATCGGACAATCCGAACAGAAGTTATAAACAAATATTTACTTAGCATAGTACTGAAGGTCAAAGAAATTTCCAAACTTTGAGAGCTTCTCCTGCAAAACTCACTTTTTAGACTTAGCATACTATTATTTGGAGGTGTCGATATGTATATGGTAAAACCATTTATATTCATACATATTTTGAATTGTTGCCTTGTTTTATGAATTGTTAATTGTTTT
The DNA here is from genome assembly GCF_047663935.1 of Musca autumnalis. Classification (NCBI taxonomy): domain Eukaryota; kingdom Metazoa; phylum Arthropoda; class Insecta; order Diptera; family Muscidae; genus Musca; species Musca autumnalis. Next base: position 278,905,931 of record NW_027411644.1, read on the forward strand.
GTTGTACTTAAAATGTTATTTTTTAAACTTATGCTTATTAAATAAAGCGATAATTGGAACTGAAATAAATGTTTTTTAATTTGCCGATTTTTTGCCGATTTTGAAAAAATTTGCCGATTTTGCCGATTTCGGCACCCGAAAAGTGCCGATTTTCGACCAAACTTATCTGGCATCCCTGGGTCTAAAAGGTATTGATGTAACGGTATTCATTACAACAAACAAACAACGAAAACAACTTGTTGTAACATTTCTTTTCAAAATTGAGTTAAGGAACATTTCAGCATCATTATTAGTTGTGGTCTCTCTCTGTCTAACAGACAAAACACCACAACACAAGACTCATCATCATCGTCATCAGCAGCATCATCATTGTCATCACGAAGGAAGGAGGAAGAGCATACATTTCCAGTTAAAACAAGATGAGTTGTGAGTACAAAATTCCCATTACAAACTCTTGAGTAAAAATTCAACTGGGTTTATCCAATGAGGGCTCAATTGATCGGAAACATTGGGAAAAATGAATGGCGCGCATAAATGAATGAATGGTTGGTCGGGTCGGTCGGTTGGTTGAACTAAGTGATTGAGTGAATATCGTGTTCACTCGGAGCAGAGATTTTGCGTTTGCCTGTGTGCGTGTAAGGTATTCATTCTCATGCAATGGGCCAACAAATCACACACACACACATTTAAAGAAGCCAGCAAACACGTTCGAACCCAAAAAAGACAGGAGAAGATAACAGTAATAGAGGCAACACAGAGACAAAACAATAGCCAGCCAACACCAGCAGGCAGTAGTAGGATAAACACGGCAAAAAGGCAAATATTTTGTGTTTAGTGCGTCGTACACCAACGGGGTTCTTGAAAGCACCCTCATACCCTAGTGTCATTTGTCAATCAGTAAGCAAACGCAACGGTAGTCCGAGTCGCAGTCGAGTCGCCGTCGTTGTTCTGCGAAGTGTTAGTTAGTGCCTGAATATGAACTGAGAGAAATTTGTTTTGCAAATAGAATTTAGTTCTGCAGTTTTGGCAAAGAAATGCAATAGCCGAGAAAGAAAAAAAATTGTGCAACAATATTGAAAAAAATAATTGTGAAATGTGTTTGAGTGAATGTAGAAATAATGGATTATAAATTATAAAAAGCCCAAATAAAAATTCAAAATCCATTAAAACCTTACGAGAAAAGAAGTTGATTGAAAATTCAAATTTTTTTTGGAAAAAGAAAATAAATTGCATAAAAAATGGAATTTGAACAACGTGTACCCTGTATTGAAGGTACCACTGATATGTCCTGTGATAAGTGTCACATTTGTGCCAACAATAAATACCATCAGTCGTCCTCTTGCAAAACCACCCACCAGTCAAGCAACAGCAGCAGCAGTCATACCAGCAGCAGCGGCGGTATGGAATTTAATAAAACCGCCTTCTGTTGGTTACCCAAAACCAATTGTGGATTAAATTCATCAGCATCATCGTCATCATCTGCAACGTATTTTTCGCTTCGACGCATTTGCATGTTGTTGTTGGTGGCCAGCCTCTTTACAACAGCCGCCGGTTGTGGTCCCGGCCGAGGTATTGGCGGTCCTCGTCGTAAAAGAAAATTGACACCTCTGGTGTTTAAACAGCATGTACCAAATATGTCGGAACAAACATTGGGTGCATCGGGCGTTAGCGAAGGTGCCATACAACGGGATTCACCCAAATTCAAGAAATTGGAATTTAACAATAATCGTGATATAATATTCAAAGATGAGGAAGGTACTGGAGCCGATCATGTTATGACAAGGGTAAGTACAATTTTATCATATCTTATTGCAAATTCTTTTCGTAACTGACCTCATGGTATCTTATCGAAGATTTGTGTGTACAGTCTTGCAAATATCTGCCACTTGAACTTAATTGATTTAAACCTTTAGATAACAATATTAGATAATATACTGTTATCTAAAGTTTGAATATATGAGAGTGTAATCTTAAGCCTCAGCATAAGCAAGCATTCTTTGCCTGAGAGGTGTGTTGTTCTATTTATTTATTTATTGTTTCATTCAGGTGCATTAAACTTTATGGGTTAACGATTTCTAGTTAATTGCTGTAAATGATAGATTTGTTTACATGAGTAGTTGATAATAATAAAATGGAAAATGATGACAGTCAGTGGGGTCGAGAGGGGTGATATTTTTATATATTTTTTCTGTATGGAGGGACTTGAAACTTGGGGGATCTTAAGAAATTTAAGCTTTTTCTAAACATGGGCCTTTCCTACCTAATATTCGGCAATGTCTAGTTATGGTTCTTATACTTAAAAGTGGACCAGGGTTTGATTTTCCCTAATTTTGTTGAAAATGACAAAAAATCTGCAATGTTCTCTATTTAATACTGTCATTGAGCAAAGTACAGACTTTCCCATTTGACCTCCAAACGAAAATAAAAATAAGCGTTTTAAGTCACGTGACAGAATATCAATAGACTTCCATAACGGTAGTTGAAATAAAATATCCTTGAATTCGATTTGGACTCCAACAAAAACGTCCATTAATGGTGTCAAACCGTTTTGTCAATTCAAAATAGATACGACTCCAAAGGAAACAAATGGTACAAGGACATATCTGACCCATTAAGATTAAGCAGGAGTTTGTTAGCAAACACTACTACCCCCCGTTCTAGTAGCTGTTAGATTTTATGTTTCTACTTGCCAAGGTTAAAAGTCACACGACTCGAGGAATGACAAAAGAAAGTAGCAAAAACTATAAGAGACAAAAACACACATATTATTGAGCAGTGAAGAGCAGACGATGACCTCGAATGTCACACAGGAACCGTAACTATTCACCTTTTAAGCAGCAACGTCAAGGACCTTTGGTATTGTTTGTTTGAACATGGAATGACATAAATGGACTATTGCAAGGTTATTTTTAATGGTTATTTGTGTTACTGTTTTCTTGAAGGTCATACTATACTTATGTCGATAAGGAAATTTAGAAATATTTTGCTTTGAAAGAGTTATATTTTGGAATTTTTATAAAGGATTCAACTGAGCTGACATATGTGAGTGTAGAAGGAAATTGAGAAAAATTGATTTCCATGCAATATTTCGCCATCAAAGAGTTGAGTAGTGGAAATGTCACAAAGGGTTGGCATGTTGTCACAAATGTTAGGGAGACTATGTTTAATTGATCAAAAACAGGATCATAACACATGGAGTGAAAAAACTTTTTTAGATCATATATAAAAAGCGAAAGCTTCTGGAGATGTTAAATATTATAGCTACAAATTTCTTTTGTTCAGAGACTCATAATGAAATTTGATTTTGAACATTACTTCTTTTGACACAATCCCCAAAAAGTGAAGTATTTTCGGAGATTTTGACTCAGTATGGAATAAATTTTAATTAAGAGTCTAAAAGTTTAAAAAATAATTTTTACCTAAATTATCTAATTTTGTAACGTCATTTTATTAACAAAGTATTTTAGGTAGATATCTGGTTTGTTCTGGGACTTATAGTGAAATTTTGTGTAGAATTCTTTCTTTCTTTTAACACCTTTCGTCTAAAACTAAATTTGATGTTACTTTCATGCATAAACTCGAAAAAAGAACAAAACAAATTTATTCAAAAAATATTTTTGTGCTTAGTTGGCAAATTTGATGTATATATTTTCTTGATATATATTGTAAATACATATATCTTTTATTCGGCGACTTATATTGAAATTTGATGGAGAATATTTTTGTCTTTGACGCCTTCTATCTAGAATGAAGATTTGTGGCACAAAACATAATAAACTCAGATAAAATACAACATTAACCCTAAAACGTGATTTTACTTTTGGCAGATTCCTGGCGTTTAGGTACGATTTAGAGTTTTGGTGTATTCGGGGACCTATAGTAAAATTTTATGTCAAATAATTTTGTAAAATATTTTGATCTGATACGATCACATTTTAAATGAGTTTTTAAATGTTTTTGAAAAAACGGACCAAAAAGACCCGTTTAGTGACTCGCACGAGGGTTAATTTTGTTCATAAAAAGATACCCCGCATTGTTGTCTGTAATATTGCTAAAGACACTTTATACCTAAAATGCAAGGATTCCAAGGAATCTGATGTCGAATATTTCAAAACCTGTAGAAATGGGCGGAAATTGCCACGCCTATTTAGGTTACTTTCCGACGTAAAATTTCAAAACGCCGATACACGTGTCTTCTTTTTTTCGGTCCTCTTTCATAATCTGGCCGAATTATCTTGTAATTATTTTTTGTGTTGTACACTGTTATGATAGCAATAGAGCACCCATTAGGTTATTGTGCAGTTATGGAGGCATACGGCACTGTTAAGTTAGCAGAACCAAACATAGGTAAAAATAATAATTTAAATTTATATCTAAATAAAATAACAAATTAAATAACATTTATTTTGAAACTTTTTATAAAAGAGAAAAAATAAGGAACTTTTTTTAGAAACATTTTTTCAGTATTATAGAAATAAAAAATATAAAAATAAGAAAAAAATAAAATAATAAAAATAATAAAAAATGAAAAATTAATAAATAGAAATATTTAGAAACATTTTATAAAAGAGAAAAATAATTAAACTTTTAATTAAAAAAAAATTAAGTAAAATTAATCTAATTTTTGTATTTTTTTTAATTTTATTTGTTTTTATTGTTTATAAAAGGTTTATAACTTTTATAAAATATAAAAACAAATAAAATTAAAATTAAATTAGAAAAAGCAAATTAAATAAAAATTTTAATTACTTAATATAACGAATTAAATAATTTTTTAGAAACTTTTTTAAATTAACAAAATTAATAAATTATTTTTAAAAACATTTTATAAAAAGAAAAAATGTAAATTTGAATTATTTTTTTATTTAGAAACTGAAAAATAAAAACTGAAAAAATAAAAACAAATAAAAAGTTTAATTACTTAATATAACGAATTAAATAATTTTTTAGATACTTTTTTAAATTATTAAAATTAATAAATTCTTTTTAAAAACATTTTATAAAAAGAAAAAATGTAAATTTGAATTATTTTTTATTTTGAAACTGTTAAATAAAATCAAAATGAAATTTGCTTTAAAGAGTAACAAATTAAATTTAAATTATTTCTAAATAATTGCATTTTTAAATTAATGTTGTTTTTTTTAAATTTAATTTTGGTTTTATTTGTATTTGTTCATAAAAGGTTTCTAAAAAAAATAAAATTTCAATGAAATTGTTAAAACAACAAATCGATTAAATAATATTAACAAACATTTTATTAAAAAAATATTAAAAAATTAAATTAAAGTAAAAAATAAATAAAACTTCAATTACATAAAAATTCCAAACCAAAACTCCAAGAAGTAAAAATTCAATTAATAATGTAACAAATTAAATATTTTTTAGAGAAATTTTTTAAAATTAAAAATATAATGAATTCTATTTAGAAAAGTTTTATGAAAAGAATTGAGAAACTAAATAATTAAATTTTAATTATTTTTTAAATAAACAATTTATAAATAAAATCTAAATGAAACTTTAAAAAAAAATAAGAAATTAAATAGAATTTATTTAATAAAATTTTCTAATAAATTATTTAATTAAATTTTTAGTTAATTTTAATTTTTTTAATTTAATTTTGGATTTATTTTTTTTTATTAAATGTTTCTAAATAAAAAATTAAATATAATCCCAATGAAATTGTGAAAATAACAAATAAAATAAATAACATATACAGACATTTTATAAAAGAGAAAAATAAAAATAAAAATTCCAACGAGAAATTAATTTAAAAATAAAAAATATAAACAATTTAAAAAAATAAATTTTTAAACATTTTAAATTTAAATTAAAAAAAAAAACAAGTTAAATAAAAAATTAAAAATTCAATTAAACGATTCAATATAACAAATTAAATTATTTTAAAAACCAATAAAAGTACAAAGTGAATAAATCGATTTGTAAACATTTTGTGAAAAATAAATAAAATGTCACTATTAACTTTTTGAAATAAAATTAAAATTAAAAAAATTAATAAAATTTGTTAGACAAACATTACAAAATAAATAACATTTATTTAGAATTCTTTAAATTAAACGATTTTATAGGCGCATAAATAATTCAAGTCAAAATTTAACTCCTTCCTCAATAATGGTAATTTTTTTATTTGTTAAAATGTTTATCAAATGTTGTACATATTTCAAAATGGTTTGGAATGCAAAGTAATTCGATATTTATTGGCGATTAACTAAGTGTGGCAAAAGCGCGAAACCCAAGGTCTTTTATTCATTATATCTAACGCTCGTTTTTCTCCCTTTAATCGTTCTCAAATTATTTCAATTAAAACACAACAAAGCTCTAATTTTCAAACATTTGAAAATATGATACCAATTAATGGTAATTCAAATCGCGATAAAGAAAGGGAGAAAGACAAGAGTGGATAATCTGCTTTAGATTTTTGGACAGATAAGCTTCATAATTTGCAGCTGTCAATTCTAATTTGTGAATAAATAAGATTTTTGACATGGTTTCTTTTTTGGCATATTATCTGTCAGTTTATATCAATCACAGCACAACAAAGTGATAAACAAAGGCGAAGGGGGAGAAACAGGCATAAAAAACGGTTTTGAACGAGTGGCGTTAAGTTTTTTGGGCTTTATGGGAATTTATAACAAGAAGGAGCAAACACTCACCAAAATTGAAATGAAGTGTAGATGTCAAGATAAAGTCCAGCAAGACCTTTTTGTGTATTTTCTTCTTTTTATTGTTATGTGTTTATAATAAATATTTATCAAGAATATAACATCAAGAAGCCAAAAGTGCCAATAAATGTCAAAATATATATATATATATCATAACATCTCAAAAGAGAAACAAATTCACACGGCTAAAGAGGTCAACACGAAAGGGGAAATGACACAAAAAATAATAATCAAAAAATCCATCATTGTATTTCTTTTTATGAGTCACATTCGCTAGGTTTATTTTTTTAATTTCATGCATTTTGTTTATGTCACAATAAATCGTATCGAATGAGCGAGTGATTGAAATTTGTTTAAGTTAATTTCCATTCAATGATCTCACATAAGTTTTTTATTTGTTTATTTCTAGTTTAGAATTGAAATTGGAAATCTTAAAAAAATAAACATTTATTGTTTTGAGCTTATTCAAAATGATTATTATTGGCTTCCTTATTGCCAATAAACAAATAATACGAGAAAAACAAACAAAGTAGGGAATTAACAAATATATGGATATTACAAAATTTTAATCCATCATTTTCTCTCAGCTGGAAATTGTTTATTTGCACTTGACCAAATACTGTTATGTTTCCTTACAAAAGAAAACAATAATTTATTGGACTTTGGATTTGTAATAAAATCCAAACCACAAAAAGTCAATAAAAACCACAAAACATTACAAAAAAATTATAAAAACTATTTAGTTCTCAAATTGCACAACATGCCACAATAGAGGCAACTAAGCACCTGCAAAATCTCAGCGTTTTGCTTCCTAAAAAGGGGTTGCTTAACTTGGATGGTGGATATATTGTCATTCAGTCAATTAATCATTTTGCTTAAGAGGGTAATCAGATATTTAAGATCCTCTCATCATGTTTTTTAATGAGTTCCTTTAAAAGCTAAACGGAAGAGAAAACTTATGAAAACGGAAGAAATTATTTTTAGGTTTGCTTAACAAATCAAAGCACCCTTTTGGTATTCATTTCACAAAAAAAAAGGAAAGAACAAATTCTACTCCCCTTCCTAACCAAGAATATTAAGCTCTTATTTCTTGTATCTATATGCCATCAGCGGTAACCCCTTGAGTTTGTGACTAGCAAATCACTTTAAGTGGTGGTAACACCACTCTCCTTCCCCACTCCCTTTCCCTATGCCCATGATCGGTGCAATGATCGGTTGTTGTTTTGTGTTTGTTAACACCCCTTCACACTTGAACTCTTCTTCTGGTTTTCTCCCTCTTGACAAGTCCTTTCTCATTTTGTATTACTTGTGAGTAGTGGTGCTGATATTTGTAAAAGAATACCGGCACCCAGAACAATGTGTGTGGCGGCGCATCGGATGTCATTTAATGTTAATAGCACGAGTACAAGTACCTGAGATTTCCTGTATTACCCCTTGATTATCATACATATATACAATACACACATACAATTATACATCCATATGAAAACTAACTTTAGTAAGCATTTTAATGATATTAATTTAAACAACACTGTGGCTTGCTGGATATTCTAGGATGGATGGATTTGAGGAGTAAATTTGCTATTTTTAGAATACATACATACATATTGTTGCATATTTCATAGACCAGAGATTTAATGATGATGACCATAATGGTTACTATGGTTGCCATGTTACATGGATGTCGTAAAAAGCATTAAAATCGTAATAGCTTTTTGGGTTAAATGTCTGCATACCGAACGATTTTGATGGCAAATATTCCTTTATGGATATTTGTTTTAGAAGTGGAAGCGCTTGCAATGGTGTAAATGCGGCATTAGGCATCACAACTTACAAATGAAAGTTCTTTCAACTATGTTAAAGTACAAAACAATTGCAATTAACGACAATATCTACCGATGTATAAATCTTATCCGATGGAGTGGACATCGTAATTACAGAGAGACATTTATTTCCTCTCGTATAAATGTACTCAACATGCTGAAAATTAACTGCAATGTAAAGCTATCTCCTTTTCTCTTTAAATGTGAGAATAAATAGGATCTTTGAAGAATAACATGGAGAAAGTCTCATTACACCCTCTCCATTTGTTAATCAATTAACGAACAAAAGAAAATCATGTTATTTGCCTTAACCAAAGGAGAAACATAAAAAAGCTGACAACAAAATACATTGATACTGGGTGCGTAAAGTAAATACAAAGTTTATTGTTGATGTTGGTTAAATAGTCTTAAATAATTAGGAGCGGTTAGGATCAACAAAGAAGATGTAAAGATGAAGCAAAAAGCATCAAAGATGCTAAATGCATTATAATGTGTTTACCAACGAATAATGGTGATGATGATTGTCTACCAAGGTGATGGGGTTATTTGTTTAGTGACTAGGGTTTGGGTATGGAATTTAGGTATTGCCACAATGTTGGTAACAAGGCAAAAGGAAAAAAGTTGGGTTCTTGGGTGAAACAAAATTAAGAAGGAAATAATTAAATTATTTAATTTAATTTAAAATATTTTTTTTTAAATAATCGTAATCGCGTAAAGGATTTGTATGAACAAGTCAAGCAAAATTTGTTGTTGTTTTTATATAAAAAATCAAAAATATTTTCCAAGAAATTTTCATTATTTTCTGTGTTTGGTGATTTGGTACAAATTGATGAAATATGAAATCTTAAAAAAATAAAATAAATAAATAATATAAAAAATAAAAATTTAAAATAAAATAAGAAATTGTTGATTAATAATGGATTTTCCAATGCAATTCAAGGAAAATAAATTTATTTTGTATTAAAAAAAAATAATCAACAAAAGTTTTCCAGAAAATTTAATTTAATTAAAAAAATTATTTTGAAATTAAAAAAAATAAATAAATAATATAAAAAATAAAAATATAAAATAAATAAAATAAGAAATTGTTGATTAATAATGGATTTTCCAAAGCAATTCAAGGAAATAAATTTATTTTGTATAAAAAAAATAAATCAAAAAAAGTTTTCCAGAAAATTTAATTTAATTACAAAAATTATTTTGAAATAAAAAATAAATAAATAAATAATATAAAACATAAAAATATAAAATAAAATTAAAAATTTTTGGAATAATAATGGATTTTCCAAAACAATTCAAGGAAAATAATTGCGTTTTGTATAAAAAAAAAAAACAAATCAAAAAAGTTTTCCAGTAAAATTAATTTAGTTACAAAAATAATTTTGAAATTTTAAAAAAAGTTATAAAAAATTAAGGAAATTGTGATTAATAATAGATATTTTGTTTCCCGGAAATTGTTATTATTTTATTTTTTTGGTGGTAATTTTCAACAATGAAAATAAAAAAACGCTCGAAAAACAAAAGATTTAAGAGACACGCTTAAGCACCCCTCCCCCTTTACAACAATACTCAACTTTTATGGACCAAATATGAAAACTATTTTTTTTCCTAAAACAAAAAACTTAGGAAACAAGCATTTTTCATTTATAATTTTTTCCATTCAAATCTGTCTCAAATTCCTTTTTTTCTGGAAAATTATAAAACAATAAACCTGCTTCTTTATGCTTATCAAATGAAATTTACTATTTACAACAAACAAAAAAACCTTATGCCACCATTGGCTTCTATGCCATTGGCTTTAAGATGGTGTGTGACAAATTCCTGCATGGTAAAATACCACAACATAAAACCAAACTAAAACCACATGAATCTTCTCAAACTAACTGTCATGGTTTGTTGTGGGTATGTTTTGTGGCTATGGTTAGATACTGTGGTTAATTGATTTTTACGCTTAGCATCATCAATACCACCAAACATGTTTAGGACAAGAGAAATAAGGATGATTGTTTGCACACAAAACCAGCCATTTTTGGCCTTTAAGGATTTCTAATGTGATAACAAGGACATGGTCTACCCAGGGCGGCCGGTAATAATTGATTTTGTGCTGCGATATATTGTTAAGAAATAGAAACAAATATTTCAGGAAAAGGTTAAAGGATCAGTATTTTTTATCAATTTTTTTGAAGAGTAAATAGCGGCTGTAATATAAAGAAACATTTTGTTTTTTCTCTTTCATTACTCTTTTGTTAAATGTAAATATTTGATATTCATTTAAAAGGGGGAGAGGGAAAAGGATGGTATTTGTTTTTTACCTTTAAGATAAATTCGTTTTGCCACCTTCTTTAAATAATTTTGAATAGTGTTTCAAACAACCCATCAATTGTAGATTTAGGCGTACTTTGGTCGTACGCTACAATATAAATATTTATTTTAAGGCCTAAGTAAAGAAAAGTTTTCAAAATCTATGACAACATTATCACAGTCATGGCCTTTTTGAAGATATTTATTTTTTTCGTGATTTTGTGTTATGTTTTGAGTGAGCATTAGGTATTTACAAATTAATTAACAGATTTAGGGGATGAGGAAAATACAAAATGGGGTATTATTTTTAAAGAATTTGATTTTAAAATATTTTTTTAAATAATTTAAAAAATATATGCATTTTTAATATTGAAAGAAAATATATTTTTTAAATAATTTCCATTTGCATCAAATTTTTTATATAAAAAATATTTTTCAAATAATTTAAAAAAATATTTTTTTAAATAATTTGAAAAAAAATAAAATATAAATTATTAAAAATGAAAAAAAAAATTTTAAATAATTTCCATTTGCACAAAATTTTTTGTATGAAAATATTTTTCAAATTATTAAATTATTATTTTTCAATTATTATTATTAAAGCAATAATTTTTTAAATAATTAAAAAATATATAAAAAATATATTGTTAAAAATAAAAAAATATTTTAAATAATTTACATTTGTACTAAATCTTTTAAATAAAAAAGGTTTTCAAATTTTAAAATAATAAGAAATATTTCAAATTTAAATAATAAGAAATATTTTTCAAATTATTTAAATTAATTATATTTATGTGTCTTATGTCGTTTGCTTTATTTGAAAAATTTGTTTTTACTCTTTTATTTATTTTTTAATAATTAATAATTTGAAAATCTAGATTTTTTTCAATAATTTTCAATAAAATCAAAAAAAATATTTTTAAATAATTTAAAAAAAAAAAAAAATATATATATATATATATATATATATATATATATATATATATATATATATATATATATATATATATATATAAATTGTTAAAAATTAAAAAATACTATTTTTAATGAATTTTATTTTGCAGTAAATATATTTAAAAAAAAAATCTGAAAATATATAAAAACTAAAAAAATATATTTTTTTTAAATAATTTCCATTTTTTTATATGAAAATATTTTTCAAATTTTTTAAATAATTTCCATTTGTACCAAGTTTTATATATGAAAATATTTTTGAAATTATTAAATTATTATTTTTTAATTATTATTATTATTATTATTATTATTATTATTATTATTATTATTATTATTATTATTATTATTATTATTATTATTATTATTATTAGTATTATTATTATTATTATTATTATTATTATTATTATTATTATTATTATTATTATTATTATTATTATTACTATTATTATTATTATTATTATTATTATTATTATTATAATTATTATTATTATTATAATTATTATTAAAGCAATAATTTTTAAAATAATTAAAAATATGTACAAAATAAATTGTTAAAAATAAAAAAAAAAAATATTATTTTAAATAATCTCCATTTGCACTAAAATTTTTAAATAAAAAAAAATTTTCAAATTATTTATTTCTTTTTTAGTTAAAAAAAACTATTATTATTATTATTATTAAAGCAATAATTTTTAAAATAATTACAAATATGTAAAAAATAAATTGTTAAAAATATTTTTTTAAAAAATCTCCATTTGCACAAAATTTTTTAAATAAAAAAATATTTTCAAATTATTTATTTTTTAATTAAAAAACTATTTTTTAAATAATTTCCATTTGCATTAAATCTTTTGTATAACATATATTTTTCAAATTAAGTATATTTATGTGTTTTAAGTCGTTTGCTTTATTTGAAAAATTTGTTTTTACTTTTTATTTATTTTTTAATAATTAAATAACAGATTTGAGGGGAATAAGAAAAGCTATAATTTTTTCTATTATTTTCCATAATATTAAATAAAATATTTTTTAAATAATTTGAAAAAAAAAATAAAAATATAAATCGTTAAAAATAAAAAAACTATTTTTAATACATTTTATATTGCAGTAAAAATATTTTTTTAAAAAATCTGAAAAATATAAATTTTTTAAAATTAAAAAATATATATTTTTTAAATAATTTCTATTTGCACCAAGTTTTTTATATGAAAATATTTTTGAAATGATTTAATTATTATTATTATTAAAGCAATAATTTTTTAAATAATTAAAAAAAAAATTATAAAAAATAAATTGTTAAAAATAAAAAAAAATATTTTAAATAATTTCCATTTACACTAATTTTTGTTAAATAAAAACTATTTTCAATTTTTTTATTTTTTTTAATTAAAAAAATATTTTTTAAATAATTTCCATTTGCATCAAATCTTTTGTATAACAAATATTTTTCAAATTATTTAAACATAAATACACATGTGTCTTAAGTCGTTTGTTTAATATATACATGTGTCTTAAGAGGTAGTTTACACTATCTATCAATGTCATATGACACGAAATAAAAACATTCCATATCTACCCACGGAGGCAATGTGGAGACGTAATTTTATTATATTTTTGCTGGGGTGGACGCACAGAATAAATGGCGTAAGGAAAATCTCCAATATTCCACATATTAGTGAATATTTAACGATGGAAAATTTCATGTCATATGACATTTACACATATTGTAAACTACCCATAAGTCGTTTGTTTAATTTGAAAAATTAGTTTTTAATTTTTATTTATCTTTTATTAATTAAAAACGGATTTGAGGGGAATAAGAAAATCTAGAATATTCTGAATAAAGTGCCCTTGTACCATTTATTTTGTATTAAAACAGAAAATCTGCATTTTTCAATATATTTTTTTAATAATTTTATATAATTTTTCTCCTTGAGTTTCTCCTTATCCATTTTCGTGTCTTAAGTCTTTTGTTTTATTTTAAATTTTTTTATCATTTTTATTTATTGTTTTTTCATTTATTTATTTATTTTTTTCATTTTTAGCGCTGCAAAGAAAAACTCAACACCTTGGCCATTTCAGTTATGAATCAATGGCCTGGTATACGCCTGCGTGTTACCGAAAGTTGGGATGAGGAATATTTACATGATGCCAATTCGTTGCATTATGAAGGACGGGCTGTGGATATCACCACATCCGATCGTGATCGTAGTAAATATGGAATGTTGGCAAGATTGGCAGTTGAGGCTGGTTTCGATTGGGTTTACTATGAGACACGGGCCCATATCCACTGTTCTGTTAAATCTGGTAAGTTTCTCAACAAATTCTAATAATTAACAATTTAAGAGAAAAAAATTCCCTGAAAGTGTTAATAATAGAGTGTCATAAAAATAGTCACACCATAGGTTTTATCTTGTGGTTGTTAATAGTTAACCATTAGTCCAGCAATTTCTTTCGTCTACATAATTTGTGTAAAATTGTTTAAAATTGCCTCCAGATGATTTTCATAGGAATTGACACTAACAGGCGATCAGTTTTGCATAATTTACAAAACAAGTTGTAATTCTTGGTATTTAGTAACTGTGTGTTAAAAGAAGCTCGGAGCTAAGGCGTAAATTTGATTTGTGTAGTCATGCAAATCACAAGCAATTAGAAATGCTCAAAAAAATGGTCGGACAGGTAGTCTTTCAAACATTTAGAAATGAACTCGAATGGTCGAACATTATCATCATTAGCATCATGATCATTCTGGCAGATGAATGGTTTCTTGGCATTTTACTGTTTGTTTGTGATGGCTAAAATAATAAAACAAAAAAAAAAAAAAAAAACATTTATTCTTGGGCCGATTTATTGTGGCATATCTTTTGGTTTTGTGCCTGTCAAATTAAACGACACCCAAAATACTTTCTCATGCCATGAGAACAAAACTTGAACTCCATGCCACTAAGAAGACGACACAAATTCCACAAGTTGAAATAAAGCATCATCGGTAGTAGTTGTTGCCTTAGTAGCCGTGTGGCACTTAAGCTTGTAGTTTTTAAAAAATACGCTTTCATAGGCATTCATGTAATACATGATGTGGCTCCTGATGACTTTTACTGCAGCCTTTTGGAGTTAAGCTAAGGTTTCATGGTTTTTCCATTGTTGTTGTTGTTGCTATTATTGTTTTCGAATCGTTGTTAACAAACCACAAAACCGGAATATTTCGAAAAGAAACAATAACAACTACATAAAAGTTACCAGCTTAAGTATCGGCATCATCTCTTTGTTATTGGAGTTGTTGTGGTGGGGTTACTGCTTCTTTTACTTCATCTTCTTCAGCTTCTTTTTCTGTTTAAGTTTCTATAGGCCGGCAAATACATGATAAAAGCAGAAACAACCATTTTATCCAACATGCTTCATTAACAATGTGTTTAAAAATACCTGTTTTTTATGAGCGTAAAACACCAACAACAACCAAGATATATTGAACAACACCAAAGTAACCAACCAACCAACCAGCCATCACCATCTTCATCATGATCATTATTAGCATTGGTAGCAGCATCATCTTCTCTTTAAGAAAATTTAAACTGACTTAAAGATGAAGAAGAAGCACAAAAAGAGCAAGACCAACTAGCCCATTGGAAATTAATTTTAAAGCCTGTTTTAACTACAACAACTAGCAAACAGCCAGCCAGCCAGCCATACCACTGATCTTGTTGATCACATGCCAAAAAGAAATACAAAAAATCAGTACACAAAAAAATACTAACCACCAATTGCACCCGCCAAAAATAAGAAAAAAAACTCCACACAAACCAAGTTCGTGAGATCCCTGAGATTGTTGGTTTGCTTGCTTCTCACGACAGCCCAGAAAAATTAAAAACAACAAACTTGTTTATGCCAACAACAACAACTTGTATAAATTCCGGCTAAAGAAGATAGGCCGACAAACACCATTGTAGACATGTTTCGCAAAAAACAAAAAAAACATTGGTGCAGGAACAGAAGATGCTTTGAAAAAATGTAATCTCCTCAAAGGATATGAGATTTTACACTGGGGAAAATTTTAAAGCTTAAAGTAGGCATGTTAAGATGGTTTCACGATCATCAGCAGGGTTTAGCTTTCAGTGATGGTTAAACCATGTTGGAGTTAAATAGTGTCAATTTGTGGCTGTCTAATAAGGACAGGAATTATAGCTCTTATGTGGGTTAAAGAAATTTATAAAGGTCCCATTTATGTTTTTGCTTTGATGTAAATGCGGCTTTACACCAATCGTAATGTAAACAACAGAGAGTAATTAATATGTACATAAACACATATTTTGTTAAAAATTCAAAAATTAAAAATTCAATTTTTAATAAATAAAAATAAAATAAAACTCAAAAATAAACTAAAAAATTAAAATAAAATAAAAATTAGATAAAAAACAAAATAAAATAAAAGAAAAATAAAAAAACTAAAGGAAAATAAAATCAGAATCAAATAAAAATTAAAATCAAATAAAAATAAAATTAGATAAAAACAAAATAATAAACAATAATATAAACTAAAAATAAAAAATAAAAATAAATAAAAAGTAAAAATAAAAATAAATTGCAAATAAAAATACAAATAAAATAAAAATAAAATAAAATAAAATAAAATAAAATAAAATAAAATAAAATAAAATAAAATAAAATAAAATAAAATAAAATAAAATAAAATAAAATAAAATAATACAAAACAAAATCAAAATAACATAGAAATAAAATCACAGAAAAAAATAAATAAAAATAACATAGAAATAAAATCAAAAAAGTAAATAAAAAATAAAATTTAAATTAAAATAAAAATAAAATAAACAATAAATAAACTAAAAATAAAAAAAAATGAAAATAAAAAGTAAAAATAAAAATAAAATGCAAATAAAATACACATAAACATAAAACAAAAATTAAAAATTAAAGTAAAATAAAATAAAATCAAAATGAAATGAAAATAAAATAAAAATAAAATAAAAACAAACAAAATAAAAAATAAAATTTAAAGCAAAATAAAAATATCATAGAAATAAAATTAAAAAAATAAAAAACCAAAAAAAAATTAAAATTTAAATAAAAATAATAATAAAATAAACAATAAATAAACTAAAAATAAAAAAATGAAAATAAAAAGTAAAAATAAAAATAAAATGCAAATAAAACACACATAAACATAAAACAAAAATTAAAGTAAAATAAAATAAAATCAAAATGAAATGAAATGAAAATAAAATAAAAATAAAATAAAAATAACATAGAAATAAAAATAAAAAGAAAATAAAAAACAAAAAAATAAAAAATAAAATTAAAATAAAAATAATTAAATAAACAATAAATAAACTAAAAATAAAAATAAACTTAAAAATAAAAATAACAAAAAATTAAATGAAAATAAAAGTAAAAATAAAATGCAAATAAAAATACAAATAAAATAAAAATGCAAATAAAAATACAAATAAAATAAAAATAAAACAATAAATATAAAATTAAAGTAAAATAAAATCAAAATGAAATGAAAATAAAATAAAAAATGAGAACAAAAATAAAATAAAATAAAAAAATAAAATAAAATAAAACAAAATAAAATAAAAGTAAAAACAAAATAAAAATAACATAGAAATAAAATCAAAGAAAAAAATATATAAAAATAACATAGAAATAAAATAAAAAAAGTAAATAAAAAATAAAATTTAAATTAAAAAAACAATAAATAAACTAATAATAAAAAAATGAAAATAAAAATAAAAAGTAAACATAAAAATAAAATGCAAATAAAATACACATAAACATAAAACAAAAATTAAAAATTAAAGTAAAATAAAATAAAATCAAAATAAAATGAAAATAAAATAAAAATGAGAATAAAAACAAAATAAAAATAACATAGAAATAAAATTAAAAAGAAAATAAAAAACAAAAAAAATAAAATTAAAATAAAAATAATAATGAAATAAACAATAAATAAACTAAAAATAAAAAATAAACTTAAAAATAAAAATTAAATGAAAATAAAAGTAAAATAAAATGCAAATAAAAATACGAATAAAACAATAAATATAAAATTAAAGTAAAATAAAATAAAAGTTAGAATAAAAACAAAATAAAATATAATATAATAAAATAAAATAATATAAAATAAAATAAAATAAAACAAAACAGAATAAAATAAAAACAAAACAAAATTAAGTAATAAAAGTAAAAACAAAAAAAAAAAATGACATAGAATTAAAATTAAAAAAAGTAAAAAATATAAAATAAAAATAATAATAAAATAAACAAAAAAAAACAAAAGTAAAAATAACAAAAAAATAAAAAAAAAAACACAAATAAAATAAAGATAAAACAAAAATAAAGTAACATAAAATTAAAATGAAATGAAAATAAAATAAAAATAAAATTGAATATTAACAAAATAAGAACTCAAAGTAAAAACAAAATAAATAAATAAAAGCCTTTGTTGCTAGTGCTTCGTAATTATAATTTGTTATTATAATGAACATTTAAATAAATAAAATAAATTAAAATTAAAAAATAAAAAAACAAAAACAAATAAAAAATAAAATTAAAATAAAAATAATAATAATATTTAAATAAAAACAAAATAAAAAGTAAAATAAAACAAAATAAAAAGGAAAAAAATAAAATAGAAATAACATGCAAATAAAAATACAAATAAAATGAAGTAAAAATAAATATAGTATGAAATAAGAACAAATTAAAAATAAAATAAAATAATATAAAATAAAATATAAATAAAATAAAAACAAACTAAAAATAAATTAAATAAAATTAGATAAAAATAAAATAATTAAAAATTAAAAAAATAAAAAATAAAATTAAAATAAAAATAATAATAAAATTAAGATAAAAACATTATAAAAAGTAAAATAAGATAGAAATAAAATTGAAATAAAATGCAAAAAAATACAAATAAAATGAATTAAAAATAAAAATAGAATAAAATAAGAGCAAAATAAAAATAACATAAAATGAAATGAAATAAAATAAATTAAAAATAAATAAAATTATAAAAAAATAAAATAAATCAAAATAAAACATAAAACAAATTAAAAGAAAACTAAATAAAAATTAACTAAAATTAAATTAAATTTTATTTTAATATTTCATTTTATTTTAATTAAAATTGTTTTTTTTTTTCTTATTTTTTATTTGTATTTTATTTTATTTTTTTTATAAAATATTTATTTTATACATATAAAAATAAGATAAATAATATATAAAATAAAATGAAATAAAAAATAAAAATAACACTAATATTAAAATAGAAGCTATTAAAGCAATAAAATAAAATTATATCAATAAAATAAAATAAAAAATCATCAAAACAAAATAAAATATAATAAAAAATAAATTTAAATAAATGAGAATATAATGAAAAAAATAGATGCTCTGTTCCAGAACCTGCAAGAATCTACAATTTTTTACTACGATAAAAATTTTTCCTTTATGTTATAGAAAAAATAGTAAAGATAGTAAAAATTAGTAGATTCTTGCAGTTCTGGAACAGACCAAGTATAAAAAGAAAATTTAAAGTCGACTTTGTCCTATTGAAATAAATATTTTGTTTGAGAACATGTACATACAGTACATAGTATTTTCACAAAGGAAAAACTATTATACAAAAAAGATTTCTATAGGCCTTCATATAACAGTTTTCTTTATTATTTAAAAATTCTTAATATTATTTTAAAAATAGAAATTGCCATCTCATATAAATTGTGTGGCCTTTTATTGCCATTCTTTCATTCATTCATGTTTCAACTTGATTTCAAATTCTCCCCAGAGGATTTGGATTTCAAAGGCGGCAAGAAATTAGAAAATAACAAAAAAAAAAAAACAAACAATCATTGTGACCCCTGCTTGGTCACTTTGGACTCACTTTACTCCTATTATAACAACAACAACATTTTTGACAAATGACAAACTCTCAACTATTAGACAAAATATTGTGACACAAAAAACACTTAACCGCCATCACTTGACACTTTGTGTATAAATTATTGATCCTGTTGTAAAAGGATCTTTAAAGAATTTTGTTTGATTTTTTATTACATGCCGCCACCGCCACTGTCGCAACCTTGCCCTGCCTGCCTTATGTGGTTACAATTATGTCAAATCAATAACCACTAAATGTGTGGTCTGGTGGTTGACCCTTTTTTTGTTTGTGTGTCCTGCTGTCCCAGATTTTTATCATTTGTCGGTCACTTCTTTTGTTGTTTTACATGAATCGAAGTCATACCCATAGTCTGTTTTGAGGGAGTTTTTGTTTTGTTTATATTTTTTATCAATTTGCTGGCCACTAACTATAATAAAATTACAACTTCGGTTAATGGTTTATTAATGTATGGCTTTCTTTAGAGATATGGCCACAATAAATGGGGTCTACTGCTTTTAGGCCAGTAAGCATTTCACACCATTAACATTTGAATGGTATGCCCCTGGATCATCATCAATAAAACCCAACAAAATATATAGATAATCTTTGTGTATCAGTTACCACAATGGGTTTTGGTGATCATAAAAACTCAGAAGAAAGTTGAGCAGTGTGTTCTTTTACCTTAAAGAATTATATTATTTTTAAGGGGCGTTGTTAGATTTGATTTAAATGGTAACCAAAAAAAAAGAAAAGATTGTTTGTTCGTTTATTTGTTTTTATTAAAGAGATAAATAAAATATGGCCTGAAAATAACATGGGTGGCCTTTTTTGTATGCCAACAACAATTACTTAGCTGATCATTTTCATTATCAAGATCCTATGTCAAAAATGTGCTGTCTTACATGAGATTTTTTAACCTCAAATATTTTGATTTATAACAAGGATAAGAAAAACGCCCCAGTAACACAGACACACAAAATTGCAAAACCTGAGAATATTTCAACATGGCATTACAATTGGCTTAAAATACCTCGGCAGGTAAACGAACTGAGCTCACCCTTTATACCTCATAGATGGTTGGATGGATGGATTACAATTGCAGCATTCAACCATTTTTAGGGGTATGAAAATTACGTTAATCTGTTTTGTTTTTGGCTCGAGTCTACCATGAATGAGGCAACCCAAACCAGAGCTGCATAACCATAATCTCTTGAGAAAACAAGATCAGTTTACCAAAAGCCGGGTACCGCAAACACAAATCCATCACACACACACGATCATACAAAAGAACGTGATATTGATATGCCATTTGTTGGATGGATGAGGGTTTAAAGAACAAAGAAGAGATAATCAACACCCTGAATGTTATCTTGTTTTTTTCTCAGCCAGCTCAATTTTAAGCTTGTTGGGTAAAGAAAAACGTAAACCAAAAAATTGTATTTAAAAAAAATTGGCAGGGTATTTGGATTTTGCCAACTGTGAAAGGCTTTTTGACTCTAATAATGGGATTGGGAAACGGGAGAGGATGTCCTTTTTTGGCCAAGGTATTGTTAATGCTTAATTAGATTAGACAAGTCCCAGCCCTAGCTAGATTAGTAGAGCAAGCGTGCCATGTTGGGGGATTAATTAGGGGTTGGCAAATCTTGGGATTTAGGAGTGGCATGGCTTAAAAACTTGGCATTGTGACTTGACTTGACGTAGTCAGGGGCAAGAGATTAACGCAAAGAAGCACAGGTGGAATGGAAAGACTAAAACAACAACACTTTACAAGTTTTGCTCTATTCTTTACACTTTCTGAATATTATTGAAATAATTAATTTTTTTGAAACTCTTTTACTAATCAATACCCTTTCCCTATTTTTTCTCATTTTAGATTCCTCTCACACACCTCATGACAGTGGTTGTTTTACCAAAGAGAGTACCGTGCTAACCGAGTCAGGAGAACGTAAAGCCATGACCGATTTACGTATTGGAGATCGTGTCCTGAGCATTAACGAACGCGGCGAACCGATTTATAGCGAAATTATTTTATTCATGGATCGCAATTTAGATGAATCCCAGGAGTTTGTGCAAATTACCACAGAAGGAGGTGCCGTTCTGACTGTAACCCCCGCCCATTTGATAATGATTTGGAATCGTGAAAATTCCCTAACAGAATATGTATTCGCTGATCGTGTTCAAGAGGGAGATCATGTCTTTGTCCATGACTCAACAGGTGTTTTGAGGCCACAACGTGTGGTGGAACTGAGAGCGGTATTGAAAAATGGGTTTGTGGCACCCCTAACCAAACAGGGTACCATTGTGGTAAATTCAGTGGCCGCCTCCTGTTATGCTGTTGTTAATAGTCAAAAATTGGCCCACTGGAGTTATGCTCCCGTGAGAATATGGTCCCTCTTGAAGTCATACATGCCCTCATCTTCGGGAAGCAGCAGCACCACAACAGCTCAACTGCAAAATGGTGTCCATTGGTATGGCAAGACTTTGTATGGAATTAAAAATTATCTAGTACCCAAGTCATGGAGACATTGATGAAAGTGGCCGAACATGGAACCTTAAAACATAAACTTTTTGCTAGTTATTTGTTTGATTGTTTCAAAACATAGCTTATAAGTAGATAAAACAAACGAGAAAAAATAAAAAAAATAATGGAATTTTCAATACCTGATAAAAAAATCAAATGAAAATGCGCATGCGCTTAGTATTCTCTTGAAATACAAAAACAAAATGGAATAAGAAAAAAAAAAATAAAAAAAACACAAATAGGATTTGAGTTGACTTCATGTCCTTGAAAACAATAACCCTCCCCCACATAAAGAAAAATTGTAAATTCATCAAATTAAAAAAATAAATAATATATTTAATTTTATTTAATCAAACAATTAAACAACAAAAACTAAATATGTGAGTGATAATAACCAATCAAAAATTTAATGGAATAAACAAAAAATATTATGTAAATATGTATGTATGTATGTAGCTGATGATGATATAGGTGTAATTAAATAAAAATATCTGTTTTAAGTCAAAAAATTAATTGTGTATAAAAAACTAAATTAATTAATTTAAATTCAATAAACGCGTGCGTGTAATATGTATGTTTCTAATTATTTAAATACATTTTATATACTGTATATAATTATCGTTTTATCTTTAATCAAATTCTATTCTATTCCCTTTCTTTAATATTATTTATATAATTTATTATTTTCGCTTTGGCAAATGTTTTTGTATAAACAATTTAATCGATTTTGTTTTTTTTTATTGAATTACAAACAATAATGAAATACTTAACTATAAAACATAAATAAAACACACAAAATAAAACAATACTAATTTAATGAAAAATAAAATACGAAAAACATTTTTAAACATCAAATAAAATTATTGTTTTTATTTTAGAAAGGGTAACATTTGGGAATCGTATTTTTACTATATTAGGTTGGGATATAATGTGACGTTTATTTTGGCAGTCGAATGTAAAATAAGCTCTGTTCCTTTACGTGCAAGAATCTTCAAGTTTTACCACTTTTTACTCGAAAAGCGTTCCTTTACTTCGGACACCATACCATTCATATGGGAGCAGTTTACAACTTCTACTACTTTTGCCGGTTTTACCATATTCAAAAGTAAAGGAACAGACCAATAGATTTCGAAGTCCCTGATCTTTCGAGCTGCTATAACTAGCACCAATTGTGGCCATTTTCCTATCTTACAATTTTAGTGTTGTCCTTCATCTTCATCGAGGCCTCCGTTAAGAGTTTATTAAAACTCTTAATAATAGCATTTATTACACTGTGCAACACGACCATTGGGGTGGTGGAAAATTCCTTTTAGGGATTGAAGCCCTTTGTGTGTATAAAAAGAACCCAAAAGGAAATTTTCACACAAATTTTTGAGCTTGAATTTTGTTGTCGTCCTTAATAATGCTTGAGAAAATATATCCATATCACTGTTTGGCGTTATTGTACTTCACCAAATTGTCTTTGCCGAAAACCGTGTTAAGAATTCTAAATTAAATTTTTGAGGCCTGCTTGAGGTGACCTACATACCCAAAGTTGAAAAACCGAGCCCCACGTTACCTAAAGGCTATAGACCTATTAGCCTTTCTTCCATTCTATTGAATACAAATGAAACGTTACTGAATATAGAAATTAGGGTACAACTAAATCCCATGAATATTATCAAATCTCAGAATGCATACATCAGTGGTAAGTCAGCAGAAACAGCCCTACATGAGATGGTAGTGCCCTACAAGAAAGAAATTGATATTTTACTTTGACACCTTTCCATGATATATGTAGATAGGGGATTTCAACAATGTATAGCTTGATTCACTTCATAACGCTCAGGAATTTTCACTATTTTTGTGGAACGGATTGGTGATATTGAAAAGCAGGATCATAATCAATTCATACCCATACACGGTGCTCTTGAATCAAATTTAAATGGAAGGTGCTTACACATGGGAAGTTTTTGTGGATTCTGAAACTACAATGTTCATAGACGAGAAAAGTCAAAAAACAAACAAAAAAATCGCCGGAGCGCTTTTTAAATATATCGCGATTCATGTTGACATTTTTAGGGGTTGTTTAGGTTTTTGCGATCAAAATGGAAAAAAAGAAAATGTTGTAGGTATCAAAATTCTCTACTAGATTGACCTTAACGATATTTTCGTAGGTTTTACAACTTTTGAGATATAGAAGTTGAAATTGGGACAATTCAAATTCAATTCAATTCTGTATCGTCTCCTTATAAAACAATGTCATGACTGCAATTTCCCAACTTAAACTTATATATGTAAACAAATGGTAGAACCAAGGAAAAATTACATAAGCCAGTCTTGTAGAGAATTTTCACAGCTATAAGATATTCTCACGACCCATGCCGATAAGACTTGCCGTATTCAAGCAAAATCGCGAAATCCTAGCAAAAAAACCTAAAAATGTAAACTGAGCTTCTTTATCTCAAAAATGGTACAGCCTGAGAACAAATCACAAACGTCAATCCTGTAGAGAATTTTCACAGCTACAACATTTTCTTTAGCTCTATTTCGATTGGACTTGCGGTTTCCAAGCAAAATCGTGAAAACCTAAAAAACAACTAAAAATGTGAATTTTGACCGCGATTTATTTAAAAATCCCTACAGCGATTTTTTCTTGTTTTTGGATTTTTCTCATCTATGAGCATTGCTGTTTCACATTCACAAAAATTTCCCCTGTGTAAGCGGTTTTTACTAAAAGTTAGTTAAGGCGCACCCTTCATGACATTGTTTTATAAGGTGGCGATACAGGCAGTGCATTGTCCCAATTTGAACTTCAATATCTCAAAGGTCAATCTTGTAGATAATTTTCATAGCTACGACATTTTCTTCTGTGTCATTTTGATAGGATTTTCGGTTTCTAAGAAAAATCGTGAAAACCTAAAAAACGCCTAAATAAGTCAACTTGAATCGCGATTTATTTATAAAGCGCTCCGGCGATTTTTTTGGTTTTTTCGATTTTTTCTTATCTATGAATATTGTAGATTCAGAATCCTCAAACACTTCCCAGGTGTAAGCACCTTCCATTTAAATTTGATTCAAGAGCACCGTGCATATTAACGCGTAATAATATTGTAGTACTCTATTCCTGCAAGAACTCTATTGGTAAAAGTTGGGGAGTCCGACCACAAGATATACTTTGTATATGTATGTTCGTCGCAAAGATTGGGAGGTCTTCTTGAAGTCTTTTCATTTCGTCTATTAGTGATGTAGATGAGTCATTCGGTCGTTATGCTCTCTTGGTATTCATAATCTTTAAAACCTTGCTAGATACTTTCCTGGATTCCATTAATGAATAGATTCTTCCTTTACAATAGTGTTAAAATATCCTTCCTTCATCCTAAACCCACCCAATACGCTATAATTTTACTTTTGTCGAAAACCTACTGATTCTGGATAGATCATACGTGGAAATCAACCCCAAAAATATGTCATATATGTATGTCGCATTTTCTGATAGGCTATCTTTGATCTAGTGTGGAAAGGGCTGCGTCAATCCTGATTTCCGGGGCAATCAAAAGCGGGCTGTTCTGAATTCATAAAAACTGCTTGCGATACCATCATAATAACTGCCTTGATCCTGAATGGTCATCTCGAAAGTACAAAGTACGGACAGATCCAATGTATTTGTCTTGTTCAGAATTTGTTGTCCCTTTTTGGACATTTGAACTCGCCGACAAAAATGTGGATTATGATTAAAGTTCAAAAGTGTTGCGAAGGAGGCATTTGAAGGAATAGTCTATTATGGAAGTGGATCTTATTTCGGGAGTCATATATTTCCATAGATATCGCGCCCACTAGTCATTTCAGTAAGGCCAGGAAGCATGGACTTGTCCACGGAAAACATAATATCACTGTAAACAGGACCACATAGAACAGCATCGGTGTACATTTCCAAAGTATCTTCGAAGAGACCCTAAACTGCACTTAGACACAAATGTTGAACTTTTGTAGGGAAGGCACCGTTAGGAGAGAACCAATATGGGCAATTTTAGAAGTTAAACTAAATTTGGACAAAATATCAGAAGATCCAAAGTTTGGACGAAATTGGTTGGCCTGCCCAAGAGATATAGCGCATACCATTTTAGTGACATTGTAAATATTGGGAAGAAGTACCGAAATTTGTCTACCGGCATAGCTCATCTTCGAACTGAAACTAAGTATGGACAAAATATGACGAAGGCCTAATTTTGGACCAAATCGGTTGATCAGTTCGAGAGTCTCCAGCCTCTACGTATGCTGCCATAAGGGTTTCTACACCTTTCGCCCCTAAAAAAAATTACCGTTGTTATTGAGGCAGCGAATGCAAGTTGCTTCAACAAAAATCAAAGCCTGAGAAAACAAAGTTTTCAAAAAATTTAAATAAAGAATTGAATAAGGTCGAAATAAAACTATTTACAATAAATCAAAGTGATTCGAGAGCACGTCTTAAACTTATCCGAAATTTTGTGTGGGAGGTACCCAAAAGTGTGGACATACAGTGAGTGTCAAAAATATTCGGTTTTAAATTTCACCAATAATAACACCTCAGTATTTTAGAAGCCCATACCCAATATTCAAAAAACCAAATACATAAAAAAATGTTGGTCCTGTGGCAATTAAAACATGTATGTAACATGGATCCATGGCAACCCTATAAGCAAGAATAACAAAGAAAACGTTGTTAACCCTGTTCTCTATGCGTCAAAAATATTCGGTTTTTTTAACTTTTGTTAAATATTTTGGCAAAAAACCGGTCAATATCGAACATTTTCTGCAATATTAGTATAAATTTCAATAATTATGAACAAAATCTTTGTGCCTGTGTGCAAAAATATCATATTTCATAGCAAATTATCAATATTTAGGGCTAAGGAAAAACGCTATCCTAGAAAAGAGAAAACTGTTTATATTTCATTATAAAAACAGCAGAAATAAAAGGAAATTTTGCTTATTTTAGAATATTTAGTCGAATATTGTTGAAATAATGTGCAAAAGTCACGAAAACACAGAAATAATCGATTTCGTGAAACACATAAGCCAGCCAAACCAAGGACTGTGAGGGAAGGTAGAGGAATCTCTTGAAAAATTACTGCTAAACCGCCCTTAATTTTCTTGAAATTAGCCACCAAGCCCTGGCTGACTTTCAGAAGATAGAAAATATGCACTTACTTTCCAAAAAAATCTTAAGGATAAAGCCTTTCATGGCCTTGTAACGCATCATAAGTCATTGATAAATACATGCCTCCTAGAAGCTCCTTCGTACTTTTTGTGTTGGAGTACACTGAAAGGCCGGAAACTTGGTGGTATACTGATTTTCCTGCTTAGACATTCAAAACTAACTCCTTTTCACCAAGTTTCTGATGTACATCAAGTTTTGAAGGTACATCAAGGCG
This sequence comes from Musca autumnalis, assembly GCF_047663935.1. Taxonomy (NCBI): domain Eukaryota; kingdom Metazoa; phylum Arthropoda; class Insecta; order Diptera; family Muscidae; genus Musca; species Musca autumnalis. Next base: position 278,933,506 of record NW_027411644.1, read on the forward strand.
AAATTTATACTGAATTATTGGTTATGTAAGTAAGCCGATGGTGTGTGATCTGTTACAAGGCCATAGAAAACAGGGTTAACAACGTTTTCTTTGTTATTCTCGCTTATAGGGTTGCCATGGGTCCATGTTACATACATGTTTTAATTGCCACAGGACCAACATTTTTTTAAGTATTTGGTTTTTTGAATATTGGGTAAGGGCTTCTAAAATACTGAGGTGTTATTATTGGTGAAATTTATAACCGAATATTTTTGACACTCACTGTATATAGTCCATATTCGAACATGATATATACCTGGTAGATATATTAGGATGTGTAAAGTATGGCTCAAATCGTTCACTCCCTTCAAGAGTTCTCGTGCGCACAATTTTTCCGAACATTTTCGAACGTTTGTGGGGGAGTACTGGAAGGCATAGGCCGATATGGCTTATCTTTGAACGTAAACTAAGTTTGAACAAAATATGACGAAGGTAAAATTTTGCCCTGAATCGGCAGATCCGTCATGGTGTCATGGTGTTTTGTTTGCAACTTTCAGGAAGTATGGACTTGCCCTTGATGAAACTTGTACCTTGGTATGGGGGGCAGTAAGTACAAGTTGCTACAACTAAAATCAAAGCAATTCGAGAGCATGTCTTAAACTGAACTTTTCCGAAATTTTGGGTGGGAGGTACCCGAAGGAGTGGACCGATTAAGTCCATATTGGAAACTCATCTAAGTCTGGTAGAAATTTCACGATGAGCAAAGTATGGACCTTCGTGCGCACAAATTTTCCGAACATTTTCGAACTTTTGTGAGCGAGGTACCGGAAGGAGTGGACCGATATAACCTATCTCCGAACTTGATTTAAGTTTGGACAAAATATTTCAAAGATGGTTAAGTAAATCTTTATAAATAAATAAATTATAAATGTCGTTCGTTGGCAATGTCATCAGTTGAGAACGGCTGGGCCGATTTGGATAATTCTTTTTGTGAAATGTTCGCCATAGCCCGACTTACGCCCACTTTTTTCAATTTTATATTTTTGTTTTTCTACAAAAACATGGATGGCCCCCGGTTACTGGAACATCCGAACTCTCTATGAACGGTTCTTAATGGTCAAAATAGCAAAAAACTTTAGAAAATATTAAATTTTTATACTTTTTTTCCGATTCTGGTCCATAGATACCAAACCGTTCAACATTCACGAATACTAACAGCTACAAAAATTTCCCAACGATCTCAGTAAACAATCCATACTTCCGGTACCTCCCCCACAAAAGTTCGAAAATATTCGCTAAAATGGTACGCGCGATTTCTCATAGACGTAGCAACCGATTTGGTCCAAACTTTGTATCTCTAAATATTGTCGAAACTTAGTTTATCTTCAAATTTGGGCCTTATCTGTCCAGTCCTTGTGGTACCAACCACACAAATGTTCAACATTTAGGGTCTGTTCGAGGATCCTTTGGCCATTTTTACCGAAGGGTTTCCTAGTGGCCCTGTTTAGAGCGATATTATGTTTTTCGTAGGCTAGTGTGATAAAAAAAGCTCTATCTACCGATATCCCCGCACATTTTTGAGTTTTAATCCTATCCATACTTTTGTCGGTTCATACGCCAACAATTTTGAAAACCTCCCTAATACATAAGTTTTTTTGGGAAAAAAAGTATTTCAATCCACACAGGCTGAGGGTACATCTCTCTCGGCAAAGCGAACTGATACTTTTTTATATATGTTATATCTCAAATATTACGGAACCAATTTCCATGAAATATGCAGCAAAAGCTCAAGGTTTGCCGTTGTTACGTTTATTTTATGAATTTCGGAGGAGGTGGGGTACCTCCGCCATGCCTTTCTTTTAAACGCTATACGTATAAGCCAAACCTATGATTATATCAGTTTCAGCATAAATGTTGGTTTTGTGTGTATAATAGGTACATACTTGAAGCCAAATTACCGCACCACGCCCACTTTTTAGATATGTTATATATTGATAAATAATGAGCACGCCATGAAAAACTAAAACAAATAAGTCTCAGTAAGCGGGAGAATTCGACTTAACCATTTTTTTAACTTTTATAATTAGATCGCTTTAGGATAAAGACAGGGGACATGGACGATACTTAGATACCAGAGACCTCCACAAAGGAATTCATGGTATGACCAGGAGTGTCGTGCTGCTACCGAAGAGAAAAATGCGGCATATAGAGCTACTTTACAATCAGTAGCAACGCGTAGCGCACGAGAGAGATATCGGGAGAAAAGGAGAGAAGAGAAACGTCTTTTCCGCAAGAAAAAGAGAGAAATGGAAAAGCGGGAGTGTGAAAAAATCGAGATGTTCAGGAGCCGGAATGAAGTCCGAAAATTCTACCAAAGAGTTAAACATAAAACAGATGGCTTTGGTACAGGCACATCCTCCTGTAGAGACAGACACAGATAGCGTGATCAGGATATGGAAGGAACATTTCTCCAATCTGCTGGTATCCAATAGTAGCGAAGACGATGATACCACAGATCCAATCCCAGAAGATGGTATAGAATGTATACCGCCTGGCCAAGATGAGGTAAAGACAGCAATAAATCGGCTGAAGAATAATAAGGCAGCGGGATCCGATGGCTTACCAGCTTAGCTGTTTAAAACCCGAGGCGACGCGCTGATAAGGTGTATGCATCAGCTAGTTAGCACGATCTGACAGGAAGAACGCGTACCCGACGATTGGAACCTGAGCATCCTGTGTCCCATCCACAAGAAAGGAGATAAGACTGTATGCTCCAACTAAAGGGGAATAAGTCTTCTGCCTATCGCCTACATGATAGTGTCAGGAATATTGTGCGAATGACTAAAGCCAATGGTCAATGAATAATTGGACCACGATTGACCAGATATTTACCCTGCGGCAAATTCTGGAGAAGACCCAAGAGATGCAGATCGACAAATATCACCTTTTTGTCGATTATAAAGCAGCATTCGACAGTCCCCTTCGATCAAAAGTATTCCATGCAATGTCAGAATTTGGTATCCCCGCAAAGCTCATCCGGCTTTGTAAGATGACTTTAACTGATACTAGGTCCGTTAAAATTGGAAAGAACCCCTCCGAACAGTTCAGTACCAAAAGAGGTTTCAGACAAGCAGACAGCCTTTCGTGTGACCTATTCGACATTTTGCTGGAAAAGGTAATACGAGATGCAAATGTCACAAGAAATGGCACAATTTACACCAAGAGCCACATGTTACTTGCTTATGCTGATGACATAGACAACATGGGACGATCAGTAAAGGAAGTAACTAATACCTTTAGGAAGGTCGAAGCAGAATCTGCGAAAGTGGGTCTGGCGGTAAACGGCGAAAATACCAAATTGATGGTGTCGACGCGCAAAGCGTCCATAGAGCTCGGACCAACTGTGGAAGTTGGTACCTATAATTTTGAGATAGTTAAAGACTTCGTCTACCTCGGCACTGCCATAAACACAACAAACAACATCAGTTGTGAAATAAAAAGAAGAATTGTATTCAGTAGAATTCAGACATGGCTTGGAATACCTTTGAACGCAGCGGGCTGTCCAAGGCTGCTTTATAATCGACAAAAAGGTGGTAGGTGTCGATCTGCATCTCTTGTGTCTTCTCCAGGATTTGCCGCAGGGTAAATATCTGGTCAATGGTGGACTTGCCAGGTCTAAAGCCACATTGGTATGGTCCAATTATCTCGTTGCCCATAGGCTTTAGTCGTTCGCACAATATCCCTGACACGATCTTGTAGGCAATAGGGAGTAGACTTATGCCCCTATAGTTAGAGCATACAGTCTCCCTTCTTGTGGACAGGGCACAGGATACTCAGGTTCCAATCGTCGGGTACTCGTTCTTCCTGCCAGATGGTGCTAACTAGCTGATGAATACACCTTATCAGCGTGTCGCCTCCGGTTTTGAACAGCTCGGCTGGAAAGCCATCGGCTCCTGCTTCCTTAATATTCTTCAGCCGATTTATTGCTGTCTTTACCTCATATTGGCTGGGCGGTATACATTCAATACCATCTTCTGGGATTGGGACTGTGGTATCTTCGTCGTCTTCGCTGCTATTGGATACCAACAGCTTTGAAAATGTTTTTTCCTTATCCTGAGTACACTATCTGTATCAGTTACCAAATTACCTTGCTGGTCTCTGCAGGAGGATGTACCTGTACCAAAACCATCAGTTTGATGCCTGACTCTTTGGTAGAATTTTTGGACTTCATTCTGGCTCCTGTTTATCTCGATTTTTTCACACTCCCGCTTTCCATCTATCTCTTTTTCGTGCGGAAAAGGCGTTTCTCCTCTCTCCTTTACTCCCTGTATCTCTCTCGTGCGCTACGCGTTGCTACGGATTGTAAAGTAGCCCTATATGCCGCATTTTTCTCTTCGGTGGCAGCACGACACTCCTGATCATACCATGGATGGATGGACAAAACGCTGATACTACCCGTGCTAATGTATGGCTCCGAAGCATGGGTACTTGCGCAAGCAGATAAGGCAGTCCTTGGTGTGTTTGAGAGGAAAATTCTTCGAAAGATCTACAGGCCGATTTGCGTTGACGGTGAATATCGACGTCGTATGAACCACGAGCTATATCAGGTATACGAAGACATGAATATAGTTAAACGTATCGAGATGCAACGATTGCGTTGGTTAGGCCATATCATAAGAATGAGCGATGATGAACCCGCTAAAAAGGCGTATGAATACATGTCACATGGCGGTGCACGCAGCGAAGCGAAAAATAGAGAGAATTGGAGATCTTTTCTTAGTTCGGTCTATGGAACAAGTGTTCTGTAATGGGCCAGCTAAGTAAGTAAGTACATGGACGATAATAAATCCTAAACAGCATCAGTGGGCGAAAAAAATCGAGAAAGTCCGCATGAGAATAGAAAGGTTACAAACAAAATCTGTAGATACATTTAAAATCCTCCTCGGTTTGACAATGGACCGAAGAACTGTGTTAGAAAATACAAATTTTTGAATTGTCAAGCATAAAGTCCATAAAAGGTTGTCATTAAGACTCATTACGACGGGTCAGCAACACGGACCGTGGTCTGCTAGTAAATAATAAAAAATTGTGCTTTGGTCACTAAAAGGACGGGCCAGCAACGCGGTGTATCTACTATCTATCTAGATCATCGCCGGGCACCATCACAATTATGGGCTAAACGTTGTATATGTATTGTTATTGAGATGAACCGAATTTGACTAAATTTTGTGTGTAGGTTCAATGGGTGTAAGATAACCGAAATATGGAGGGGTCAGGGGACCTCGACCACAACGGTTCAATGAATCAGCATCGGGAGGTGCAGTATATGCGGGCTATATCAAAACGTGGAACCATTACCGACAATTATGTCCCGAAATATTTGATACCTCTAAGGGAGACTAAAAGACCGAAAATCGGGAGGTACCGTTCTATGAAGGCTAAATAAAAAATGTGAACCTGTACCAAATATTCTATGCGCGAATACCCACAACGAAGACTACATTCTAAATTGTAGCCATTTCGGTGGGATAATGATACTAAAAGCTACATCAGAACTTGGACCTACATATACCAATAATTCTCTGGAGAAATGTTTTATTTCTCCAATGGAGACTAAATACCAAATTATAGCCATTTCGTTTGAATAATGTGGCTAAAAACCTTGAGAGTACCGGTGCCGTTTTATGAAGGATGTTCTAAAAATCTGGACCTGTACCGATCATACTATACGGATTGTTTTATACAACAAACGAATATGAGGGTAATACGGCTAGAACACAGTTTAATAAGGGCTATATAAAAATGTGGACCGATATAAACCATTTTAAATAACAAAAATCAATCGAGTAATATAAACTTCTGGGCCAAGTTATAAAGCTCTATGTTAAATATTGCGATTTCAACAGAAAAACGGACAAATATACACATTATAGGGTCTCTGAGAATGTTCTGATGTGTTACAAACGGATTCACAATGTTAATTATAACCTCTATTGTATAGTGGAAGGTATAAATAAAGGAAATTTCTATATTAAATCTGAACTTTTCCGAAATTTTGTGTGGGAGGAGTGGACCGATTGAGTCCATATTTAAACATCATCTAAGTCTGGTAGAACTTTCACGATGTACAAAGTGTGGGCCAAATCGGTTATTCCCTTCAAGAGTTATCGAGCGCACAAATTTTCCGAACATTTTCGAACTTTTGTGGGGGAGGTACCGGAAGGAGTGGACCGATATAACCCATCTTCGAACTTAAACTAAGTTTGGGCAAAATATTACGAAAGCCAAATTTTGAACCGAATCGGTTGCTCCGTTCGAGAGTTATCGTGCGCACCAGCCAGCCAGACAGACGGACGGACATGGCTAATTCAACTCCAATTTGTCTGAAAAACATTTCGTCCAAACATACTTGGGGTCTAAAACCATTATTTCGATGAGGCACATTTTGCCCGTATGAAAGTGTATATATCCTCGTTAGCATAAATGCTGAGGGTATAAAAATGGTAAAACCTTTGAACAAATCATGAATTTTCATAGCTACAACATTTTCTTTAGTCCCATTTCGATAGCGGCCTCCAAGCAAAATCGTGAAAACCTAAAAACCCCTAAAAATGTCAACTTGAATCGCGATTTATTTAAAAAGCGCTCCGGGAATTTTTTTGTTTTTTTGATTTTCCTCATCTATCAACATTGTAGTTTCAGAATCCGCAAAAACTTTCCAGGTGTAAGTACCTTAAATTTAAAGTCGCTTAAAGAGCACCGTGTCAACAAACCGACTTAAGCACAGTTGATTCGCCCAATGACAAAAATCAAAAAATTCATGTCATCATTTTAAGATTTTAAAGATGCCAATAGCTTCTAAACAGTCCAAATTTTTCGAAACATACCTTTTTACCATTTTTCGCGGTTCTTTAGGAGAAAATGTCTCACAAACATGACCAATTTTGGAGAAAAAACTGTATTTAAAAAAGATGAGAAAAAATAGTTATATTAAAAGCGAGTTTCTGAAACCAAGGACTATTATACACGCCTTAACTTAATTTGAATCTTTTAGTAGATTGCCTAAGATTCGTTTTCTTCTTAAAACAATTCCTCTAAATTGCAAGGGTTTTTCAAAAATATTTTTATTTTTTAATATAATCTCCTGAAACTTCAATACACTTCGTCCAACGCTTTTCAAGCAATTCTATCCCTTGATTAAAATAGCTTTCCTCAAGGTCTTCAAAATAGTGGATTACAACTGTAATTGCATCTTCATTTGAGGTAAAACGCTTGCCAGGAAGGAATTTTTTTAGATTTGGGAACAAGTAAAAGTTACTGGGAGCTAAATCAGGAGAATAAGGCGGGTGGTCAAGCAATTCGTACTTTAATTCGTTGATTTTAGCCATTGTTAAAACACTCTTGTGCGCTGGTGCGTTGTCTTGATGAAAAATTATTTTTTTGTGTTGTAAGCCAGGACGTTTTTTCTCGAATTTGTACATTTAATTGATCCAAAAGGTTGCAATAGTACTCTGAATTTATTGTTTTACCCTTTTGCAGATAGTCAATCAATAAAATACCTTTGAAGTCCCAAAAAAACCGTTGCCATAACCTTACCAGCCGATTGAATTGTTTTTGCCTTCTTTGGGGCACTTCCTCCAGCTTCAGTCCATTGTTTGAATTGTTCTTTTGTCTCTGGAGTATAGTGGTGGATCCATCTCATCAACAGTTATAAAACGACGCTTCCATCCATTTTATTTCGCTTAAAACGATCCAAACAAGCTTGAGAAATGTTCATTCTTATGCGTTTTTGATCGACTGTTAACAAATGCGGCACCCATCTTGCAGAAAGCTTTTTCATCTGTAGTTCTTCATGCAAAATTAAATGGACTCGATCATTTGAGATGCCCATGATATTAGCAATTTCACGCACTTTTATTCGTCGATCATTTAATACCATATCATGCACTTTGGCTACAATTTCTGTTGTTGTTGCTGTTTTTGGACGTCCACTACGTGGTTCATCTTCAATGCTTGTACGACCACGTTTAAATTCAGCAACCCAACTTTTACTGTTGCATATGAAGGAGCAGTTTCACCTAACACATTCACCATATCATTATGAATTTCTTGTCCCGATAAACCTTTTTTATGTAAATATTTAATGACAGCACGCATTTCTAATTTTTCCATTGTAAAAAAAATTGCGGATGCGTCTTTTTTGAACACCTGTTTCTATATGAAGGAGTTGCCAGATCGAAACGAAATTTAACATGTGTTCATAACAGAGATGGAAGTTTCCAAAACACTTAACTTTTTTCTGTTTATACCGCGCTTTTTGTGCTAGGCTAAGAAGTTTCCTAACTGCCCTCGTACATTTATGTTCAATATAAGCTTCGGTCCCTTACTTTTTAATAGTAAAACTCGTAAAAGAGAGAACTGTAAAAAAATTATTCTCACATAAAAGTTTTTTGAAATAGTTCGAGAACGTAAAAATGGAAAATACGTCAAAAAAACTGCAACAAATGTCAAAGTCAGCGTATAAGCCAATCAGACGCCAGCAACCACTTTACTATTTTTTACACACTCAAATTCTTCGAGTAAAAAGTTTTTAAAGAGAGCGTTATTCAGCGCCATTTTTGTTTAAAGAGAAGGAAACATGTTACAACTTGTTTGTGTACGGGAACGCTTTTTCGGGTAAAATGTGTAAAAGTGGTAAAAAATTTTAGTTCTGGAACAATAAAAATTTTTAGTTCTGGAATAATGTTTTTTGTGCTATTTGTGATTTCTTTTATCATGGTAACTTGGAGACACACAGAAAAGTCGTTAAAGAAAAATTAAAGGTTTTGGTTTAACAAATACTTTTTCTTGTTTGGGACACCCTAATGTTGCAAGACGCCAAAACGTGGAAAAATTCCCCGCATTGAGAATCAAAAATTCGTTATTACAGGTAATTCTACAGAAAATGGTTATTAAATCTTGTAAAGTACCGAAAAATGGATGGTAACTTTATATGGAGGCAGCGGTCAAAAGTGGACCGATATCACTTTTTCTTTATGAGGTGGTTTACTGAACTCTGATTTCATTATTACAACCCATTGGGTTTGAATATTTTTTAACATCTGCCGAAATAAATCGAGAAATACATAAATCATATGGGAGTATACCAAATCATGGACCAATACAGACAATATTTCGCGGGGAGGTTTACTATGCAATAAGAACTCTTTTTACCGGATTACAGCAAATTCGATTGACCATTGTGTTGGTAACAGTAATATACTTCAATTCAGGGTGATTCCCTAAGTGAGAACCATGGGAAAACGTGGACCTAGGACTACAATATTTTTGTTAGTGTGTTTTTAGGCGGACCCATTGATAAACATTTCCGTTCGATATATTATCTAGAATTATTTTTGTCACACCTTCCCATTTAAGTGTCAGCACTGTGTAAAAGTAGCTAAAAACACGGTATATCTAATGTTAGACATATATTACGTTGCGAAGACGAGTAGTTTTGAGTTCAAAGGGCCAGCGAAATATATTCCAGTTGAACGCAGTTAAACAAGAAGTATAAGTAAGTATAGGATTGGAAGCAATTTTTTTGAAAGTGTAATATAATCTACAATACTTCAAATCGTTATATTGGAACTGGGATCATTTTTACAATCAGTGCTCAAGCTAATAAAACATTGTGATTGAAAATATTAGGGAGATATTGTCCTATATTATCTTAGAAATACTAATAATTGTTAATAAATATCAAATTACTTGAAATTCCTTAACTGAAATTTGAAACCTTTGTTGTGATGCTGCAACCATAAAAATACAAAAAGTTCACAAACTAAAAAAAAAAACGGAAACTGCAATGATTTATGAATGGCAATAATCATTAACAAATTATGGTCGTTAAATGCCTCCATTGTAATCTCTCTTGAGGAAAATTTCATTTATTTCATTCACACCAAATCGTTTTGTGCTTTCATTTTTCAAATGGCATTTGGAGGTTAATAAATTGAAATCCTGCTGTGCTATTCATTATTTCATGAATGATACATGGTTTAGAGTGTTTTTATTTAAAGGAGTGCTCGAGAGAAGATACACTATACGTGTTAGTTAGTAAAGGCATCTGCGATATAAACTCTTTGAGAGGAATATATGCAGGCAATGGTCAGAAAAAATAAATTAAATTAAATATGTTGTAATTATCTACAGCAAATAATCCTTTAAGACTAACCCTACAAATGAAAAAACAGCAGTAAAGAACTACGGCATATTTATATAAAACACCATACTATGCTTGACCTTATGTTCTAATCTGTCAAATAATATTTACATCATTTAAAGGCGACAATGGATTTTACAATGTAGTACATAAATATTATAAAAGACTGGCACATAAGTACCATGCTCCTTTGAAGACAGTAGTAGGTATGGTAGTCAAAGGTAGCAGTTTAAATGTGTGTGTGTGTGTGTTTGCTCACTCAATATCCTTGACATTTAACTATGATAGTGCCCTTGACTAAGGCAAAATGTGGCCATGACAAGCAAGACAAATACCTTTGAAAAATATATTTAATGGAAATAAACTAAAAGGTGTTTGTAATAATATCGAACGCTTATTCCCCTTTTGGTCACACGCCTCGTAACCTTGCTAACCTTCAAAAGCAAAACAAATTGGCTACTAGATATTAATACTTTTTGGGGTGAAAGGTTATGTTAACCTTGACAAGGGACATCATAAAAGGGATTTTCATAATTCTAAATTGTTTTATAACAGTAAGTTGTTCTCAAAAATAATTTCAATTGTTTATCTATCAAGGACAAATTTATAGTTATTTATATAACTACCGTTAAGAAAGTATTTAATATCTAGACACGCGTCCGAAATTTGTACTATCTTTATGAAAGTTATCCTTTCAGAGTTTGAAAACTCTGTTGTTTAACCAAATCCTATTTTGTCATAGATGGTCCAACAACTTTGTATAGCTAATAGCATCGCATGAATTGTTTTTATATTTATTGGAAAAATAAACATTTTTTATAGGAATATAGAATTTCGTAAAAGGGTATTTATAGCTTATATTAACATTTTACGAATAATTTCGTTACATTTCACAACAACGTCAATGCTATTAACATTACCAAGTAACACATGGGATTTTTGTAATTAGCACATTAATTACTTCACATTTCTAGGAAAAAAATGTGGGGATTTTTTTATTTATTTTAATACGAAACAAAAATTTTATTTATTACAGCCGGTACCCTACAGTATTTATCGATAATTTGTACAAATGAGCAAAAACGTCAACAAAATATTTAATAGCCAAATAACAAGGGTAGGTCCATGTTTCCAGGATGACCCAAAAAACTAAAAAAATTATAATGAGAGCAACTAAAATGACTTGTGGGCACAATAACTATAAAAAGGATTACTTATAAAAATAGTTTCAGTTCCAAGATGGTATATCGGTCCATTGTCGGTGTGCCCAACATTTAACATTGTTGCGCTTTATTCCAGTTTAAGATCGTATTGAAATTTTAATAACGTGTAGTTATTGTCTTCGAAATATACCAATATTTAGGATCGTTCCTTCATACAAAGTCTTGGAGTCTTTGTTACAATGCTATAAACTTAATATCCATACTTCTTGCGATAATAGCCGGAATGTTACAAATATATCGTCTAAGTGTAATCCTTGCAATATACATACAGTGACTGCCACTGAAAATGATGCAACCTGAAATAAAAAAATGTAAACGCAAACTTGGAGTTGTGATTTCATAAAAATTCAAACAACAATTTTGTAGGCTGAAAAGTTGTCTTTAACATGGCATACAAAAATATTCCGTTCGCAGTGCCGTTATAGTAAAATTTTACAGGAAAACAAAAAATAGGCATTATTAAAGTGAGCATTAAAAATTATGCACCACAATAATCGATGAATAATTTCCAAATTTTTCGCTTTTTTATGCCAATCAGATTGGTAGAATAATTGGTTCCCTATCGTTTTCAGAAGTTTTGTCATTGATTCCGGCAAAAAGAATGACGTTCCTGGCGCAATTTTGGCAAGGTCGTAATTAGTGTCCCTGTGTAGGCAATTTGGCCAGAAATTTCTAGTTTTTGAAGTTATTTTCCAAACAATGATTATGAAAAATCATTAAGGGGTATTTCCAGAGTACATACAAACAATCTAATGAGATATGGGAAGTCCTGTATTAGCCCGACTTTACCTATATTATACTAGTCTTTAACAGCGTTGCCGTGATAGAGGTGAAAATCAGGGTAAAGAACAAATGTTTTTGTTTGCACTTTTCTTTGCAAATAGTTTTCAGAAATATTGTTAACAATGTTTTGACCAGGGTTTCGGAGTCGGAGTCGAGCAATTTTGCTGGAGTCGGAGTCTGAGTCGGAAAAAATAACTCGACTCCGACCCCGGGAAAAATTTTTCCACGTTATAGAAACCTAAGATTAAATTTGGAACAAGAAAATTTTTTTTAAATCATTATTTATTTTTAAAGAAAATTATAAGAAAACATATATGCAAACGGTATTTTATACTAATTTAAAGGACAATTCACAGGCTTATTCACAGGCAATTCAAAGACTTACTCTGAAGTGTAGTCTTTTCATCCCTATTTTGTTGATCCAAATGATTCTTTACATTTTTGCAAACAAAAGTAAAGTTCTATGACAATAAAATTAAGACTGGACCTGTAACCTCTTTCGTCAGAAGTCTTACTGGTCTTCTCACAAGGGTCTATTGGTATTCTCATCCTGTTTTTTATGAGAAATCATCCTTGTCCTCTATTAAAGACATTGTGGTCTCTATGTATTTCGGTAAATTTCGCATAATCTATTAACTATATATGAAATTCAGATTAAATTCGTTGTTTGTCAACGACAGATTCATCCCACCATAACGCAGAAGTCTGACAAACGGCGAATCTTTCTTCTAGGATTCTTTATGTAATCAATGAGGGCATTAGATGTAGACATTCAAATAACCGGATCTGTCCGCCAGGAACAGACATAGTTCATGTGTATCCGAGTTTTCTACACAATCAATAGCATATACGAAATTCAATGAAATACATAACCATAGAGTTTTAATGAGAAATGATCGGGTAAAAGTGATATGATATAAATGGAAACATGACAATATCGATTTCTTGTCTTAGTGGACCGACCCTACATAAAATTTTCCTAGCAACATTTTTGTAGAATATTTTCATGCTAATTTTTTCGTGTGCTAATTTTTCAGTTCCAGAAAAAATCTGTCTGCCTACGTGATGGGTTGTTTACACAATATATCTCAAATATTTCAATAAAATTATCCACTCCACACCAAAGTTCAAAATGTGAGCGCTGAATTTTAGTATAAATAGCATAGCATAGAATATGTGATCAAATTTTTTAAGTCGATCGGAACAATATTGCCATAGCATAAGCGTTGGATGGGAACAATTTATTTTATTTTGTATGCAGCAAATAAACTGTGTTTTTCTCGAAATCGGCCACCAAAATATATGACAATTGGCTTATCAGTTTTCGAGGTAGAGTTGGTTGGCACCGCAAAATGCTTTAATAAAAACAGGGTTTCGTAGACGGTCTCAAAACTTCATAATATTTGTTGCTTTCAGATGAAAAAAAATCACGCAAAAGGTTACGTAGTTTTCTCGGAAAAAAATGATGAAAAATGGCTTTTATTGAGCTTTACAACTGGGGCACAGTGGATCCACTTGTATGGAGAAAGTGGCCAAAAATATTTAGAGTGTAAAAATCAAGCCAATATGCCGGTTACAGCTTTGTGCTGCTGCGAAGAGTGTTTTAAGAAACCACGAGCGTAACATTCTCCCCCCTTTCCCCTCTGGAGAGGGTATATGGTAAGAATTGTTTAATGCTGTTAATACAAAATGACATGAACAAAGGTCCCGATTATCTTGTAATGCAAAAATAGGCTTGGGGAAACAAAACAATCTCCAAAACAACATAAAATCCGACCAATTTAGCGGCTTAAAAAATCTAAATTTTTGTCTGAAAATTGGTACAATCTTTAATATAGATCTTGTAGCGCTCTTTCTGAAAGGAACTTACCGCCAACGTAAAACAAATTTGGAAGAAGATTTCTTCATCTTGCCACTGATGCCAATTATGTTAATGTACGTGGTAAAATAACAGAGTTATACGCTAATATATCCATAGAAACCCTATTCGAGGGCAGCTTTAGTCAGCGACCCACCATTTATAGTTTGGCACTAGATGGCAGCTGATTTTAATACTGAATAATCTTAAACCCATGACCTACTTTGGAAAATTATTCCCGAGGTGGGCACTGGTGGGCATCATGACTAAAACCTAAGGTCAAATTTTAGTATATGATCGAATTGGCATTACAAAATACACTAAGAAAATATGCAGCTAACTAGAATTCGACAACACGCTAAAACACTATTTTTTAATGAAAATTAAGCTATTACCTCCTCCTTGAAAATCCACTATAATATTTTTCTATACGTATTAGTTTCGCGATATTTTGAATATATGGTAACATGGGGCGCCTTCGCCACTGGGGCGGCTACGCCAGCGCCGATTTTCTCGCAAAATACAAGTGCTAGAAAAAATCCATTAAAGACAAAATTGTGAGTTTAATTAAGATCTATCATCTCAATATGGCAGTTGTGACATCGGTATGATAGCGGACGCGCTCGGTTTTTTGTTTTCAGGGTATTGGGAAAAATAATTATCGTAGGTATTTTTTGTGATATCTTCTTTACCTTTTGTTATATCAAAAACACATTTTATACCGTTAGAAGACAACTACTGAAGAATATAAATCCCAATAATTCGCATGAAAAAAGCAATTACAACTGTCAATATATTAATATTATGAAATATGTAAGGGATGGGGCGCCTACGCCATGATAGGGGTGTGGTGGGTTAATGTCAGAAATTTGTCATGTTTAATTTAAATTCTTTATTCCATAGATATACCACACATAATGTGAAGTTAAAATCAAATATTATCGTAACCGTATCATGATTTAGTTATATTATGATTATTGTACCTAAATTCAAGGTACCTACTTCAATTAACCGCTAGAATTGGTTACTTTTTGTGAATTTTAAAATCCTTTTTGATTATTCAATAGAAAACATGTTCCTTTATTGCATAATGTTTATATTTTAGGAAGAAGTGTGGTTAATTACAGTTTTAGAGTCCGTTGGAGAATGTTCAATATCGATGGCGAAGCTGCCCCATGGGTGGGGAGGCTTCGCCACTTTTTAGACATTTTGTAAATTCTCAAAAATAATATTTTAAAAACAAAATTATAACAATTTATATATCAAAACTTTTAGTCAAGATATGCTAATATTAGTACCAAAAGTAATAATTGAAAAAACTTTAACGGTGTCGGTATGAGAACATTTTGAACAAAAACGTGGCGAAGGCGCCCCATGTTACCATATTTACTTGCACATAAAATATAGGTTGTACTTACAACAAAAAATATTAGTCAAATGTTCCGACTTTTGAAGCTATTCTTAAGAAGATCGCGTTCGAATGAAACAAAAACTAATATATTTTAAAAAAGGTCCATGTCATAGCTGTCAGATTTGCCAGATGTTGTACCAAAATTTTGACATACATTTTTTTTTTTTTTGGCCAATGGGTGGATCCACTGTGCAATGTGAAACATTTGTTATTTGGTATTTAGCCTTCGTTGGGGATATAAAACATTCCACCTGAAATTTATAGGTGCAGGTCCACGCCTTCATATAGCTTCCATAGAACGGTACCTCCCGATTTTCGGTATTTTGTAGGTTTTAGCTTCATTATCCCACCAAAATGGCTGAAATTTGGTATTTAGTTATCGTTGCATGTATAGAAATTTCCACCTGAAATTTGTTGGTATAGGTTCACGCCTTCATATAGCCCCCATAAAACGGTACCTCCCGATATTCGGTATTTAGAAGATTTTAGCATCATCAAAATGGTTGAAATTTGGTAATTAGTCTTCGTTGAGGATATAAAACGTTCCACCTAAAATTTGTTGGTATAGGTCCACGCCTTAATATAGTCTCCATAGAACGGTTCCTCCCGATATTCGGTATATTGATCGTTTTAGCTTCATTATCCCACCAAAATGCCTGAAATTTGGTATTTAGTTATCGTTGGGTGTATAGAACTTTCCACCTGAAATTTTTCGGTATAGGTCCACGCCTTCATATAGCCCCCATAGAACGGTATCTCCCGATTTTCGGTATTTTGAAGGTTTTAGCTTCTGTATCCCACCAAAATGGTTGAAATTTAATAATTCGTCTTCGTTGACGATGAAAAAATCGTTCCACCTGAAATTTGTTGTTATAGGTCCACGCCTTCATATAGCCCCCATAGAACGGTACCTCCCGGTATTCGGTATTTTGAAGGTTTTAGCTTCATTATCCCACCAAAATGGTTGAAATTTGTTAATTAGTCTTCGTTGAGGATATAAAACGTTCCACCTGAAATTTGTTGGTATAGGTCCACGCCTTCATATAGCCCCCATAGAACGGTACCTCCCGATATTCTGTATTTTGAAGGTTTTAGCTTCATTATCCCACCAAAATGACTTCATTATCCCACCAAAATGGTTGAAATTTGTTAATTAGTCTTCGTTGAGGATATAAAACGTTCCACCTAAAATTTGTTGGTAAAGGTCCACGCCTTAATATAGTCTCCATAGAACGGTTCCTCCCGATATTCGGTATATTGATCGTTTTAGCTTCATTATCCCACCACCGGCCGAACTTAACGCCGTTCTTACTTGTTTCTCGTAATTTCCGATATGTCTTGTCATAACATGATTTTCTACACCGTATTATAAAATTGCAATACCATTTTGGTCAAACATAAAAAAAACTTCCGATTTTTACCATGTACAAACCAAAAATGGCAACATTTATTTTCCTATGAGACCTTGAATATTGTTGCAGAAGGACTGCCATTAGCTATTTTCGTCCAAAATTCGAAAATAAACTGAGGGTTTTATACCCTCAGGCTTTAGGCTAGAAAGGGTATATACGCTTTGATCGAAATAACGGTTTTAGACCCAAGTATGTTTGGACGAAATTCGTTTCGAAAATTTTTAGTCGATTTAAGCATGTCCGTTCGTCTGTCCGTCTGGCTGGTGCGCACGATACCTCTCGAACGGATTAACCGATTCGAACCAAATTTTGGGTATAGTAATATTTTGCCCAAACTTAGTTTAAGTTCGATGATGGTGTGAACCATAACTCTCGAAGAGATTAATCAATTTGGTGCAAACTTGGCACATCGTATTATTTCTTCCACTCCTTGGGGGAGTTACCCACAAAATGCGGAAAAATGGAACTTTAAGAACTACTCTCGGATCGTTTTGAAAGTTTTTCAGGAGGCTGTCCTTGCGGTTCCCTTTTCGACGGTACAATTTTTTCTGGGGGTTAGTCCATACTTCCTGAGATAATGACCTAAAAGCTCCAAAACCCCTGACGACATCAACTAAAATGACAAATCCGCAAAATAACTATCGCAGGGACTTTCTGATTGGTCCAAACTTTGTACATCGTATTATTTCATCAAGCCATGTATTAGGTCGGAATATGGATTATATCGGTCCCGTTCTTCGAGTACCTCTCACACAAAAATTTGGAGAAGTACAGTTTGAGGACTATTCCTGGATCTATTTGAATTTTTTGTAGATGGTTGTTTTCATGGTCCCTATTGCAACAGTACAATTTTTTCCAGAGTAAGTCCATACTTCCTGAGATAATGACCCAAAAGCTTCAAAAACCCTGCCTGTATATACTAAAACAGCCAGTGAGCAAGATAACTCTCAAACTTTTTCAACAATTCCATCCAAACGTAGTTTAATGTAATTTAATGTTTCGAATACTCTATGAAACAAAATCTACGGTATCTACGATATCTGCAGATTATTTTGAAGCAAACTCGTGAAACAAAATCAATATATTTTATATACGGCATAATTACTGTTGTTGCTTCTTTTTCCTTCAGAGGCTGAGGGTATATATATCTCCGTCAGTACATCTGACTGATACTTTCTTTATCGTTCTTAATACATGTACTAAAAATCGTGAAAAACAATTTTAATTTTTTCAATGGAAATTTGTACAACAACAGACAATTCACAACATTCCAAAATTGACCTGTACTTCGATTAATGTCACCCAAGTTTCGTCGGTTACTCAAAAAATGCGTTAGAGAATCGCGCTACTAATGTAGGGTATAACACAATTTGATGTTAGTCATTCAAAATTAATACAAAAAGTGTGCTTTTATTTACAGCTATAATTAACTCTGTGTAAACACCTGTTGAACAAATAAGCAATACCATTTACGGGAACTGTAAATAGCCCATAAAGTTTAATGCACCGGAATAGTAATGTAATCATCATTTCACGCGATTTCATTTAATTACCGCAAAAAACACGTTTTTTTGTGATTAACTTTAACGATCATTAATGTCGCAAGATATCGATTGCAAATAGTTGTGCGAGGAAACAAAGAAAGAATTATCAATTATTGTGGTTTTCAATATATCAGTCTGCAGTATAGTTCGGTGAATCATTGGTGTAACCTTATAATGTAATTTATATTTCTAAAATTTCTTATAGACACTAGATTACATAGGTCTACTTACCAAAATGAAAAGATAGACACAATTTAAAAAAAAAGTTAGATTAATGTATTCTTTGGAAAATTTTTAGATTTATTTATGTTTCATTTAAATGCAAATACATCCCAACTGACAAAATTTGATATTTTGTGAGTAAAATAAACAAAAAATGTCTAAAAATTATCATTTCGGGGGCCCGGGCCTTCCCCTGGCTACGTCGGTGCATTTCATGAAGCTCTTAGTATCGAATATGAACGGCGATGACGATACCCCAGAATCAATCGCAAACGACGACGTTGAATGTCTATGTCCTAGGTCATTCCAATGCGGTTTTAGACATGGTAAATCATCGATTGACCAAATCTTCACACAGGTCGACACCTACCGCCTTCGACAGCCCAATTAGATCAAAGGTGTCCCAAGCCAAGTCTGAATTTGGCATCCCTGCAAAACAAATACGACTATGCAGGATGACATTGGCTGACACAAGATAAGCCGTTAAACTAGGAAATAACCTCTCCAAACCTTTTAAAACAAAACGAGGTTTCAGACAAGGTGATAGTCTATCGTGTTACCTATTTAACATTCTACTGGAAAAGGTCATACTAGATGCAAATTTATGTATTTACGGCCAGAGATAAAAATAACACTATATACAATAAAGATGCGCATATGATATTGACATAATAGGTCGATCAACGCGAGCCGTAATATCCACCTTTGGAAAAATAGAGAAAGAGTCTGCCAAAGTGGGTCTTGCCATCAACGATGATAAGACGAAGTTTATGGTATCAAAACGCAAGATGTCCAGTAGACTCGGACCAAATGTGGATGTTTAGAACTAAAATTTTGAGGTATTTAATGGCTTTATTTACCTCGACACCGCCATCAATAAAATTAATGACATCAGTTTTGAAATCATGAGAAGAATAACACTGTGCAACACTGAAAATGCAAACAACTTCTATTGGACATTTTCTGAAAGTATATATTGAGACTACAAAACCCCTAGTTGGGTTTCGTATTTTTAGATCGGGTTTGGATTTTATAGCCTCCTTTATACTGGGCTAAAAATACGCTTTTTCCATAGATCCGGGCTTTATCTCAGAAACTAATAAGAAGTTTGCTTTGCGGTCTTCAGAAATATTGTAGAAGTAGAACTTAAGTGTTAAACAGACGAACACGGAAAAACTGCATCTAGTACATCAAAATTGATAATATATAGGAAAGTTCACAGAATTTCTGGAATTGTAGTCAGTAACAGCTAAACTATTTAGAGTTGAACCAAGTAACATTTCGCAAGAATTGTACAAATAATGAGCTCAACAATTCTTCAGAATATTCTGAAACTGTCAAACACTTATTTCATGTTGTTTAGGCAGTATTTCATATCATACTTTCTACAAAACATATTTCAAACAATGTTCACACCGGCTGTTTATTTTCATATTTGAGATTTTAATGCATTTTTGATATATTTATCAAATTGTCGTTGAAAAATATGCTAGAAATAAAGCGATAGAGGCATCTTACAACAATGGAATGTTCTGAACCTTCTACTTACTTACTTACTTAGTTGGCCCATTACAGAACATTTGTTCCATAGACCGAACTAAGAAAAGATCTCCATTCCTCTCTGTTTTTCGCTTGACTTTTTGGAATACCGCGCCTTTCCATTTCTTCATCCACTTGTTTGCTCCATCGAAGCTTAGGCCTGCCGATTCTGCGTGCACCGCCATGGGGCATGTATTCATACGCCTTTTTAGCGGGTTCATCATCGCTCATTCTCATGATATGGCCTAGCCAACGCAATCGTTGCATCTCGATACGTTTAACTATATTCATTTCTTTGTATAGCTTATATAGTTCGTGGTTCATACGACGTCGATATTCACCGTCAACGCAAATCGGCCCGTAGATCTTTCGAAGAATTTTCCTCTCAAACACACCAAGCACTGCCTTATCTGCGTGCGCAAGTACCCATGCTTCGGAGCCATACATTAGCACGGGTAGTATCAGCGTTTTGTATAGTGTTATTTTTGTTTGACGAGATGTGGCTTTGTTTTTAAATTGCTTACTTAGACCATAGTAGCATCTGTTGGCCAATACAATTCTTCTTATTTCACAACTGATGTTGTTTGTTGTGTTTATGGCAGTGCCGAGGTAGACGAAGTCTTTAACTACCTCAAAATTGTAGGTACCAACTTCCACGGTTGGTCCGAGCTCTATGGACGCTTAGCGCGTCGACACCATCAATTTGGTCTTTTCGCCGTTTACCGCCAGACCCACTTTCGCAGATTCTGCTTCGTCCTTCATAAAGGTATCAGTTACTTCCTTTACTTAGGCTGTCTCCCTGTCTGAAACCTCTTTTGGTACAAAATTCTTCGGAGAGGTTCTTTCCAATTTTAACGGAGGACCTAGTATCAGTTAATGTCATCTTACAAAGCCGGATGAGCTTTGCGGGGATACCAAATTCAGACATTGCGTGGAATACCTTTGATCGGAGGGGACTGTCGAATGCTGCTTTATAATCGACAAAAAGATGAAGTGTGTCGATCTGCATCTCTTGGGTCTTCTCCAGGATTTGCCGCAGGGTAAATATCTGGTCAATGGTGGACTTGCCAGGTCTAAAGCCACATTGGTATGGTCCAATTATTTCGTTGACCATTGGCTTTAGTCGTTCGCACAATATCCCTGACACTATCTTATAGGCAATAGGGAGAAGACTTATGCCCCTATAGTTTGAGCATACAGTCTTATCTAATTTCTTGTGGACGGGACATAGGATACTCAGGTTCCAATCGTCGGGTACGCGTTCTTCCTGCCAGATGATGCTAACTAGCTGATGCATACACCCTATCAGCGCGTCGCCTCCGGTTTTAAACAGCTCGGCTGGTAAGCCATCGGCTCCTGCTGCTTTATTATTCTTCAGCCGGTTGATTGCTGTTTTTACCTCATCTTGGCCGGGCGGTATACATTCTATACCATCTTCTGGGATTGGATCTGTGGTATCATCGTCTTCGCTACTATTGGATACCAGCAGATTGGAGAAATGTTCCTTCCATATCCTGAGCACGCTATCTGTATCTGTTACCAGATTACCTTGCTGGTCTCTACAGGAGGATGTGCCTGTACCAAAGCCATCTGTTTGATGCTTCACTCTTTGGTAGAATTTTCGGACTTCATTCTGGCTCCTGTACATCTCGATTTTTTCACACTCCCGCTTTTCCATTTCTCTCTTTTTCTTGCGGAAAAGACGTTTCTCTTCTCTCCTTTTCTCCCTGTATCTCTCTCGTGCGCTACGCGTTGCTACGGATTGTAAAGTAGCCCTATATGCCGCATTTTTCTCTTCGGTGGCAGCACGACACTCCTGGTCATACCATGAATTTCCTTGTGGAGGTCTCTGGAATCCAAGTATGGATTTTGCGGCTGTTTGCATGGAGTGGGCAATATGTTGCCATTGTGTTGTTATGTTATCGGGACAAGGAGTGCTCGCGTTAAGCAATTGGGCTAGTTGAGTGGAATATGCTGTGGCTATCTGTTGTGTTTGCAGCCTATCGATGTCCAACTTCCGCGTTGTGTCTGTTCGTGCTTTATTTGCAACGTTTAGACGGGTACGTACCTTTGCTGCAACAAGGTAGTGGTCCGAATCAATGTTTGCGCCTCGGAACGATCATACATCCAACACGCTGGATGAATGTCTTCCATCTATCACAACATGATCAATTTGATTACTTGTTCTTTGATCTGGAGACAGCCAGGTGCCCTTATGAATATCGAGATGATTAAATCTGGTACTGCTAACTACCATGTTTTTTGCAGCTGCCAATTCTATCAGCCTCATACCATTGTCAGATGTTTCACTGTGGAGACTGAATTTCCCGACTGTTGGGCCAAAGATATTCTCCTTTCCAATTTTGGCATTAAAATCGCCTAGAATGATTTTAATGTCATGGGCAGGGCAACGGTCATATGTTTCTTCTAAGCACTCGTAAAATATATCTTTGGTCTGTTCGTCCTTTTCTTCAGTGGGAGCATGAGCGCAAATAAAGCTGATGTTGAAGAATTTAGCTTTTATTCGAATTGCAGCAAGTCTTTCATTCACTGGGGTGAAGCTGGATACCAGATGTTTTAGTCTCCGACTAACTACGAATCCGCAACCAAACTCATGCTTTGTGTCATGGCAGCTATAATACAGTGCGTCACCTTTAGGTGTTGTTGTGACGCCTTTCCCAATCCATCGTATTTCCTGTATGGCAGTAATATCGGCCTTGTACTTTTCAAGTACGTCTGCCAATGCGAAGACTGCACCTTCTCTATAAGGAGTGCGAACATTCCAGGTGCAGATTCGCAGATCATGGTCCTTAAAACGTTTGCGGGGTTCGTCAACTTTAGAGGGGTTTGTTTTTCTTTTCTTTCGTTTTTTCATAGTAGGATGTTTTTTCTAGGGGAGGGTTACTAACCCGACGCCCAAACCCAAGTTTTTAACGTTCTTATGGGTGAACGCGCGGCACATGTTAGCTCACTACCTTTAACGGGTGTTAAAGGCAGTTCCCCAGGTGACACCACGGGGAGGTCAGTGTCCACTTGAGATGAAAGAGGGACCAAGATAAATCCTGGGCTTTGCCGTGTTAAAGCCGGTCAAGACCGTTGCTTGGTATCATTCATCCCTACGTCACCTTCTACTGAATATTTTTCTCAAAGAGGACACAATTTAGTGGTTTAGGAGATATGGTGGGAAATATATACAAATTATGAAATTTTTAGATATATTATATAATTTGAGGCAATAAATGCTTTTTTCGACTTCATTATTCCACCAAATATTTTCTCCTTATTCTTATCTACAAGTTTGCTGAGTATGTCATGGAATGATTCGTATTAGTTTCAGAGATATAGTCCGGAATTTCTTTAAAAAGTCAATATTTAACCATGTTTAGATAGTACCATAAAATGCGAAGCCGATCAAACAAAACAAAACCCAAAGAGAGTTTTTGTCTATTGGATCTGTACTTTAAAAAAACTGCATTAGAAGTTGTTTGCACAAAATTGGAGTAGCTACGATGTAATGAAGAACTTTCTAAAAAAAACGGAAGAGCAAACCATAATCAAAGTAATTAGATCTCCAATTTCTAGCTTTAACAACTTTTTTCACTGCGCGAAAATTGATTGTAATTTACATACATACACCATCATATATCTGTTAATTATTATCAACATTAAATTTTTTATATTGTATTATTAATTTGTATTCAATTTACAAGTTGCTTTAACATTGGAGTAGCTATGATGTAATGAAGAATTTTTTCTAGCTTTAGTTTTTATCACTGCGCGAAAACTTATTATCATTTGCATACCACATCATACATCTCTTAATGATCATTTCATAATTTAACTAATAACTTATACGATATACTTATTATTAATCTGTTGCTTAAAAATTTGAGTAGCTATGACGTAATGAAGAATTAAAAAAAAATTAAAGAATATAATTGTAACCAAAATAATTAGATCTCCAATTTCTAGATTTAAGATGAATTATATATATGAAATTGTTTTAGAGTAGCTATGATATTTAGGTGGATTCTTTGTAATTAAATTGGCCTCAAAATTGGCTTCAATTGCAAAGCAAATAAATAAAAAATAAAAAAAAATAAAATAAAAAAAATTACCTTGAAAATGTTACACAGTGTAATATTAGCCAACAGATGCTATTTTGGCCTTAGTAAAAAGGTCAAAAGCAAAACAACCCCTCGTCAAACCAAACTTACACCCTACCAGACACTGATATAGCCCGTACTTATGTATGAATCTGAAGTATATGTACTTACTAAAACAGATGAAGCAGAACTTGGTGTGTTTGAGAGATAAATTCTTCGAAACATTTATGGGCCAATATGGATTGACGGTGAATATCGACGTCGTATGTCAGCAGGATAGATAAAGATGCCCTGCCAGAAGGGCATATGAATACGACGATATACGCCGCAAGGAAAGGCCAAAACTCCGATGAAAAAACATGTTAAAGTAGATATCACAAACCATGGCATCAACAGTTGAAGAAGTAAAGCAGAAGCTCGGTGCGTTTGGAAATCCATTCTTAGTTCTGTTTATGGAACAAGACGAACGTTTTGTTGAGTATAAAAGCCATCTAAGAAAGTAGTACCTACCCTACTGGTAATAAATAGTTGGTTATTCCTTTAAAATTTTACTCATTACTGAATAATGAGTATGGTGGCACAGACCTTGTGTGTCTAACTACAAAACTGAAAGTTTGAATTCAACGGCAAATGTTTTGATAATACATAAATAAC
This sequence comes from Musca autumnalis, assembly GCF_047663935.1. Classification (NCBI taxonomy): domain Eukaryota; kingdom Metazoa; phylum Arthropoda; class Insecta; order Diptera; family Muscidae; genus Musca; species Musca autumnalis. Next base: position 278,958,441 of record NW_027411644.1, read on the forward strand.
AAGTAAAAAAAGTACCAGTCGGTTGGCCGACAGAGATATACCCTTAGCCTAAAGAAAAGAAGTACCACACAATACTTCTGACGTCTATATAATAGGATGTGCAGCGCTTGGACCAACCAAATCAAGGTTTCTCTCACGTAATACCCAGTTATGGGGTGCCCGCAGGCATTTTTTTGTAGCTTTTGGGCGCTCCAGCCACTACACATGGTGCCGTAGGGGTATTTTAAACCTTTCCTCAGGAAGTATGGACTTTCCCCTGAAACAAATATAAAAGTATCAGTCGGCTGTGCCGACGGACAGATCGAATACATTTAGGGTCTTTTCAGAATTTTGTGGCCCTATTTGAACATTTGAACTTACAGACAAAAATGTGGATTAGGATTAAAGTTCAAAAGTGTTGTGGAGGCGGTACATGAAAGAATGGACAGACAAAATCCATTATGAAAGTGGATTTTTTTTTTTTTTTTTTTGAGTCATATTTTTTCTACAGATATCGCATCCAGTAGTCATTTCATTGGGTCATCGTATAACAGTTGGACCAGCATACCAGGAAGCATGAACTTATCCACGGAAAACATAATATCGCTCTAAACAGGACCACAACGAATAGCATCGGTATACATTTCCAAAGGATCTTCGAACAGACCCTAAACTGCACTTAAACAAAAATGTTGAACTTTTCCAGGGGAGGTATTTTAAGGAGAGGACAAATATTTGCCATTTTAGAAGTTAAACTAAATTTTGACAAAATATTAGAAGATCCACAGTTTGGACCAAATTGGTTAACCCGTTCAAGAAAGTGTTTCGGGCATACCATTTTAGTGAAATTTTTTTAAATTTTGGCGGGAAGTACTGGAAGTTGTGGACCAGTATTGCCCATCTTCGAACTGAAACTAAGTTTGGACAAAATATGACGAAGACCACATTTCAGACCAAATCGGTTGACAAGATCGAGTGCTAAAGTGCGTTCCATCCACTACCCATTGTACCATAGGGATTTTTACAACTTTCGGAAGTATTAACTTGCCCCTGAAAAAAAATTCCTTCAACAAAAATCATAGTGATTCGAGAGCAGGTCCTAAAGTGAACTCATCCGAAACTTTGTGTGGGAGGTACCCGAAGGAGTGGACAAATATAGTCCATATTCAAACCTGATCTATACCTGGTAGATATATTAGGATGTGTAAAGTACCAAATCGGTCACTCCCATCAAGAGGAAGTATGGACTTGCCCCTGATGAAACTTATACCGTTATATGGGGGGGGGGGTAGTGAATAAATTTGTTACAACAAAAATCGTGAACAGATCCTAAACTAAACTTTTCGAAATTTTGTGTGGGAAGTACCCGAAGGAGTAGACCGATTGAGTCTATATTGGAACCTCATCTAGTAGAAATTGTAGGATATGCAAAGTATGGACCAAATCGGATACTTCCTTCAAGAGTTATCGTTCACACAAATTTTCCGAATATTTTTGAACTTTTGGGGAGAGGTACCGGAAGGTGTGAACAATATAACCCATCTTCGAACTTAAACTATATCTGGACCAAATATTACGAAAGACAAAATTTGGTTAGAATGGCTTGATCCGTTCGAGAGTCAGAGAGTCAGCCAGACGGACGGACGGTCAATGCTAAATCGGCTCCAAATTGTCTGAAACGGATTTCGTCCAAACATACTTGGGGTCTAAAACCATTATTTCGATGAGACACGTATGAAAGTGAATATACCCTCGTTAGCATAAATCCTGAGGGTATAAAAAACGTGTACTGATGTAATGGAGGCAGTGAATACAAGTTGTTACAAAAAGAAGCAAAACGATTTGGGAGCTGGCCTTAAACTGCACTCTTCACAAATTTTATGTTGGAAGTACTCGAAACAGTGGACCTATATGGTCCATATTCGAACCTGATCTATGTCCCGAAGTGATATTACGATACGAAAAGTATGGACCAAATTGGTTACTCCCTTCAAGAATTATCGTGCGCACAATTTTTACGAACGTTTTCAAACTTTTGTGGGGAAGGTACCTAAAGGAGTGGACCGATATGGTCTATGGTCTATTGTGAACGCCAAATTTTTGACCGAATTGGCTGATCTGTTCGAGATCAGGAAATATTGACTTGTCCCTGATAAAACTTGTACTGTCGTATGGGGGGCAGTGAATAAAAGTTGGTACAACAAAAATAAAAACGATTCGAGAACAGGTCCTAAACTGGACTTTTCCGATATTTTGTGTGGGAGGTACCCGAAGGAGTGGACGGATTGAATTTCACGATGTGCAAAGAATGGGCCAAATCGGCTACTCTCTTTAAGAATTATCGTGCGCACAATTTTTCCGAACATTTTCGAACTTTTGTGAGGGAGGTACTGGAAGGAGTGGACCATATTCGAACTTAAACTAACTTTGGACAACTAAATCTACTCCAAATTGTCTGAAACGGATTTCGTCCAAAAATACTTGGGGCCTAAAACATTATTTCGATGAGGCACATTTTGTTCTCGTTAGCATAAATGCTGAGGGTATAAAACAAATTTTAACCCTTTTATATAATAAAAGCCAATATAAGTATATTTTGAATTTTTTGTATTTTATTTAGAAATATTAATAGTTGTATTATTTTAACTATAACTGTAAAGAATGTTTCAATATAAATGTTGTTTATTTGCAGCACCCTTCATCCTTATATTCACTTCATCTACATTGTGACAGTAAGTGATCTGAAAAACAGAAAATAAAAATAATTTATGTATTAGTCGTATTGAACTACTTTTCATAAATTTTAAAATATGGTGCACTTTTACTTCCAAAAATGTAAATGTTGAACATAACTCTTTCATCATTACCGAATACTTCAGAAATTTATTTATTCCTGCATTATTCTCAACTGCTTTTATTTTCCATAAATTTCAGCTTGTTATCGGTCCACCTATTTATCTCTCAGGCACAAAAGTGAAACAGTTTGATTTTTATCTCAGCCCAACAACGAAATGTTACAATTACGTCAAATTAGTCGCCACAGAATGTGTGGTCTAGCATGCGCGATTGATGATTTTACTTGTTTTTCTTTTTGTTCTGTCGGTCAGACTTTTATTTGTGACTACTTGAACTCCTGCTGTTTGTTATAAACCAAACATTTTCTAAGGCTAACCACAAAACAAACCTAATGAAATCAAATTACCAAAAATTTAAGATCTTGTCAAACCCCATCACACAGGGAATGGATTTTCTTTTTTCTGTTTTTTATATGTCATATAACCTTTTCAAGAAATCATCCAACCATTCTTCATGCATTCGTGTGTGCGTGTGTGACAGAGTGTTTTGTGATGTGGTGACAATGTTTTGACCACAATCACACTTTCCACTTTCGGACAGACCAACCAAATGATATGCCTCGTCCGTGGCCAAACATAAACATGACAACAAGCTGCAGCAGCTAACAGTTGGCTTCTTGACTGGGTTAGCTGTAATTTATCAAGTTAGCCGTCGTCGTCAGCGTCAAACCGTGATAAAATTAACGATAATTTTTGTTAACCACTTTAATGGTTTATTAATTTATGACCTTTTCGGAGATACCATCATCAACACACAACATACAATTTGGTTATATGCACCATGGATATATGTATGGTCATATAGTAGATATATGGCGGGTTTATTGTGTTTTGTACCCTTTATTGTGGTTTATTTAATCACGATGCATTTTACATCGATATTGTAAACGGCGATTAGAGGCTATTTGATGGTGCTGACAACAAAAGCGTAACTTTAAGCAACATTTGGCTTAATTCAATTTGATTGCATGTGAGTCTGGACATTATCATATCATCATTAGGAACTGGATAATTATTAGTATAAGGGGTTATATAATTAATCGGTTCAGTAACCAGATTGGAAGTTTTTAACAAAATATACGCTTAAGGGCAGGACAAATGTCAAGTAATTCGATAGTAATTTGGGAGTATTTACTAACAATACTCCCACACATACCACATCCATATGTCTAAGGAGAACATAGTGGTGGCTGTGTGGGTTCGAGTCGTCGGCATTCCTTTTTCAGATGCATTATTGATCATTAAGCTCGATTTCCAACGAGAAATTAATTAAAAATTATTGCTAAAAATGATCTTCGCCTAAAAAGGCAAAATTTTCAAATAAATAAAAATGTTTTTATTTCCCACACAAAAGTTTTTTTTTTTTGCCAATTTCGATCCCTAAATACTTCCACCTATCCCCAGAGTTAAAAGTCTTCTTCCCTTATGGTAACCCACCTCCATCACATGGCTTTAGAATGATTATTTCGATCATCAGGACCATAAAGATTAACTTCTGTAAAACTTTAAATTAAAACAGACTAACTGAGCCTAAGGCGTCAATGACAGGTCCAAAATTCTAACATATTTAGCTCGAATGACACTACTTGTGGAGATATTTTACATTCCCTCATAGAAAATACATTGCGCGTCAAAATAAAGTTACAACCTCTCAACATTTTAAGGGATATTTTTGCTTTTGAACTTATTTTCATCACTTTAGAGCCTCCAAACAATAAATTGGTGTAATCCGGTAATATTTCCCCATTGGACCCGTGGTACCGCTTTCGTGTAATATTGGCATAAAATAGGCCTCTATTTAGGTTTCCGTCTAACTTTTTCGGCAAGTACTCGTACTCTATGGATTTGTAGTCTAGAGACTTCAGTGGGTGATCCGATATACATAGGAGTCAAATATAGCAACATGTTATTCATAAATATAGTCGAATTCGTTAGATCCCTGCCCATATGTTACGTAAACCTTTGGTATTAGCCCCATTCCTCTAGACTAGGGTCTTTAATATCGTGTCAATAAAGGTGAAATATATTGTTCTCATATCCCGGAACCTATAAAAGCCATTTATCCGCACTCCGCTACTGTCATGAACCCACTGAAGATACAGGAGACTTCACAATATTTGATTGTGTATACATCATTCTCCCCGTTAAAATATTTGTTCATATCTTTCGTACAGTTTTAAATTTTTTTTGAACCCATCTGCGAAAATGGTCGGAATTATTGAAAAATATAGTTTCCTACACAAATTTTGCTATAAAATCTGCAAAAATTTCGAGAATTACATACGAAGCTTTCAATGATGGGTATGTGGTAAATATACTTAAACATTGTGAAGTCACCTATATGTTCAGGGGGTGCATGACAGTAATGGTGTCGAGGTTTGAGCCACCCCGATACCAAACTAGGATATCGATATTAAATGTTATCAACCTCGACAATTACATGGCTGCCTTATCGATCAATACTTATCAACCAACTTTGGAATAAGCAAGATCGTCTTGATCGTCAAAAACAAAACCAAAAAATAAAAGTTTAAATTAGTGACCACCTGCGTCCATATTTTGAAACGTTTGTGTTTTATTTTTTATTCTTTTGTGGCAATTTTAAATTGCATTTGAATTACACCACGTAAGTATATTTGAGATATTTGTGGCGTCCTTTCTGTGTATTTGCTGTTTTGTTTAGTTGTTGCCTTTCCCTCACGGTGAGTATAAAGCTTATACATACGTCTTGTGTTCGTTTTTTTTTTGGTATTTGCTGTGTTGTTTTAGTTGTTGTCTTTACCGCCAACAACAAACCTCTAGACCTTAAATTACGCCTGTAATTTAAAGTCAAAATTGCAGATCCTTCGACCTTTGGAGGAAATCTGTACAAATGGGTTCCGGCTAAATGGCTTTTATGGGATCAGGGATATGAGAACAATGTCTTCCACTCATATTGACACGTTATGAAAAACCCTAGTCTAGAGGAATGAGGCTAATATCAATGGTTTACGTAACATATTGGCAGTGATCTGAAGCAAATTCAACCGAAATATTCCATCTTTAACCGTCAGGACGGACCTTTTCCATTTTTCCCACAGAACCGGTGGAACCGAAGTATTCCATATTTAAACTTTAATGACGTCACCTGGAAACCCGTCGTTTTTCTTGGTACGATCATTTCGCTATAATCGTCTCCATCTGCAGACCACCCGACTTCATCACCTATGCACGCCGCGGGAATAGAATATGAGCGTGATGAGCTTCATCGAGCCAACCATAGTGAACCATTTGTCGGGAGCACAATGTGGCTAGATCATCTGAAGCGTTGCAACATTGGAGCTGGAATTACTGAATTGTGGGGTAACGGCTAAGTCACTCTTGAACCCTGTATAAAAGGAAAATAGGGTCCCGACCATGTTTGGCGACGTCACGCTAACTGAACCGAATACGTGCGCAACTTATTTTAATCGGCAAATTGTTGAACACTTCGAGGATGACTGGGCAAAAGGAAGAGTAGTATGTCAACATTAGACCTCTTCCTGCTGAGGACGAACCACCACAAATTTTCAATAAAATGATATTGCGAATATCATCAAGAACGCAAAATCATCCAAAGCGTTGGGCCTTATGGGCCCCATGGTAATGCTTAAACAGCTGGATTTGCCGGGAGTCCGGTATTTTACTAAAGTTCTCAACCTTTCGCTAGCCACCCACATCGTTCCCGAAGTCAGGAAAATGAAGCCAAATAAGGATACCAGCAAAGGTGAATCGTATCAGCCTATTTCGCTTTTGTCGCCTGTATCAAATACCTTGAGGCTTTAGTCCTCTCCAGCGTCAGAAATAGCTATTTAGTCGTCTATCATCAACATGGGTTCCGTAAAAAGTACAGCACGACAACAGCGCTGCACGCCATCTCCACACATATTAGTCGAGAATTCAAGCAGAGCAAGCCGTCGAAAGCTTTTGTTTTGTTACTGTCAAGCATTCTACGCTGTTTGAGGACATCGAGCAGACAACCTTCCTTGCAAGTTTGAAACGTTTAATAATCACTTATATGTGTGGGGACACCTGTCGTACGTGGGAATTGAGGAACAAGATGTCCAAGCCCTGTAAAGTGATACAGGGAGTTATCCAAGGTGTGCTGATATCTCCGGAACTGTTTAACCACTACCTCTCCTGTATTCCGCCCCCCTCCAGACGACATTGGGATCGTAACGTATGCGGATGACTAAACGATCTTGGCGTCATGTACCTTCCCTGATGTTTTTCCGCGAGATGAATATGCGGCCACTCTGTTCACCACATGGACGGTAGAGGTAAGAACAGATTTGAATGTCATGGTCGATGGTAGCAGAATTCGAACCACAAACTACCATAACATTACAGGAGTCACATCCGACAGTATGTTCGTGTCGTCCGGGCATTCCACAGCTATCTGCGACAAGCGGAGATGTAAGAACAAGGTCCGCATGTCCGGAGATGGCAGCACTTTGGGTGCAGATAAAGAACCCTTGTCGACCATATATAACGCCGTCTGTGGTAAGATATGCGGCGTTTGGTCCGCGAATGTAAGTGCAACGCGATTGAACAGTATTCAAATCTGTCAGAACACCGCTCTAAGATTTAACAGGTTGCCTCTACGTGTCTTCAGTGGACTATCTGCATGAGGAGACAAAAATTCTTCTAGTACTGCTCGGGTGTTACAGTGAGAACCATCCTAAATAAATAACATATGGTGGGTAGGACCCCCACCCAGCCATGTCAGCAGAGATCTTCATGATCTAGAAAGAGAGGTCCAGCGTTACAAGAAAAAACCCCTAGATCAACAACCCTATCAAGCAGGTTTGCGTTCACACGGATGCAGTCTCGTGTTAAAGCGGTCCTCGTAGAACATCCCCTATATATAGCAATTGAGAAGCGTTAGCTGCCATGACAAATTAGATTTGTTTTGGCTCAACTACGCTCGGGATGAAACAGCCGTCTGCATTCCTATAAGGCTTGCGGGACAGGACCGCATGACGCACTGACCTTTCCAACTGCCCTGCCAATCTTACTCAACTAACTCCAGTAGAACTGGAGATAGACCCAGAGCAGGAAACGAATTTACAAACATATAATAAAAAAACCTTTACAACAACAACAAAAAGATGTTGCATCGACAACCTGTCAAGCACAGTACCTGCCACGTACAATCTTCCTGACAGGATTCGCCACACAATCATCTCTGGGGAGATCTTCATGATCTAGAGCGCGCTCCACAGCCCTTTAACCGCGAGCAAGCAAAGAGAGCTTCTCTTTCCACGCACTAATAGAAAAGCCATGCACTGACAACAGTGTTTGCTCAAATAGTGGGAGTTATGAAGGAACAAACGGTAATCTCTAGGTCAACGAACCTACAAGGCTAGATTGGATTACATTCTAACTGATGCAATTTCCAAGATAGGTTTTGAATGTCGTACTCGGAGACCACACCGCAACCATCACAGCATAAAAACGTCACCAGCCCAAAGCAATAATGAGGGTTTTTTGGCACAATTAAGAATGAAATGTTCGCCTCAATTCGTATTGGGACCGCACTATACGCTGCATCTATTTAAAAACCCAGCTGAACCCTCATCTGTCTCCCGATTCTTTATGGACGCAGCCAGTCCAGCTTGCATTTCCAATTGGCCGAAATATTCAATTTGACCGAAATATTTCAAAACGTAATGTTTCTTCCTAACGCACATAAAGTTCTAAGGAGGGAACCTCTCGCGCAAAAAAAAAGGTTTTTCTCTTATTTCCTATTTGAAGGTTGTTCGAGGATCGTTTTGATTCCTCAGCCTTAAGACAATCAAAGTGTGCCTCATCGAAATAATGTTTGAGACCTTAAGTATGTATGGACAAAATCCGTTTCATGCAATTTGGGGTCAATTTAGCAATGTCCGTTCGTCTGTGTGGCTGGTTGGCTGGAGCGCTTTATAACTCTCGAACGAATCAGCCGATTCGGTCCAATATTTAGCCCTTATTATTAATATTTTGTTCAAACTTGGTTGAAGTTCGCAAATGGTCCAGGTACCTCCTTCAGGTACCTCAACCACAAAAGTTCAAAACTTATCTCTAAACTGATGTGCATAATAACTCTCGAAAGCGTTAACCGATTTGGTACATACTTTTCACATCGTAATATTTCTACGAGTTCGAATATTGACTATATACGTCTAGTCGTCTCGGATCGTTTAGAATTTTTTGGCAACAAGTCTATACTTTCTGATATAATTGCCCAAAAGCTCCAATAAAGCCTGCCAGATCTGATCCAAACCTTGAATCTCGTAATTTTTTGTCCGATTTTAATTTGGTTGGAAAATGACCATATCGGTTCACTCCCTAGGGTACCTCCCCACAAAAGTTGAACATTTTTGTTTAAGTAAAGTTTAAAGTCTGTTCGAGGATCCTTTTGAATTCCTTGTGGTCCTGTTTACAGTGATATTCGTTTTTCGTGAGCAAGTTCGTACTTCATCACATAGTGGTTCAAAACCTCTAAATTGTTCGGTGACCAACTGAAATGACTGGAGGGCGATCTAACTGTAGAAAATAAATGAGTTCCAAATAAGATCCACTTCCAAAATGGACCATGAATGTGCATCCCTGCAGGTACCTCCTCCGCATACCTTTTGATTTTTAATCAAAAGGGCCACAAAATTCCCCCTACATAAATAATTTTGAGGAAAAAGTGTTGGTTGTATAGTCGGTATTCGATCTGTCCATAGATGAAAGTTTCAATTCACACAGACTGAGGGTAAGCTCTGTTGGCACAGCCGATTGATACGTTTTACTTGTTTTTTTAAGACAGTACTTCTCAAGAAGCTGACCCCGACATTGTTCCACAACATCCCATACGGGACAAGGGAGACTTCTCTCAGGTTCTTACTGCAGGTAATCTATGCGGTCTCAATTACTGGAGTATAAGTTCATCTCTATACTTCCATCATTCATGTCCGAAATTTCAAAAAAAAAAAACTCTTACAAATGTTGTTCTTGTAATATGTGTAAATAATGTCATAACTTATCCTAGGTGTTTAGAACCTATTTCAAATTTTCAATGGGTTAAAGGTTATTAAAGTATGTCAATTTAACTGGATTTACAAATACAAAACAACAATTACAAAAGACTTAAGAAACAAACACCTTGGCTTCGTATTTACTTTCAAAATCTCAGTATCAATGTTTGTCAACATTTTGCTGCGAAGCCCACATGGTTCCGATTTATCAAATTATCTCATAGATCTGCATAGCATACCCATGAATTGCCCTTTAATACGAACTGTGACAAATTTCCTGTTGCTAATAGAACAGCAAATACCACAACATAAAGACTATATGACGACGATATGAAACCACATGCCACCGTCACCACCACCACTAACTACCACAATGCATCCACTTCGCATTTTATCTTACGGCTGACAAGCTGCCTAGCTGACTGCTGCCGCTGCTGCTGTTGCTCTTTGGTAAATTGATTTTTACGCTTTGATAAACAAAACATGTTGAAGCAACAAATAAGGATGAATGTTTGCACACATTCTCCTGGCCATTATCTACGCTGTTAACATTTCTAAGGATGCCAACAATTTAGACTGCCATCATTGTTAGGCATTCATAGATATTAAACCAATGCCGTTAATAATTGATTTTTGTGGTTAGAAATTGCACTTCTATCCAGTGAACAGGAAGATGAAATGTTGGATTTTTCTAAGAAATTGGTTTTCCCGGGATGCCTTGACAAACATCATAAAAAGGATAACAAGGTAAACTTTTTTTCTTAAATTTATCAAATGAAATGCAAGTAAATAATTTTTTTAATTTCCAGTAGAGAGCGTTGTGATGAAAAAAGAAGGAAAAATATTTACTTGTTGATCTCTTTAAATAAAAAATAGGAAAATTTCCCTATACTACCTTGCCATAAGAAGTTTTAAGCACGATCCTTTTAAAACTTATTTATACAACATTTAAAAACTACAATTTTCACAAACCCCGAAAAGTGGCGGCGTATGTGAATCCTACGCCTAGACATATCAATATTTATTTATGTGCATTTCCTAAACAAATCACGAACAGACAACAAAAATTCCGCTTTAACTCATTAGTGGCGATATGTCGTTAGTCATCATCATCATTGCGTTGGCAGTGAAAGGATCAACAGTTAGACTTTGTTTCCCTAATGATTGTTTACCTTTAACCTTTCGTTCGTTTCTCTTTGTTTTGCATACAAACAAGACGCAACAGGTTCAAAGGTTTTAGATGTTTGTTGCTTAAGTCATTTGTTTATCCTATGTCTGATAGCCAACGCTTCGTAATTAATTATGTTTGGTTTGATGGATAATGTGAAATGAACCATTTGATTTAGGATCCATTAAATGTTGTTGTATATTAACCAACAACAATTTCCACAATTTAACTTATCACTGTTATAATTCAAAATTTCGTAATAGTTTGTTAAAACCTAAAAATATTCTAATGTTTCGCAAAATCAACATCGAAATCACAGTACTCATGATATACAACCCTGGCTTTGCCTAAAAAAGTATCAAAAGTTGCAACACTTTTCACCTATCACAATAAACAAGGTAGACGCGCGAATTGCTGCAACAAAAAACTTTAATATCAAAATTTTGTAAACACAGCTAGCGTCTTCGGAAAGTCCCTACCTTGTTAGATACTCTGATGTTCTGGCTGTGGAAGTACGTAAACGGTTTAGGTTGCACCATGTTTTTCTGGGAAGGTTGAATTCTGTTTTCCGGTTATCAGGATTAAACAGAGGACTGCTGCGACCGCAGTCATTCCACCGCATCGACCATTCTTGTTGTATATTATAATTCTCGATATGGAGTTGCTTAGCTAACAGCAATGGTGGTTTTCTTGATTTGAGTCTCGATGCGTAGTTTATCGATAAGGGTTTGCCACGATTTTTTTATACTCTTGGAGCAGAGATTGTCTTCTTCTTAAAGAGGGGTTTGGATATTAGCTAACATTAGTAACCAATCTGTCGGTGTGGCCTTTAATGTTCCTTTTATAATTCTCATGGAGGTGTTCAATTGTCTGTCGATGCGTCTTACGTGAGGCCTATTCAGCCAGATCGGGGAACCATATTCAGCAGTCGGATACACCAGGGCCAGAGCAGACGTACGAAGGCAGCTGGCGGATGCTCCCAAGTTGTTCCAGCGAGTTTGTGGATTAAATTGTTTCTTGTCTTTAGTTTTGGCCGACTTTCTAGGCGCTGTTTGAATGATAGGGTTCTGTCAAGAATTATACCAAGGTATTTCGGATTGAAGTTGTGACAGAGGGTGGCACCGTTTAAAATTTATTAAAAGTTTCCTGTCTGCTTCGACGTGAGTGGGGTGGAAACAGCAGACTTCTGTTTTCGAGAGGCTAGGTTTTAGTCTCCATTTGCGGCAGTAGGATGATATTAAAGATAAATCTGATTGCAGAACCGTCTCTAAGATTTCGAAGTTCGTGTTTTGTTAGTTTTATTATATGTGAAACGATGGCATTTGCATTCACAGACGGTTTTGACGATGGAGGAGGGTTAGCAGCTCCGAGCCTTTCGTAGGAGACGCCAAGCTTTGCGACTGGAGTGATTGAAGTTCATACTGTTGACGGTGTTGACCCAATCCGATTTTCTAGCTTCGTCAAGGCTTTTTATTAATTCATCTGCAACTTCTGGGCTTTGCATGGAACGGAACTCTTCCAGAAGACGTTCACTTTCTTTGTTCCAGCAAGGGATGAAATCTTTTCGGTAACCAAGGGGGATACACTTTTGTTGCGATGATAAGTCCGGTGAGTCGATCGAAATTCTCTGCAGCTGGAGGGATGAATCTGATGTCGCAATTAAGTTTTGTTGTGTATTTCGACCAGTCGGCTTTCCTGAAGTTCCATCTTGGCTTTGGGTTGGACTTAATGGCTGGTATTGTAACACCGATATTTATTATAGCTGGCCGGTGTTGACTTTGTGGGAAGTTGGGGAGTATATGTCTTGATGCATGGAGCGGTGTGTCGTTAACGCAGGATACAAAACATAAGTCAGGATTGTAATCGCGCTTCCATCTCGCAGATGAGAACTACCGGGATCTTTTGCGTCGAATAGCAGGTGCAAATCGTTTATTTCGGCCCATTGGGATAGGTGTTCACCATTTTCGTCTTCGTTGACGTACCTCCGAAAATTATATAGATTTTCAAATAAATTAGCATCAAAAAAAAAAAAGTTTTAAAAATTTATATTTTCATTATACCCTACACTACAATGGGGAAAAGATATTATAAGTTTGTTTTTCGAATAATTCATGTAACACCGCGAAATATTCGTCGTAGACCTCCATGTGTTATACCAAAATTCATATCACGACGAGATAAATCGATTTTGAGATGTGTGTCCGTCCATTAAAAATTTTACGCACATTTTATGGGTTTACGACAGAGAAGTACCTTTCAATTTAACGTGGTGATGAGATCATAGCGTGTACAACAGACCATAACTTTGGGAAAAAAGATCCAAATAAGATCCACTTCCAAAAAAGACCATGATTTTTAATCACCACAAAATTCCCCCTATAAATAATTTTTAAGGAAAATGATTTTGGTTGTGTAGCCGGTAATATTTTTCTGTCCATGGAGGTCGGGTTCAGCCCACGATAACTCTCGAAATAATCAAACGACTTGGTCCAAAATTTGGGTTTCGTAATATTTTGTCCAAACTTAGTTAAAGTTCGAAGATGAGTTATATCGATCCGGTGCCTCCCCCACAAAAGTTCGGAAAATGTGTGCGCACGATAATTCTTGAAGGGAGTAACCGATTTGGTCCATACTTTGCCCATCGTAATATTTCTAGGAGACATATATCAGGTTTCAATATGGACTATATATGTCAAGTCCTTCATTTACCTCCCAAACAAAATTTCGGAAAAATTCAGTTTAGGACCTGCTTTTCGATCGCTTTGATTTGTCTTGTAACAACTTGTATTCCCTGCCCCCATTGCGAAGGTAGAAGTTTTATCGGGGGCAAGCCCATACTTCCTGAGAAAATAATCCGAAAGATTTAAAAGTGCCCTATGGTGCAATGTGTAGTGGTTGGAGCGCACGATAACTCTAGAACGGATCTGCCGCTTCGATATAAATTTGGGCCATTTTAATAAGTCCGAAGGTGAGCCATATCGGTTCATTCCTTTAGGTACCTCTTCCACAAAAGTTCGAAATTATTCAGAAAATGTGTGCCCACAGTAACTCCTTAAGGCAGTAAGGGATTCGGTCCATACTTTCCACATCGTAATATTTCTACGAGACAAAGATCAGGTTTGAATATGAACAATACGTCAACCGATATGTCAACTCTTTCAGGTACTTCCCACACAAAATTTCGGAAAAATATTGTTTAAAGCCTGCTATCGAATCGCTTTTATCTTTTTTGTAACAACTTGTATTTTCTGCCCCCCTTAATACGGTGCAAGTCCATACTTCCTTCCAATTTATATAGAAATCGGTTCAGATTTGAATATAGCTCCCATATATATTTTCGACCGATTTGAGGTATTTGATGCACTAAACACGCTGTATATAACTAATTTTGCTGAAATTTGGAATGTGTTACGGAATTTGTTCCAGAAATAAATGTGTCAAATTATATCGAAATCGGTTAAGATTTGAATATTGCTCTCATATATATTTTCGGATGATTTCCTGTATTTTATGCACCAAACACGCTATGTATGTTAAATTTCAATGAAATTTGGAATGTTAGACGGAAGTCTAAAAGGAAATCTGCCAAATTATATCGAGATCGGCTCATATCGGATTATGGCTCACATATATATTTTCGGTCGATTTCATGTTTTGATATATAATTGTTCCACAAACTTCCCATAAGGGACAAGGGAGACTTATCTCTTATCAATGAGTGCACCCCGATTCATATTAGCTCAATGATATGGGACCTACAGTTTATCGCCGAGTCCGAACGGCGTGTCTTAAGACACCACTTGTAGAGAAGTTTTGCATGGTTGAAATACTCAGGAAATGTCGCCAACATTACAGAGGGGTATTTTGCCACCGTTGAAAATTTGATGTTGCTTGGCCGGGGAATCGAACCCACGACCTTCAGCGTGCAAGGCGGGTGTGCATACCATTGCACTACGGTGGCACCCTTCTACAGCTTTTAAATATCATATATTTTAGAGACTTCTTAAGAATAATTTTTTATTATGGTAGATATATCATCATTATTTGTGTAAAAATTATAAATAAAAGTGGGAGTTATCCTAAGAGTAATTTAAGATATCACAATATGATAATATGTATATGACATATGATAAAACTATCCTCAAACTTAAGGTTTTCAAACCTGGTTCTATTCTTAAATTAATTCAGTCAGGGAAATCTAAATCCAATCTGTAGAAATAAAGAGAAATTAATAGTGTAAGATTATAAGGCTTTAGGAGGAGTGTTACCCACTGAAACATACAAAAATACCATAGTAGCTCCATGACAGCCGTGAATGGGCTCTCCTATATTTATAGGTTAAAATATAAAAAAATCAATACAATTATATCATTCCACTATATTTTATCTTAGTCGGTGTAGCGAAACGCACCGGGTTCAGCTAGGACATACATATATTTCCATATATAAGTAAATTCCGCGGAAAACTAGTGCCCAAGAGAAGTGGTGTAGGATATTACATGGTCGGCCCCGTCCTCTTTTACTTGTTTTTTATTGGATTTAAATATTACAAAAACAAGTAAAAAAGGATCAGTCGGCTTTGCCGACAGAGATATACCCTCAGCCTGTATGAATTGAAACACTTTTTTCCAAAAACGTATATATTTAAGGGGTTTTGAAAATTTTAAGAGTATGAACCGACAAATATGCGTGTACTGTGGGGGAGGTACCGGAAGGAGTGGACCTACAAGCACCGCCTTCGAATTTCATCTAATATTCGAATAAATATTACGATATGCAAAGTGTGGATCAACTCAGTATTTGGTTCGGGAGTTGTCGTGCTCTTCAGCCACTACATGGTGCCATAGAGTGTTTTACACTTTTAGGGTTGTTTTCTCAAGAAGTATGAACTTGCCCCTGAAAAAACTTTTACCGTCGTAACTGAGGCAGTGAATGAAAGTTGCTTCAACAAAAATCAAATTGATTCCAGAGCAGTTCTTAAAGTGAACTTATCCAAAATTTTGTATCGGAGGTACCCGAAGCAGTAGACAAATGTAGTCCATATTCGAACCTAATATATATTTGGTAGATATACTGGGGTGGGTAAAGCATGGACCAAATCCATCTTTACCATCAAGAGTTATCATGCGCAGAATTTTTCTGAACATTTTTGAACTCTTGGGGGTGAGGTGCCTGAAGGAGTAGACTGATATGGCTTATCTTCGAACTTGAACTAAGTTTGGACAAAATATTACGAATGCCAAATCTTTGACCGAATCGGCAGATCCGTTCAAGAGTTATCTTGCTCTCCAACCACTACACACGGTGTCATAGGAGTTTTTCGTAACTTTCAGGCTATTTCCTCAGCAAGTATGGACTTGCCCGTGATGAAACTTGTACTGTCGTATAGAGGACAGTGAATAGAAGTTACTACAACAAAAATCAAAGCGATTCGTGAACAGGTCCTAAACTGAACTTTTCCGAAATTTTGTGTGGGAGGTACCCGAAGGAGTGGACCGATTGAGTCCATATTGGAACCTCATCTAAGTCTGATAGAAATGTCACGACGTGCAAAGTATGGACCAAATCGGTTACTTCCTTCAAGAGTTATCGTGCGCACAAACTTTCCGAACATTTTCGAACTTTTGTGGGGGAGGTACCGGAAGGAGTGGACCGATGTAGCTCATCTTTGAACTTAAACTAAGTTTGGGCAAAATATTACGAAAGCCAAAATTTGAACCGAATCGGTTCATCCGTTCGAGAGTTATCGTGCGCTCCAGCCAGCAGGACAGACAAACAGACAGACAGACGGACGGACATGGCTAGATCGACTCCAAATTGTCTGAAACACATTTCGTGCAAACATACCTGGGGTCTAAAACCATTATTTCGATGAGGCACATTTTCATCGTATCAAAGTGTATATACCCTCCTTAGCCTAAAGGCTGAGGGTATAAAAAAATAGATACAAGATAAAAATTCAAGCATTTCAGTGTTATATGTTTTGAACAGCAATGTATGTGGAAGGGGTTTTCCACATTTGAAATGCAAAATTTTACAGAATCCCACTACTGAATTAGGTTAAAATGTCTACAATCTACGTCAATATTTTTTTACAACAGATTTTAACGTTTTATAGAACTTGCTTTTCCCATATTCACATACATATGCATTTATGTATGTACATGGGATGGCGTTAACGTCACATTGACATTATTTGGTTCACCCCTTTTTTGGGGTATCTTTGCCTCCAGGGATTTTTGTGTATTAATCTGACATTAAACAAAAAGAAAACAAACATCCACGGGCATGTATGGACAAATTAAAAGTGACATCATCACATTGAAAAGGTTATCTCACAAAAGGTATCTGACCAGATCATTTTCCCCAAGCACCTTTTGTTTTCTTTCTTTGTTAACACAATGATCACATAAAACATACATACATGTATACATATTTACCAGCAATAGGATCATATTTTGACATTTTATGCTTTTCAATTGTTCGTTTTGTTCTGACATTATCATGTTGAAGAGAGAAATAATATGGAGGATTTTTTATTTCGAAAAACTTTCTGACAGTCTATAAAAGGTATTGTGTTAACAATTACAGGCGCTAAGCACTGAATACTTTCAGAAACTTGGAATAAAAATTTTTTGTAAAACATGAAATTAGAAATCTAATATTTGTTAAGCTTTATTATGTTCTTACTATTATAGGCACATAGAATCTTTCGGTCTCGGTATTTTTCCCGCAAAGGCTAACGAGGGTATATACACTTTGATATGATGAAAATGTGCCTCATCGAAATAATGGTTCTAATAATGGACCAAATCCGTTTCAGACAATATGGAGCCAATTTAGCAATGACTCTCGAACGAGTTGGTCCAAATCTTGTTTCTCGTAATATTTTGTCCATACTTAGTTCAAATTAGGGTACCTCCCCACGCATGTTAAACATTTGTTCACTAAATGGTGTGCATTTCGGTACATTACCCACAAAAGTTCAAATATTTAAGCTTTACAACAGGTTGAGTCCTGTTCGAGGATAAATTTTACATTTTTTTTCTAGTTCTTGCAGGACTTATTACAACAGTAATATTTTAGAAACACAACCCATACCACACGACTAAAACCTCTTCTTTGCTTTGGCAGCATGGGATGATTAAAGGGTAGTATCCGTTTACGGCTTTCACTCTAAATTGCTTTACAGAAAGGGCAACAATCGTTTTGAGCTTGTTGAACTAGGGCGTCATGTTTGCATCTCCACATGTACGTCTTTCTTGGGGCACATCAGTGGGAAAACCTGTACATCTTCAGCTTGGCGGTATATTGTTGTTCTGATACATCCTTAAGATATTCGTCTCCACATGAAGCTTGCATAAAGAATCCGAATCGAGGGTCGGCAAACCCGTTAATATCATGAAAATCTCTCCTGACGTATCTGGGCGAAGGCTGCCTGTTCACCAGATTGTACCAGGGATTCTCGAGGCGAAGCACTCAAGTACGTACTGCATTGACAACGACTTATTGTGCTGATGCACCGGCAAAATTCTCGCCTCCTTATGAAGATGGCCCACTGTAGTCGTAAAGATGCAACCTCTTACAGTTCTCAGGCAGCATTTTGGCAGGTTTAAATCAGGGCTTCGGAGTCGACTCCGAAATTAAATTCCCCCATTCAAAATATATTAAATCAGATGATCAGATTCTATTAGGAGGTGTGGTCTGTTTACGGAGATATTGAATGGTAATTTTAGCTTAGAACAAGTAAAAAAGTGTCAGTCGGCTTTGCCGACAAATATATATCCTCAGCCAATGTGAATTGAAACTTTCACCTACGGAATGTATTTAAGGTCTCTTCAGAATTTTGTGGCCGTTTTTGGACATTTGATTTGGATTAGGAATTAACTGCACTAAGACACAAATGGTGAACTTTTGTAGGGCAGGTACCCTTAGGGAGGACCGATATGGGTCATTTTAGAAGTTAAATGAAATTTTGATAAAATATTAGGAGATCCAAAGTTTGGACCGAATAGGTTGCCCCATTCAAGTGATATCGTGCTAGCATTTTAGTGACATGCTTCAAATATTGGAAAGAAGTTCCGAAAGTTGTGGACCGGTATTGCCCATGGAACTAAGTTTGGATATAATATGACGAGGACCAAATGTTGGACCAAATCGGTTAAACATTTCGAGAGTTATCGTGCTCTCCGACCGCCACATATGGTGACATAGGGGTTTTTTACACCTTTCGAGCTGTTTACGAAAGGCAAAATTTGAACAGATTCGGTTCATCCGTTCGAGAGTTATCGTGCGCACCAGCCAGCCAGACAGACAGACGGTTGGACATCGCTCAATCGACTCCAAATTGTCTGAGACACATTTCGTCCAAACATACTTGGGGTCTAAAACCATTATTTCGATGAGGCACATTTTGTCCGTATGAAAGTGTATATGGTAAATAACAAAAATGTTTTGCAATCGATGAATCCGAGTTTCACCCAGGTTTTCGGAATCGAGGTATTTTGGGCTCGACTTCAGACGATTTTTTTTCACGACTCCGGCTCCGACTCCGACTCCGGGTCGACTCCGAGAGTGAATTCCTATACCAATACAAATTAATAAAATGGGCACAAATGTTTAACTTTTTCCTATATTTTGGCCTATATAGCCTAATGTGTTAGTTTTTTTCCTTACATATTCATTAGAAAGGGAATTCTTTCGAATGCATTCAAATATATCAATATTGTTTCTGCCGAATCTTACATTGAAAAATAGCAAAGTTAGAAAGTTTTTTTTCGGTTTTCCTTTTTTTGGACGAGTATATAATCGACGGAATTCTTCCACGTGAGATAATCTTTAAGCTTTCAAAGGGCAAAGGGACAATACAAATCACAAGGACTGCATACAAGCCAACATTTTAGTGTGCTTAGCTTTAAAGGAGACCCCTAGTTGTAAAGCTCAATAACCATTTTTCATGATTTTTTCCGTGGAAACTGTGTAACTTTTTGGCAGGGTTTTTCTTTATCTGAAAGAGACAAATATTGCGAAGTTTTGAGCTCGTCTACGAAACCCAGTTTTTATTAAAGCATTTTGCGATGACAACTCCAGCTCGAAAACCAATAAACCAATTGTCATATATTTTGTGGCCGATTTCGAGAAAAACACAGTTTGTATGCTGCATACAAAATAAAATAAATTGTTCCCATCCAACGCTCATACTAAGGCAATATTGTTCCGATCGACTTAAAAATCTGACCACATGTTCTATGCTTTATTATACTTACTACTTTTTTCTGAAATTTATAAGTAGGGATCACCCCTTAAACAAAAACTCAACGTCCACATTTTGAACTTTAGTGTGGAGTGGATAATTTTATATAGGTAATCTATTAATTATATATTATATATGAAATTCGGATGGTTACGCTTCTGAATTACGGCATCATAAATTCGTTGTTGGTCAAAAACAGATTCATCCCGCCATAACTCAGAAGTCTGACAAACGGCGAATCTTTTTTCTAGGATTCATTATATACTCAATGAGGGCCTTAGATGTAGACATTCAAATAACCGGATCTGTCCGTTAGGAACAGATATAGTTCATGTGTATCCGAGTACGAAATTTACCGAAATACATAAACATACGTTTTTTTTTTTTTGAGAATATAGCGGGTAAAGCTGATAAAGGACGATGAAAACGTGACAATATCGATTTCTTCTTCGGTGGAAGATTTTTGTAGAAAATTTCATTTTGTTTTACTTGTTCAGTTCAAGAACAAAAAGGACATGGAAGGAACTGTGCTAGAAGGGCAGCATATTCGACAGAAAGGTTCCTCATTCTATTAAACTGAAAACATGTCATCTAAAATTGATGAAACTATATCTCCTAACAGAGAAAAAATTTTGCCCGTAGTCGGAGTCGAGTTATTTTTTTCGACTCCGACTCCGACTCCGACTCCAGCCAAATTGCTCAACTCAGACTCGTAGACACCGACTCCGAAACCCTGGTTTCACCCTTTCAGAATTCGCGAACTGTTAACATATTCTATAAAGTATGACTACAATTCTTTAAAATGAAGTGTTTTAGGAGGGATCCCATAATATCGACCATTAAAATTAATTTTCGTGGAAGCTGTGTTGGCATCAATGTAGAAAAATGGGATGAAGCCAACAAGTTTTTTTATGTTCCCATGCGATTTCTGGTTTAACCTTACATTTTATAGACCTATTCCTAAAGAATGAATCTCAGAATACTCCATGGGCAATTAGATAGCAGTGTATGATTTTTCGATATACCCACTGCATCCACCTAAAATTGATGCTGACATCTTGAAGCCGGAATTTCGGGGGTTTTTGAATTTTTTAATAATCCGGACGCGCAAGAAGATAATATTCCAAACTCATAACACGATTATAGAACTCATGATTTTACGTCGTTTGGTGCATATCTCATGAGTGTGCTCCTTACAGCATCCTAGTAATTGGAGTCGAAAGGCCAAAATTTCATGCGTGAATATTCTTACATAACCTATTTTTTGCGTGTAAAATTTACAACTGTCATTCAATTCCCTTTGAAACCCGCGTGAATTTAGTTTTTTTACGCGACGGTTCTAATTAAGCCTTCCGCGATCGAATTCATCTACTAAAACCGCGGATATAGATACCTTGAAAATCGGGAAATCAGCAAAAATATATTTTGACAAATCCGCGTACTAAACCGCGATTTTCTTTAAATTTTTTTAAATAAATGGAATCCTTTACTCGCGGTTATAATATTTGCGAAAACACGTGTCATAAAAAACAGAGATACGCGAGTAATATGGGTATTTCGCCAAAATTGAATGTGGAGGCACATCCGCGGTTTTTGAAGAATCTATTTGAAATAGGTGTATATTGACGTATTTTTGATGGGCGCTGATGAAACCGGATGGGCATCAAAATCGTATGGACATTGCGCGACTTTTACCAACTTTAAGGTTTTTTGCAGTGCATGATGCAACTGGGGGCACACAATGGCCGCTGAGTGAAACATCGAATATGCACAAATTTTGAACGAGATTGAATCGCTTTATCCAACATCGGATGCGCATCAACCGACTTTAACTAATTCGCGAATTACAGGCTTTTTAATTTTCATATCTTTTAAATGATAGTAATTTCAATATTACTCTTAATTTCCTATCATTATAAGTTATCACAGTAAGCAGTTAAGCTTTCACGATGGAAAACCATATATTTTGATAAAGTTTTAGCAGAATACATTAATTTATGTATTAGATTTTAGCGAAATAGTTGGATAACTCTCAAATATTTTTTTCTAATTTTTCGAAACAAACCAAAAATATATTGGTAACAATGAGTTGTTTCTCTTTTGTTGTTGTTATAATATGCAATTTATAAAGCCAATGTTTATAATTTTGGTTTCACATTTTTTTACGCGTTGTCTAGTTTCTGTACGTATTTTTAATTTAGTTTTTAGAGGTTTATACTGACTCTGAGTTAGTATAATTTAAATTTATTGCCAGATTTTTTTAATTTTTTTGATTTTCCGCGAAAATAAAAACACATTTTGGAAATTTTGGTGCATCTACGGATGGATATCAAATGCAGTTACTGATATATGCTTACATTTTCTCAATACACAAAATAAGAAATTTTAAAACATTTTTTCTTTATAAGAGAATAAAAACCGCTATAACTTTTGCGCGCATCGGCCAATTTCGTAAACGCGAGCAGATTTGAAACCAGATTTTTTTCCTTAACCTTTATACCTAAAGTCGTAGATGTGCTCCCAAATTTTTTTGACAGACATGACATTTGTTACACTTCTAGGTTATTGCGAAATGAATTCATTCTTGGAAAAATTTTAGTACATGGCAAAAACATTAGGAAACAAAATTTTTATCAAGCCATAACTCAAAAGTGTGACCTATGATATATGTATGTATCTGTCCTTCCTATTTCATTCCTGGTGCATCTATATAGTTCTGTTTTTTCTGTGTCCAGATTCACAAATACTGAAGCCTGAACTGGCTGTGTCCATTAAAAATCGCAAGACTAAGGAGGTAGCGTATCGTGCGGTCCAAGTCTGAATGCAGGCATGTGTTGGGCATCGTGCTATCAATTTGTACCCAATCAAAAATTCGAGCCCAATACGAATTGACGTGCCTGTGCCGTCTGAATTTTAAATTTGCTAAAATTATTCGTTTTTGTCGTGGTCTTCGGATATAACATTCACACTATTCCTTTCAACTGTATCAGTATGGATGCTGCCAAAGCCTGCCTGATAGGTTGGTTGATCTAGAGCTTCCCGTTTCTACCTTTGGACATTTCTCTTTTTGAGTAACTGGGTGGGGGATGTCTTTCAATAATAACAACAAAGCTGGTTCTACATCGACAACATATTGTTGTTCTGATGCATCGGTAAAAGCGTATTCTCCTCATGAATATGGTCCACTGGTTTCATAAGAAGTCAAAGGTGGCAAACTTATTCTCCTTAGAAGATAGTAATGCCTGCTATAGATCACTTTCTAACAGGACCGTTCGATTGCAGGGAGTGTTGCTGGTCATCATTTCGGAAAATTCCTTCTCATCAAAGGCTGTTGAAAAATTCCTTCTCATCAAAGGGATAGATGAAAAGCCTACGATTCAACTATACTGGAATCGTTGTCTGGCCTCATTTGGGTATCAACCTGCTTGAGAACTTATATTAAGTACTCCCCTCCGGAGTCGTCCATTGAGATTCCATCTGAGCACATTGTGATACTTTCTCGTCAATGGGGTGGAGGAGAAGCGCAGTAGGTAAATTATGATAAATGCTGATGTTGGTATGCCACTGTGGTGCATTGATTAGAACGCCGCACAGTGGTTCATAATCGTTTTCTTGGTAAAAATACTGTAACTTTTGAACGTATAGATATACATATTTTAATAATTTCGTTGTTCGGCAGGTAATATTTTGAGCTTATTTTCAAGACAGTCTCAAGTTTATTTTGCATGTAGGGTTTTCAGTAGATTTTGATTCCCAGTCTAAACAACATCAGATCAAGGGTGGCCAAAAACCGCTTCGTCTTGTTAAATTTAACAGCTTAATAAAAAGGAGGTCAAATATCATTGACCTAAATATAGACATGACAGAAGTCTAGACTTTTCCCTTAACGTATATTCGTGGAAAATAGGTTTTTTTCATTGATGATTTCAATAAAATGTATCTAATCCATTCGTTGAAAAGTCAAGGTGCTCTTGTACCAACTTTAACTGAATGGAACTTATACCTGGGAAGTTTTTGCGGATTCTGAAACTACAATGTTCATAAATGAGAAAAATCAAAAAACAAAAAATCCCCGGAGCGCTCTTTAAATAAATCGCGATCAAAGTTCTATTGACATAAGATTGTAGCAGTGAAAATTCTCTAAAAGATTGTCCTTTATGATATTGTCGTAGGTTTTGCCATTTTTGAGATATAGAAGTTCAAATTGGGACAATCGTCTGCTTATAAAACAAGGTCAAGACTGCAATTTCCCAACTTTAACTTATATATCTCAAAAATGGTACAACCTAAAAAAATTACGAAAACCAATCTTATAGAGAATTTTCACAGCTATAAGATTTTCTCTAGTCCCATTTCGATAAGACTTACCGTTTTCAAGCAAATTGTGAAAACCTAGCAAACCTAAAAATGTGACCTGAACGTCTAAAGGTCAATTTTCACAGCTACATAATTTTCTTTAGCCCAATTTCGATAGGACTTGCAGTTTCCAAGCAAAATCGCGAAAACCTAAAATAAACCTAAAAATGTGAACATTGACCTCGATTTATTTAAAAAGCGCTCCTGCGATTTTGTTTTGTTTTTGGATTTTTCTCATCTATGAACATTGAAGTTTCTGAATCCCAAAAAACTTCCCTTTCAGATCTTGTCTCTTATTTAAGTTTAGTCAATTTCCTCTTATCCTTGTGGTGACGTTCTCGACCACCATTCAACATCACCCTGTGTTCGTCTCTGGTCAGGGGAGCAAGATCATGATCAATTAGAACAGATTCTTGGGCTACAGAATTGACACGATTCAAAGTTTAACTGGAATAATACAACCTTTCGTCAAATCAAAATATCTTAACATAAAACACTGATACTACCCGTGTTGTTGCATTGCTCTGAAGAATGGGTTCCTGGTATGTTAGTCCGGTCAAAATAGACATGCGTATAAGGGGGAAATAGCTAAATTTCCCACAAGGCTGAATTTTGGTGGAGAGCTAGGGTTGGCCATTAGAAGCAACGTCCTAAAAGTCCCCATCGATTCCATGTGTGCAAAACAAGTTATTCGGGGTCAAAGGTCATTTTTGGAGGCATTATTCAGTTTTTTTAAATTTTTCTCAAAAACGGTAACACTTAGCAAAAGCCCGCTAAAGTAAAAGTTGTAGATTCAATAATTGTCTACAAGATTGGTCTTTATGATTCTTATAAAAGACTTACCATTTTCGAGATATCTCGATCTAAAAGTCAAATAAAAAATTAGCCGCGTATGTACATTATGAGGCGAACCGGTTAAAATAACGACACTATGTGTTAGATACTTCCGTAAGCTTTCAAACGATATCCACTTTGCAGTAATCGGTTCAGTAGAACCGGGTCTAACCCGGTTTTTAAATTTGGCCTTTCGGGTCTAATAACCGGCAAACCGGATCCGCAACCGTTGAAAATTATACATTTCCGTAATCAGCGCAACAAACCCTACCTTCGGACAAAACTTGAAAAAAATCGGAGAGTTTTTGTTGGGGTCGTTCCCGTTGGGCTTTCGATTATACATGTGGGTTAAATGGGCTATTTTTGCATAAGATGACTCTAACGTTGAATAACTCTACTAAACACACTCCGATTTCAAGAAAATATATATTTTTTGGGGGACAGACCCGATTACTTCGCTTATTTTAGCCGGTTCGTCTGAATATGTGCATATTTCCCTTATAAGTGCATAAAAATCATGTGTTTTTTAGAACAGCTATATCTCAAGAATGGTTCCTTCTAAGAAAAAAATTATAAGGGTCAAACTTGTAGATAATTTTTCTGTCTACAATATTTACTTTAGTCACTTTTTGATTAGATCAACCGTTTTCAAAAAATAAATCCGAAAACTTAAAAACCCTTAAATTTTGACCTTTGACCCCGAATAAATTTTTTTTGCACACATGGGATCGATGGGGACTTTTAGGACGTTGCTTCTAATGGCAAACCATAGCTCTCCACCAAAATTCAACTTTGTGGGAATTTTTGCTATTTCAATGTATATTTTGAGCGGACTATGTAGGTTACGCCAGATATGTCATGTTGTGAGAATAGATGGATGTGATCCAGCTAAAATCCATATGTATTTGAACCCTTTGTCGGTACACGCAGAATCATTGATAGAAAATTCAAGCGAAGGTCGTTGCCTAAAAATTCGGTGCCACTTGGAGTGCAACAGAAATCCCAGGCGCTTTGATGTCAATTTTACTTTTTGCTTCAAGGTCAGACTTTATGTTATAGCTACCTTAGTAATTAAGTATTGAACTCCATGTGTTATAACGTTTTCATCAACAATTGCATTGTAAAGAATTCACGTTACCTGACGATGACTTTGTTCAAAACTGACGAACAATTTACACACAACAGGCGAGAATAGTATCTGTATTATGAATAGTGTCTCGTTTTGTCACAGTCACATCGTTGTCTATGATGTGTGTCCTAGTCATCGTTACGGCATACCATAGTGTGTATCAATTTCAAATCTGACCTTGCAGCTGATATGAATGTAATGGAACGAAAGGAAATTTATGTTGCTACACATTTTGCTACTTATGTCGTGTGACACTTGGCCCCTGTGTCAAGGACAAACAATTGACTACCAGATATTTAAGTTTGCTGAGAACATTCTCATGACCTTGAAAAAGATGAAAAAAAATATATTTTTGAAAAATTTGTTGCACTCCATTATGAATAGAAGCTGGAGCTAATTCAAGGATTTTTGAAGTAATTTTTTTTTCTACTACTGTAAACAGTAAACGGATGACATCCTGCCACGCGTATAACACTCTTTGAAGGTCAAAGTAAAAATGTATATTTGATATGGATACGAATTTAAGAATTTAAGCCTATAATTTCATGGTAATTTACAAATTTTAACTATAGACCTTCCATGGACTACAGTGAAATTTAACTCCCCTTGTAACCCGCTAAATAATATAAACCCCTTTTAATCAATGCATCAATCAGCTATCTGTAAACATAAATATTTTTTTCGTGCGCTCTACATTTATCCATCACCCCGACAAGTGGTGTGGGGCCTACCTCACATGTCTTCGAAAAAAAATTAATATACCATTAAAGCGCTTAAAAGTTATGTTAATTTTATCTCGCCTTAACACTGACGACAATGACAAATAAACAGATAAAATATTATGAAAGCAGACAAAAAGCAGCTCAACATGACCGGTCAACAAGAATCAGTAACCCCTTACATTGGGCAAAGGCAAAATAAACCTACTAGGTTATTCTTCATCGACTTTTGTTGGTATACTTGGATACGACTTCAGTGTGGTTTCTGGTGATGTTCTTAAGTTGTTGGTAATTTGTTTTCATTATGTATTTATTGCTTATGTCTCCCCCACCCCTCCTTTTTGTGTAGTAGTTTAAAAGTGAATGGAATCAGAAAAGAAATCTTTTTATGAAAGCAACAACAATGAAAGAATTTGTAGGCATTGGAACAGAGCTAAGGTAACCACAAGAAAGAAGAAGTACATGAACAACAAAAGTGATGTCAATTTGAATGTAATTCGGGAAATATACGGAATATCGGAAAAAGGAGTGATGTTGCGGAGGACAGATGCTAAGCAGCGCTGCCGATCGGCTTTAATATATATAACAATGTTCAGGATCAATTTTGGTCAAACTATTGCTTTGTTCCCGTTTTTTTTAATGGTAAAGCTAGCAAAAGAGAAAACTTTCAAAATTTTCTTTACCCTAGAAATGTACGGGAACGGAAAAATGACAAAACTAGCAAACAATCTGAAATATCAAAATCAACGTATCACCCAATCAGATGTCAACAAACAAACTGCTCGTTTGTACTCACCTAAATTTGTGTAGTAGAAAATAGCAGAAGAGGGCGTCATTCAGCGCCATTTTTGTTTAAAGTGTTTTGCTACTTTTTGGAATAGGGGAACGGGTTTCTAGCAACAAATTTGAAAATAGTACTAAATAGTTCTGGAACAAAACTTATATTTAAGTTCAAAAGTATTGACCTTTAAGAATGATGGTCAATCTCGAAACTGGATATCGTTTTGGAAGTCACTCTTTAGGTAGTTATCGTGCCATGCAACCATTTCAGTCGGGCGTAGGTCGTTCAGTTATTATGTCTGGAAACATGAACTTGTCCGCAAAAAGATGATATCGTTGTAATCAGAATCACAAGGGCAAAATTCGATGAATGTTTCAAAACGATCCTCGAACAGGCTCTAAACGAAAATTTTGAACTTTTGTAAGGGAGATACCCGAATGTGTTGTCCAATGCAGACCTTCTTGAAACTCGATCTACATTTGAAAAAAAAAATGTTCTACATGCAAGCCTTTAAACTATTTTCTCAGTAATTGTTCCATAATAGGTGCCGCTAAAGAAAATTGCCAATCGATCGATGCGAAAAATATTAAAATTGTGTGTGGGAGGTACTCGAAGAAGTAAGTCAATATGCATGATCGATGTCTTGAAAAACAAGTAAAAAATTATAAGTCGGCTTTGCCGACAGAGATATACCCTCAGCCTATGTGAATTGGAACTTTCATCTACGGACATATCGAATGTATTTAGGGTCTTTTTAGAATTTTGTGGCACTTTTTGGACATTTGAACTTGACGACAAAAAATTGGATTAGGATTGAAGTTCAAAAGTTTTGCGGAGGAGGGAATGGACTAACATAGTGCATTACGGAAGTGGATCTTATTTTGAGAGTCATATCTTTTCGATAGATATCGCGCTCACTAGTCATTTCAGTGGGTTATCGTACAACTGTTGGACCAGTATGCCAGGAAGCATACAGGGCCACAAAGAACATCATCGGTATAAATTTCCAAAGGATCTCCGAATTTGGACACAAATGTTGAACTTTTGTGGGGGAGGTATCCTAAGGAGAGGACCGATATGAACCATTTTAGAAGTTAAACTAAGTTTGGACAACATATTGCGATAGCCAACTTTTGGACCAAATCGGTTCATCCTTTCGAGAGTTATCGTGCGCACCAGCCAACCAGACAGACAGAATGACGGACATTCCTAAATCGAATCCAAATTGTCTGAAACACATTTCGTCCAAACATACTTGGGGTTTAAAACCGTTACTTCGATGAGGTACATTTTGCCCGTATGAAAGTGTATATACCCTCGTTAGCATAGATGCTGAGGGTATAACAATAAGAAAGTATCAGTAAGCTGTGCCGACAGAGATATACCCTCAACCTCGGGCCTAAAGAGTGTTTGGGCCATTTTCTAAGGAAGTATAAATATGTCCCCCAAAAAATGTACAGTCGTAACTAGGGCCGCACAACCAATATGTTGCCAAAAAATTGATAACTATTACAGACGAGTCCTTAAGGTCCTTCATAACGTTGTGTTGGAGGTACCCGAGAGAGTGTTTTGAAGTATTCGATTCGATTCAATATTGGGACACAATTCGAGGCTGTAAGAAATAAAAAGATGTACAACGTTTGGACCAAATCGGTTTCTCCTTCGAGGGTTATCTGAAAAACTACCCAGTTTAGTTGGTGCCATCAGGTTTTTTTTGAGCTTTTGGGCAATTATCTCAGGAACTATGAACTTTCGCCGTCGTAACAGGGCCCGCAAAAATAACTTTTTGGAACACATTTCAAAACGATCCGAGATGTACTGTTATTCTGCACTTTTCCCACATTTTGTGTGGAAGGATGCTACCGATATAGTCCATATTCCAACCTGATACATGACTAGATGAAATAATACTATGTGCAAAGTTTGGCCCAATAAGAAACTCCGTGTGAGAGTTATCTTACAGATTTGTCATTTAAGTTGGTGCCGTCAAGTTTTCTTGGAGATTTTAGGCAATTATCTCAGGAACTATGGACTTGCGAGTTGTCATGCGCACCACGTAGCACGTAGCCAGAAAGACAGACGGATGGACGAAAATTGCTCAATCGACTCTAAATTGTCTGAAACAGATTTCGTCCAAACATACTTGTGGTCTAAACCCATTATTTCGATGAGACAAATGTTTGGTCGTATCCTCTGAGGGTATAAATATTCCGACGTCCAATGTTTGGACCAAATCGGCTAGTTCCTTCGAGAGTTTTGTTGCGCACCATTTTAACCCAAAGTATTGAACTTTTCTGAAGGAGTTGCTCATTTTCGAACTTTATCTAAGTTTGGGCAATATTTTACAAGGTGAAAAGTGACAACCAGATCAGTTGATCCATTCGAGAGCTGTAGAGCTCCAGCCAGCCAAACAAATGGACCAATTACGAGACGGTCGGTTCTAGGTACCGGATTGACCCGAGGAAACAGCAACTACATGTTCGTGTTCGTCTTTATTCTTATTTTGGGAGCGGTATGTCCCGGAATTTCAGTTCCACATGTATCTGGTCAGTGCCGGGATAAAGAGTGACCGAGTACCATGGTCTTGATCCGTTTGTCACCGTCTCATCCACCATAGGTTGGTGTCGATGAAATGCAACGGATGTAGTGAATGGGTAGTTTTTTAGAATTGTTCAGGCATCAATTTTATCTGACGTGTTCTTATAGACGAGGATTCCACTGTGTCACATTTTATCGAATGTGACGCCCAGGACTCGGTCGGAATTGTTGAACCATCGACCTATTATGTGGAGCTTCATTTCCATAGCACATATGGCGAACAATGTTGCTGTTGACATAGTGGTGGATGTTTTCATATTCCTCATGTGGAAGAACTCAGTAAGTTCACTGAGATAGGCATTACTACTTTCCATATCATCAATTAGCTTAGCATGGCTCACTGCATCAAAGGTTGTAGTCACGTCGAATGCTACCATTACTGTTCTGTGACACGGTCTGTTCTGGTTGAGACTTGGGTAGTGTGTGTGAAATTGACGTGCAGTGCTGTTGTGGAACTATGCTGCTTGCGGAACCCGTGCTGATGATCCACAACTTTACAGCACTCTCTGATGGTGGGCATTAGTAACGCCTCAAGAACATTCGCTGCTGACGATCGGTCTGTATGATTCGCCTTCGCTTGGCTTTAGTAGCGGAACCACAGTGCCCATTTTCAGACTTCGCAGATACTCAACTACAGGCTCACACATATGCTTTAACATTATCATTGAAATTTGGTCAGGTCCAAGCGCTTTGTATGGTGTAGTACCTCGGATAATGTCTACAACATCACCCATAGTAAACGACGGTTGTTTGTCTTCGTATGCAACAGATTGCAAAAGACGTAATATAATGAATTGTCTGCTAAAATAATCCGCGCACCTTTTCGAATCTATCACAACAACTCCGTTTTACGTCGCAGAATATCGATCATTCTTTTTCCAGGAGTTCGATAATGCCTTAACCGTAGCCCACAATTTACTTCCGGTTATACCCCGGTTCCGGTTACACTTAACCGGATTAACCCAGTGGGTTTGGATTTTAAATGTTAATTCCATAGCGCAAACGTCAAATAAATCCCCTCGAAGTGGGTTAACCCGGCAAAAAACTCTAGTGTATCTTTACTATTAGAATGTTTACCGACTAACATATTAACTTGTATCCTCAGTTCTCTGATTTTGAGCTCCCAAGAATTCGTACGATGCACCTCATGATGATGTCTCAGAAATTCCTCCTTGCTCTCCAAATATCAGAGTGATTGTGCAGCTTTCTGAAGCGTTACCAATTGACTTTCTCTACATCGTTACCAATTGACTTCCTCATGGTTAAGGAAAGTACAGTCTTCAGAAGTTATGAAGTCGGGTGGTTATTGATGAAGAAGAGGACAAGGAGATTGTTCGACACAAGGTAAATGACAAATTGCCAAGTCACATCATTCGTCAGATCAAGTGATCTAATGGGTATGTCAGGCGAACTATGACAGACTCCTCTAACCCTGGTGGAAGTGTCCTAGCTTACAATGCAAAATGTGGAGCTAACCACATGCTTAGTTAGCTTTATGCCTACCTGGTCATTTCCTAGGATTGAATACCATAACTCATGATGCTCATTGAAATCTCTTAGACCAGACGCTTTTCGCCTTCCAACTGTTAAAATATACACATTCAGCAGTTCTATCTCGGCGGTTTCACATTTGACCACCCATACTCCAAGTATGGATCACTAGAATCAAGCTCAAGCCAGATATGCAAAAAATCCACATTGATATTCCCGCGCAGATCATCGCAGCTAAACTTCAGGGATGTCGCAGTAATTTTCGTTGTTTGTAACTGCGGCTGGCCATACCTAAAATAATTCCTAAAATATGGTACTTGTGGGTTTGTGGTTCTTATAGACATCAGATATGGCGACTCCAAGTGACTTACAAGAAGATGAGTGCCCAAAATGAAGATGAGAGAATGGCCAATATACGCTTTGAATATGTCTCGTTTATCGCCAATCTCAACCATTACATTGTAACCGTCATCTCCTTCTTTACCACAAGTCATTGGGTAAAGTTATTTTGAAATATTGTTGTTGTTGTTGTTGTTGTTGATGTAAAGTGATAACTGTAAATTGAAAGCATCATGGTTTTTATTTTGCGAGATTTATTTGATTCTGGCTTGTTCGAATTTTACCTTGAAACAATTAATCAAATCTTACTTTAACATTTAATGTTTATCCCAACGTTAAATGGCCACTAAACGTCTCTCTACAAATCACACTGGTCAGAATGTTGCCGCTATGAAAGAAGAAGAAGAAAAAAACCTGAACCATTCATAAATTATGTTCTTGTCATCATAAATCCACGCAATAATGTCTACAATGTTGGTAATGTTCAGCATTCAGAAATGCTGAATGGAGATTTGTTAGCAGGCAGGCGAACAAAGGCAGGTTCTGCAACATTTCTCAGTGTTTAAGCAATATGAAGTGATGTAAGAAGGAAAAATGGACTGCTGTTGACCACTTCATACCTTACCCCATAATCTTTTTGTGAATAGAGTGTAGATGTTGTACCTTATATACCGTCGGAATATCGAAACCCACTACTTCGCTCTATGTTCAATGCGGGCTTGCTAATTAAAAAAGTACGGAATTTGGAAATCTGTGGCCTTGTAATGACGCATGCGTTAGTTTTATACCCTCAGCATTTATGTCTACGAGAGTATATACACCTTAATACGGGCAAAATGTGCCTCATCGAAACAATGGTTTTGGACCCCAAGTATGTTTGGACGAAATCCGTTTCAGACAATTTAGAGTTGATTTAGCCATGCCCTTCCGTCTGGATGGAGCGCACGATAACTCTCGAATGGATCAACCGATTCGGCCCAAAATTTGGCTTTCGTAATATTTTGTCCAAACTTAGTTTAAGTTCGAAGATGGACTACATCGTTTCACTCCTTCCGGTTTCTCTCCCACAAAAGTTCGAAAATGTTCGGAAAATTTGTGCGCACCATAACTCTTGCAGGGAAGAACCGATTTGATCCAAACTTTGCACTTCGTGAAATTTCCACCAGACTTAGATGAGGTTTCAATATGGACTTAATCGGTCCAATCCTTCGCGTACCTCCCACACAAAATTTCGGATTATTTCAAATTAGGGCCTGCTCTCGAATCGCTTTGATTTTTGTTGCAACAACTTGTATTCACTGCCCCCCCCTACGACGGTACAAGTTCATAATTCCTGAGAAAATAGCCTAAAACGCAATTGAT
Source organism: Musca autumnalis (assembly GCF_047663935.1). Lineage (NCBI taxonomy): Eukaryota > Metazoa > Arthropoda > Insecta > Diptera > Muscidae > Musca > Musca autumnalis. The sequence continues at coordinate 278,992,327 of NW_027411644.1, forward strand.
ACAGTGTATAGTGGATCTGCCGATTCGGTTCAAAATTTGTCCTTCGTCATATTTTGTCCAAACATAGTTTAATTTCGAAGATAAACCATATCGGTCCACTCCTTCAGGTAGCTCCCCCACAAATGTTCAAAAATGTTCGGAAAAATTTTTGGCTCAATAACTCTTGAAGGGTGTTACCGATTTGGTCCATACTTTACACATCCAAATATATAGATCAAGTTCGAATATGGACGTTATTTGTCCACTCCTTCGGGTACCCATCACATAAAATTTCGAAGAAGTTCACTTTAAGACCTACTTCCGAATCGCTTTGATTTTTGTTGAAGCAAACTTGCATTCGCTGCCTCAATTATGACAGTAAACGTTTTTTTTTTTTTAGGGACAAGTCCATACTTCTTGAGAAAACAGCCCGAAAGGTGTTGAAACCCCTATGGCACCTTATGTAGTGGCTGGAGAGCACTGGAGAGAACTGATCAAAATTTGGCCTTCGTCATATTTTGTTCAAACTTCAGTTTCAGTTCGAAGATGGGCAATATCGGTCAACAACTTCCGCTACTTCCCTCAATATTTAAAAATGTCACTAAAATGGCATGCACGATATCTCTTGAACGGATCAACCAATTTGGTCCAAACTTTGGATCTACTAACATTTTGTTCATATTTAGTTAAACTTATAAAGTGGTCCATATCGGTCCTCTCTTTAGGATACCTCCCCCACAAAAGTTCAACATTTGTGTCCAAGTGCAGTTTAGGGTCTGTTCGAAAATCCTTTGGAAATGCATACCGATGCTGTTCGATATGGTCCTGTTTACAGCGATAGTATGTTTTCCGCGGACAATTCCATGCTTTCTCACATACTGCTCCAAAAATTATACGAAGACCGGCTTAACTCTAGTTTAGTAAAACTCTCCGATTTTTCTGAAATTTCTTCAAGAGGTAGTTTTTGTTGCGCTGATCACGTAAATGTATCATTTTCTTGGCAGACGGACCCGGTTACCCGGTTATTGGACCCGAAAATCCGGGTACAGAACCCGGGTTAGACCCGGTTCTACTGAACCGATTGCTACAAAATGGGTATCATATGGAAATACCTATCTAACAAGTGGTCATATGATGGGGTTAGTTTCAGGTGATATAACCCAAAAACTTATTTTTGGACCCGGATTTTTCTAGAAAACCTTCAAAAAGTCGAAAATGGATCCATTATGGGGTCCCATTTAATGTAAGCAGATTGTAGCTGACACTTTAACCTTTCCAAAATGGTGCTATATGTTGTAATACCTTCCCTGGATCCAATGATACCCATTTTGTAGCAATTGGTTCAGTGGAGCCGGGTCTAACCCGGGTTTTGTACCCGGACTTTCGGGTCCAATAACCGGGTAGCCGGTTCCGTCCTCCAAGAAAATTATACATTCCCATGATCAGCGCAACAATATCTACCTTTGGAAAAAATTTCAAAAAATCAGAGAGTTTTTACTAAACTAGGGTTGTTCCCGATAATGGACTATGTCGGTCCATTCCTTTAAGTAACTCCTCCGCAACAATTTTGAACTTTAATCCTAATCCAAGTTTTCGTCGGCAGCTTCAAATGTCCAAAAAGTGTTTGAATTCACATGGGCTGAGGGTATATCTCTGTCGGCAAAGTCGACTGATACTTTGTTACTTGTTTAACATTCCTTCTATATTTCGACTCTGGCAAACTTTCACTTCGCTCCTTGTTTCCCATTTCTGTTTCGTGTAAAATATTGTCATTCCGATCTTCAAGATAATATAGATGATAGGGTGATTCGATCAAACACTGATGCAAGTTTTTAAAATCCCAATCGGCATTATCAGCAGCAACAACTTTTATTATATGTCTATCTCATGTAAATACCTGCATCTCCCCAACTACATGCTTAAGTGTCACAGCTATTACCACTGTAAAACTACTGAAGCCATAACTGGCTCTGTTAACCGATTACAAATTTGTGTCATCTTACCGATCGATGTTGCTATGCAACATCATGCTAAGGTTTCCTTATACTGTGTGGTTGGTTGTAAGGCTTTCCATGTCGTCCGTCGTACCATGAGAAACTCGTTGGGGTGTCATATCATCAATCCGTTTAATTTGACAGGCGCACAAACCTAAACATGTCAAAACACACACACACACCGACATCCATCCCAAAGATATCCTCAAAGAAGGAGCAACAAAATGAAATAAATTGAAAACCGAAGAAATATTGTTGCAAGAAGACGGAGATGACGACGACGTACCACATGTTGCATGCCAGCCCAACTAACAGTTTGGACAGCACAGCATACAACTGTCTGACTGATTGTCCATTTGAGTCATTCTCAATGAGCGTCTTATTGCCTAACGTGTTTCTACATATTCGTTGTCTTTCATTTGTCCGATGGTCCGATGCTTTGTTGCTGCTGCAATTCCATTTTATGATAAATACTCTAAGCTAAGCGAATGCGTGTTTCTTAACGAAAAAATCCGTCTGAGCATTTCTAATTCGATTTGATTTGGGTAGACACAGTGAGACACACAAACACTTACACACACACAAATTTAATTTACGCCTTAAAATCATTTCGCCTCCCGAAAGGTGTCAGCCAAAGAAAGATAACTGCTGCGGTATATATCCAATTTAACCAATTGCCTACGCTTGTCTGGTCTAGACGCAAGCCACCGCACACCATTCCATGTGTTGGATTTTATAAACTGGCCAGCTAACTGGCTGAGTTGATCTGTCAGGAATCTAGCATGTCTATACCAAGAATCACAACTTGTTTTGTGGTAATTGATGGTAAACATGCAAAATAATGCTTGTTAGTGTCAATTCCTGAGAAGAAGTGAAGAAACAAAATCCGACACATCCAACCAACCAAATCTATCTAACACAGAAAACCAACGCAGTTGCGTACCGACAGCGAGTATGTCTAATTAAGGCACATTATCAGCCAAATACAATTCCGAAGAATGACAAGCAGGCGTACAAAAAGTAGATAAATGTGTAACTTTCGTTCATTCATTCATTGTTCTGTGCGATTAACACTTGCTTTGTCTTTGGGAATTACGGATTATTATGTGGGAATTATTTGGGGGGAACTAAGCTCATTGAAAGTACACAGTAATAATGTTAATGGGCTCGTGGTTTCTTTGTTTATAACTTTTAACACTTCGATAGATATAACAAGTATTCAATGAAAGTTTTCATGAATAAAATGGATGTGTTCACTATTGAACAATTTTAAAAGATAAAATCATTAACAAATTTTGGGCATTCTTAGAAGAAACATATCCATATCCTATATAGTAATGAAATTAACAGTGATTTGTTGTATTCGAAACAAGGAAAGGTTGTCCCTAGGCGGGGCATCATTATTACAATGGGTGACTTTAATGGAAAAATTGGCTCCGTTGACGATGGCATGGCACATATTTTTGGAAAAAAGAAAGGACAAACGATAAGGTTATTCGAAGTCGGACATCGCCAAATTTGCCTGCTTTCGTCAACCCTTGGACATAACACGGTGAACACAAATTTTGGGGCAGAGATAATTCCTTTTGGAGATGAAAGCCCTTGGTAAGTATATTAAGAATCCCAAAGGACAGATCCGCCGTGAGTCGAACTTCCGCGTTATGGCGTGATGAAGTTTTTGCTATAGACCCAGTAAGGCATCAGGAATTCGCGTTATATCTTTGTTCACTGTTATTTTAGTTTATTTTTGAGATGACATGTCTTCAGTCGAATCGAATAAGGATTATTTTCGTAAAGCACTTCGACCTTCTAACTCGCTTCCTTCAATGTCCTTTTCGTCCTTTGTTTTAAGAGTAAAAGTACCACAAGGTGACGTTTTTCAACTTCGAAATGTTCTGCAAAAATGTCGCTCAGAAAATTTACCCTGTTTTTGTTCAGAAAAAGACTATGGGCCTGTTTCACAAAGAAGATTCTAATTCAAATTCGTTCGAATTACTACCAAACTTCTCTTTTTGAAAAATATTTGATTCATGTCTATTTTCAATCAAACAAACATGTTCAACAACTTCAGGAGTTTGGTAGTAATTCGAACGAATTTAAATTCGAGTCGTCTTAGAGAAACAGGTCATATATTTTGTTTTTTTGTATATTCGTTACAGAGCATACAAAAACACAAATCACAGTTTTTTCTGAGCATACAGGGGTAAATGTCAAAAATGACAATAAAAACGCGACAAAATCGATTAGTTAACAATGAGAGCCGTACCTAAAATTTTCTGAGCGACATTTTTGCAGAACATTTCGAAGCTGAACCAGTAGGAAAAGACCAAAGTCGGGCGGGGCCAACTATGTAATACCCTACACCAGAAGTTTTTTAATAACCCAAAACAAACATTAAAGTATATTTTTTGAACTCATTAAACTCCAAATGGCAAATTGGAGCCATATTTGGGGAAAATCGTTAAAATACCTAAAATCGGGAGGTACCGTTATATGGGGGCTACAAAAAAACATGGACCTATCTTAACAATTTTAAGAGGCGAAATTTCGTGGCCACTGGGAACCACATATGTAAAATTTCAGCTAGTTCAAGCAAAAAATGTGGCTAAGATCCCTAAAATACCTTAAATCGGGAGGTATCGTTATATGGGGACTATACCGAACCGTGGACCTATCTTGACAATTTTTAGTGGAGCAATTTCGCGGCCATTGAGAACCTCAAATGTAAAATTTCAGCTAGTTTGGGCAAAAAATGTGGCTAAGATCCATAAAATACCTTAAATCGGGAGGTATCGTTATATGGGGACTATACCGAACCGTGGACCTATCTTGACAATTTTTAGTGGAGCAATTTCGCGGCCATTGGGAACCTCAAATGTAAAATTTCAGCTGGTTTGGGCAACAAATGCGGCTAAGATCCTTAAAATACCTTAAATCGGGAGATACCGTTATATGGGGGCTATACCAAAACTTGGACCGATATAGCCCATCTTCGAACTTGATCTTCCGACGGCTAAAAAAATGGTATTCCCCAATTTTCAGCGAAATCGGTCAACAAATGCGACCTGTATGTTGCGAACGGACGGACGGACGGACATGCATAAATCGACTCAGAAAGTGATTCTATGTATATCCCTAGAAGGAACTATGGGTCTATCTCGCTTCCTTTTGTATGTTACATACAAATGCACTAACACATAATACCCCTTACCACATAGTGGTGTAGGATATAAATACGTACAGAATCTAGACAATGTCCAGAAAAATGTGAGACCAAAATTTTATAGGTTAGGATTTTAAATTGCATATTGCAGCTACAACAAAAGACAAAAGTTTATTGTTGGAACATTATTTCAAAAATATATTTTTTGGTTTAATACGAAAAATTTGAGAAACATTTTTAGGAGTTATTCTACTATTTCGCTAAATTCCCATACAAAACCTGAAGTATTTTGCTAAAACTTCTTCAAGGAAAATAGTTTATCATCGTGAAAGTGTATTTGCTTAGTGTGATAAGCAATAGAATTAGGAAATAAAGAGTGATATTGATATTACAATCAAAGAAAAAACATAAAAGTTAAAAACCGTATAACGCGCGAAATAGTTAAAATCAGTTGAGGCGCATGTGCTTTTCGCATAGAGCGAGTGCAGCTCTGTCAATATGTTTGCATTTTTCCATGTTTCATTCAGCGACCAAAGTGTGCCATCAGTCGCATCCTACTACACCAAAATGCTTCATGTGGGTAAAAATAACGCGATGTTCATATGATTATAAGGCGCATCCGATTTCAGTAACCCCCTGTTAAAAATACGTCAATAAGAAAAATTTTATACAGATTCGTCAAGAACCGCGGATGTGCTTATGACACACCTTTTTGACAAATATTATAATCGCGTATAAAGGATTCCATGTATGTAAAAAAATTTAAGGAAAATCGAGGTTTAATATGCGGATTAGTCAAAATAAAATTTTGCTTATTTTCCTATTTTCAGGGTATCTATATCAGCGGTTTTATTGGATGGATTCGATCGCGGTAGGGCTCATTAAATCCGGCGCGGAAAAAAACTAAAATCACGCGGGGTTCAAGGGTACCTGAGTCACAGTTGTAAATTTTGAAGCCAAAAAATAGGTTTTTTTTTGGGAAAATTTACGCACCAAAAATTCGACTTTGGACTCCTATTACTAGGGAGCTGTACGGAGCACACTCATGAGATATACACCAAACGACGTGGAATCACCAGTTCTACAATCCAATCAATAGTTTAGGTCATTATCTGGTTGCGCCCTCCAATTATAAGAAAAATTCAAAAAAAACCCGATTTCAAAACTTCAAAATGTCAGCATCGATTTAAGAGGGATTCACTGTATATATCGAGAAGCCATACATTAGAACCATGTTGCCCAAGGGGTATTCTTCAATTCTTTCTTTGACCTCAGGTCTGAATTTTCCCTGGTTTGACCAGAAATCAAGAAAAACACAAAAAAACTTGCTAACTTCAACACATTTTTACCCATTTTTTATATTACCACCAACACAGCTTCCACGTAATTTATTTATTATGGTCTATATTATTTTACTCCGGCTAAAACACTTCAATTAATATAAATCTATTCATATTATATAAAATATATTGACAGTTCGCGACTTATTAAATGGTGAACCTCAACTTCAACGACTGTAAAACATTTTGCCTTTCAAAAAAATTTGTCGTTTTTTGGGCCGTCCTTATATATACATACCAGTCGATGACTGAACCAGAACAGGGCGTACACTTTACCTATCAAAAGACATAGAGAATATATACCTCCAGCCATGTTTGGAATAAGAAGTCGAAGACGGTTTAACCTGTACCTTTCTGAAATTCCACACCCTGTACGCTTTTGCAGTCGAGTCCTACATATCATAGATAACATATGTTCACCTGAAATGAGTAAACTCCCCCCCCCCCCCCCCCCCCGTACAGCTTATTTGGTGTAACGTTCACTAGCTTGTTTTAGTTTCCCGCGCAGGCAACTGACTTTTGCAATAAGATCACAGGGTCGTAAATTTGTTGATCGACAGTACTTGGAATTCTAAGAAATAAATCTTATTGACTTCTTATAGAACAACAAGTAAAAAAGTATAGTCGGCTTTGCCGACAGAAATACACCTTCATCCACGGAACGAATTTTGTGGGCCTTTTTGGACATATGAACTTGCCGACAAAAATGTAGATTAGGATTAAAATTCAAAAGTGTTGCGGAGGAGGTATTTAAAGGATCTTATTTTGGAAGTCATGTATTTTCGATAGATATCGCACCCACTAGTAATTCATCGTACCAGTATGTCAGGAAGCATGGACTTGTCCCCGAAAAACATAATATCGCTGTTAACAGAACTACAACGAACAGCATAGGTATACATTTCCAAAGGCTCTTCGTACATACCCTAAACTGCACTTTGACACAAATGTTGAACTTTTGTGGCGGAGGTACCCTAAGGAGAGGACCGATATGGGCCACTTTAGAAGTTAAACTAAATTTGGACAAAGTATTAGGAATTCCAAAGTTTGGCCCAATTTGGTTGCCCCGTTCAAGAGATATCGTGCTTACCATTTCAGTGACATTTTTTAAATATTGGGGGGAAGTATCGGAAGTTGTGGACCGATATAATCCATCTTCGAACTTAAACTAAGTTTGGACAAAATATAACGAAAGCCAAATTTTGGACCGAGGGTGCCACCGTGGTGCAATGGTATGCACGCCCGCCTTGCACGCGGAAAGTCGGGTTCGATTCCCCGGCCAGGCAACATCAAACATTTTTCAACGGTGGCAAAATACCCCGCAGTAATGTTGGCGACATTCCCTGAGTATTTCAGCCTTGCCTTAAGACTTGGGGTCTAAAACCATTATTTCGATGAGGCACATTTTGCCCGAGGTATAATAAACCTATTTGTGTGATGCAAATGCTGGCGTTGTGCATTGTGTATTCAAACCTGCCGAATGCCTCCCTGAGGACTCCAACAGGGTGCCTCGTCTTGACAGCACTGGACCATATAAGGCGTATACATATATTACCGGTGCATTAATGAGCATCCCTGCCACAATTTAGTGGACAGGCTTCCCTCACCCAGGAACGTCAGGAGAGATCTTCATTATCTAAAGAGAGAGAGTTCAAACGTCACAGGCGATAACCCTGAATATCATTCACACTTTTGGAATTGCGCAAGGAGTGAAAAGGTACAGGGTGAATACCTTACTCAGAGACCACCCCCATACATCTCGGCAGAAAGTCTAAAGGCCTGGGTACATAAGCTGCCTCACCTGCTTGCCTTGCTTTCCTGCTTCATTTCTGTCACAACATAAAATAAAAGAATAAATAAGGCCGAGCCAATTTCGAACTAGGTCGCCCTTTGCTTCTTCATTCTTTTATTTTTGTTATGTCAGAAATGAAGCAGGAAAGCAAGGCTACCAGGCGAGGCAGCTTATGTACCCCTTTAAAGCTGCAAAGACAAATACGACACCAGATAATTGAAAAACGAACAAATATGTTTGCGTTGTTACAACAACAATAACAACATTGCAACCTATTGATATGTTTAAATAAATGTATAATTAAAAATAAATAAATGTTTCTTGAATGACATGTCATTATCATGCCAATGACTCTGTATTTTTAATTAAATATTTGATGGTTTTCTTTGCTGTTTTTGCAATGATATCTCAGTGATGCTGCGAATCGTAATTATGCCTGAAATTATTAACCTTACATGGAGGCTATGCAGATATGCAGATATGCATATGAGTCATTCTATAATAAGGGCGATAAGTACGATTTACTTAATTTAAGAGTTATCGTGCTCACCAGTAATTTATGTTGGTGAAGTTAAGACTTTTCAGAGCTTTAGAACCGTAATCACAAGAAGTACGAACTGAAGCCATATTGGAGCCTGATCTATTTCTGGAAGAAATATTTCGATGTGAAAAATTTGGATCAAATCGATTACCCTTTTGTGACTTATCTTGTGCAATTTTTAGAGCAAAACCCAACTTTCAGCACCCTTCCACTTTGTTTAGGAATGACTCATTCCTGAAAGCAATTTATTAATTTCACTTTTATACACATATTCGCTAAACGAATCGAGCCTTGTGGCCAGAATTCACAAATAAATGTCTGAAATACTAAGTATGCCATTACAGTGGTCATCATCATTAGTTGCGAACGTATTAAAAAGATAGCCATAGCAATCGGTCAGACAAATTGGCAGATACTGAAAACACTCCTGCTGATGCTTCGACTGCTGTTGCCAAGTTGTTTCATACAAATTGTTTTGTAACATTGTTTGGTTTATTAAACGACATACATGTGTATACAAATCGACAATAAAACACACATAAATATACAAACATCGGGTCAAGTGTGCATTTTATTGACAGCCAACAACACACACAGCGGAATGTTTCTTAACATTACAAAATTTATTTCTCTTCTTATTTTAATTTAACATAATTCAAATACTTGTGATTTTGGATGGTTTGACTTTTGACTAGTGAGAGTGACTAGTTCGTACATAAGTACTTCGGCTCGTGCTATTTAGCCACAATAAAATAAAGGCCACACACATTGTTCCTTGGTGCCGCGGCACATCAGAAAACAAGAAACTAAAAACTGAATATCATTGCCTAAGTACGTCATCGATTGATTATCACCACCCAGGCCTGAAACTAAAAGTGTTCGACAGAATTCGACAAGTGTACAGGGTATATGTCGGGTGTATGGTTCGTTGTTGAACAACACAAAACAATGCTAACCACTTAGAGGCATGGTGATCATTTTACAACCCTCTCAAAGCAAGGATTTATGGCCATAATGAAAGGGGAGTTTATTGCAATGCCACCACTAGCAACCTCTCTCAAGTGGTTTTGCTTAATAATTAAAAACTTTTGTACCCAATAATGTCCGTATACGAACGAAAACTTTCGTATTAAGGTGAATGCCACACTTATGAGGAATATCTAGAGTACTTTTTGTTTTCTTTGGCCGATTTCCGTTTTTGTAAGTTTTCACATCCGTTGGTGATTCCACAACCAACGATTAAAATTATTTTTGCAAAGGATATAAAATATCTGATTACCCACAACGATTAACTGACTGATTAACAAACTTAAAGGCACGTTCAAGAACAACAAACCTTCACTTGATTCCTTTTTAACTCACAAATCAACCCCTTTCTCCCCGCCGTTCTTTTATATAAATCAGTGTTGGCTTTTTTGTGTGCCACGTTCAACGGGGACAGTGATTTCTCGTTGTTTTTTAGGTGCTTCATATTCGGTCGGTTGTTTGTCGTCACCAGATGCAAAATTTATTGTGTAATTTAATATTATGTTATATTGCTTTTTGTTATTTTTTCCTTTGTTCTTTTTCATATATTTTAGCAGACTGAGAAGGGCGCTAAATGCGCTTTAATGTGGTTCCTTTTGCGGCTTTTGAAGAGTATTTAGTTTTTTCTTTTTTTGTTTGGTTTCATTCCAAAGTTCATTTGATGTTTATTTTAATCGGATAAACCTATAAATTTTCACATACTGGACTCAGAAGAGCACTAGGTCAAGTTCAAAGAAGCCATACTTAACACTGGACAAAAATTGTATATTTTTGTTGTAATTATCTGCATAAAAATAAGATTCAATTACATTATATTACAGTTTAAGATTTTTTTCTGGGATTAAGATGAGTTAATACACTTCACCACAAGATCGAAACTACTTTAATATAGTCAATACATTTGTACACCATCGAAATATTACTCTGGTATCCAGAAGGCAGTGGTATGCACACTAGCAGGGACGCACGCAGGAGGGGCAGGGCGAACGCCCCCACCACCTGGTAATGGTTTGGTCGAACAAAATTTATTAAGCTACAGTAACAAATTACAACATATTTTCTTTCTCATAAACATCTATATATATAAAAATGGTGTAAAAAATGTATAGTAATTCATAAAATGAGAACTGCTTGGCCGATTTCTGTAAAATTTTTTGTCAGTTATTCGTATTTTCGAGGAGAAGGTCTTTACGGAAGAAAATTTTGGAAAATCTCTCTGGAAAAGTCGGAAAATTGAGTTTTTATATGAAATTTTATTCCTTAATAGCGAGACGAAGTTCGCCGGGTCCGCTAGTTTATTATATATTGCCAAACTTATATTTTTCTGAAGTTTCTGTTCAGAAAATGTGCATCATTAATAAGTTTTGTAAGACATGTTTTCGGGTGACGTAGGGGATGAGAGATACCAAGGAACGGTCCTGACTGGCTTTAACATGGGAAAGTCCAGGATTTATCTTGGTCCCTCTCTCATCTCAAGTGGACACTGACCTCCCCGTGGTGTCACCTGGGGAGCTGCCTTTAACACCCGTTAAAGGTAGTGGGATAACATGTGCCGCGCGTTCTCCCATAAGAACTTTATAAACTTGGGTTTGGGCGCCGGGTTAGTAACCCTCCCCTAGAAAAAGCAGCCTACTATGAATAAATAAAAGAAAAGAAAGACAAATCCCTCTAAACTTGACGACCCCCGCAAACGTTTTAAGGACCATGATCTGCGAATCTGCACCTGAAATGTTCGCGCACTTTATAGAGAAGGTGCAGTTTACGCATTGGCAGATGTACTTGAAAAGTACAAGGCCGACATTACTGCCATACTGGAAATACGATGGAACGGGAAAGGCGTCACAACAACACCTAAAGGTGACGCACTGTATTATAGCTGCCATAACATAAAGCATGAGTTTGGTTGCGGATTTGTAGTTGGTCGGAGGTTAAAACACCAGGTCTCCAGCTTCACACCCGTGAATGAAAGACTTGCTACAATTCGAATAAAAGCAATTCGAATAAAATCAACATCAGCTTTATTTGCGCTCATGCTCCCATTGAAGACAAGGACGAACAGACCAAAGATATATTTTATGAGCGCTTAGAAGAAAAATATGACTGTTGTCCTGTCCGTGACATTAAAATTACTCTAGACGATTTTAATGCCAAAATTGGAAAGGAAAATATCTTAGGCCCAACAGTCGGAAAATTCAGTCTCCACAATGAAACATCTGACAATGGCATGAGGCTGATAGACTTCGCAGCGGCAGAAAACATGGTAGTTAGCAGTACCAGATTTAAGCATCTCGACATCCATAAGGGCACCTGGCTGTCTCCAGATCAGAATACAAGAAATCAAATTGATCACGTTGTGATCGATGGAAGATATTCACCGAGCGTGTTAGATGTGCGCTCGTTCCGAGGAGCAAACATTACATTGTTGCAGTATTTGGACGTACCCGATAAAACGTAGCAAACAAAGTACGAACAGACAAAACATGAAAGTTATACATCGGTAAGCTGCAAGCACAACAGATAGCCACAGCATTTTCTACTCAACTAGCCCAATTGCTTAATCAAAGCACTCCTCATCCCGATAATATATCAGCACAATGGCAAAGTATTGCACACTACATGCAAACAGCCGCAAAATCCATACTTGGATACTGCCACCAAGGAATCCATGGTATGATCAGGAGTGTCGTTCTGCTACCGAACAGAAAAATGCGGCATAAAGGGCTACTTTACAATCCGTAGCAACGCGTAGCGCACGATAGAGATATCAGGAGAAAAGGAGAGAGAAGAAACGTCTTTTCCACAGGAAAAAGAGAGAGATGAAAAAGCGGGAGTGTGAAAAAATCGAGATGTACAGGAGCCAGAATGAAGTCCGAAAATCCTACCAAAGAGTGAAGCATCAAACTGATGGCTTTAGTACAGGCACCTCCCCCTGTTGAGACCAGCAAGGTAATTTGGTAACTGATACAGATAGTGTGCTAAGGATATGGAAAGAGCATTTTTCAAACATGTTGGTATCCAGCGAAGACGACGAAGATACCACAGATCCAATCCCAGAAGATGGTATTGAATGTATACCGCCCAGCCAAAATGAGGTAAAGACAGCAATAAATCGGCTGAAGAATATAAGGCAGCAAGAGCCGATGGCTTACTAGCCGTCCTGTTTAAAACCGCAGGCGACAAGCTGATAAATTGTATTCATCAGCTAGTTAGCACCATCTGGCAGGAAGAACGAGTACCCGACGATTGGAACCTAGGTATCCTGTGCCCCGTCCACAAGAAGGGAGATAAGACTGTATGCTCTAACTATAGGGGCATAAGTCTACTCCCGATTGCCTACAAGATCGTGTCAGGAATATTGTGCGAACGACTAAAGCCTATGGTCAACGAGATAATTGGGGCATACCAATGCGGCTTAAGACCTGACAAGTACACCATTGACCATAGTACACCATTGACCATATTTACCCTGCGGCAAATCCTGGAGACCCAAGTGATGCAGATCGACACCTACCACCTTTTCGTCGATTATAAAGCAGCCTTCGACAGCCCACTACGTTCAAGGGTATTCCAGGCCATGTCTGAATTTGGTATCCCCGCAAAGCTCATTCGGCTTTGTAAAAGCCACGAGATCCTCAGTTAAAATAGGAAAGAACCTCTTCGAAGAATTTTGTAGCAAAAGAGGTTTCAGGCAAGGAGACAGCCTCTCGTGTGATATCTTTAACACCCTGCTGGAAAAGGTTATTCGAGAGGCAAACGTCAAAAGAAGTGGCACAATCTACACCAATAGCCACATGTTACTTGCATATGCTGATGATATAGGCATCATGTAACGATCAGTAAAAGAAGTAACAGATACCTTTATGAAGGTCGAAGGAGAATCTGCTAAAGTGGGTGTGGCGGTAAACGGCGGGGAGACTAAGTTGATGGTGGTGTCGACGCGCAATGCGTCCATAGAGATCGGGCCAACTGTTGACGTTGGTTCCTATAATTTTGAGGTAGTAAAAGAGTTCGTCTACCTCGGCACTGCCATAAACACAACAAACAACATCAGTTGTGAAATAAGAAGAAGAATTGTATTGGCCAACAGATGCTACTATGGTTTAAGTAAGCAATTTAAAAACAAAGCCACATCTCGTCAAACAAAAATATCACTATACAAAACGCTGATACTACCCGTGCTAATGTATGGCTCCGAAGCATGGGTACTTGCGCAAGCAGATGAGGCAGTGCTTGGTGTGTTTGAGAGGAAAATTCTTCGAAAGATTTACGGGCCGATTTGCGTTGACGGTGAATATCGACGTCGTATGAACCACGAGCTATATAAGCTATACAAAGGCATGAATATAGTTAAACGTATCGAGATGCAACGATTGCGTTGGTTAGGCCATATCATAAGAATGAGCGATGATGAACCCGCTAAAAGGCGTATGAATGCATGCCACATGGCGGTGCACGCAGAATCGGCAGGACTAAGCTTCGATGGAGCATACAAGTGGATGAAGAAATGAAAAGGCGCGGTATTCCAAAAAGCGAAGCGAAAAACAGAGAGGATTGGAGATCTTTTCTTAGTTCGGTCTATGGAACAAACGTTCTGTAATGGGCCAGCTAAGTAAGTAAGTAATACCTAAACGTGGTCCTATATTGAACATTTTTAGCAAGGAGCTATTTTATTCACTCATAACTCTAAATACAAAATTACAACCAAATCGGTTGCACAATTTGGCACTTACACTTATGTTACTGCACGGTGCGCCTCAATTAACTTTAAATTAAATGTGCTTACACCTGGGAACTTTTTGCGGATTGTGAAACTACAATGTTCATAAATAAAAAATAAAAAACGCGGGGAGGGGTTTAGATAAATCGCGGTCAAAGTTCACATTGTTAGGGTTTTTTTAGGTTTTTTGCTTGGAAATGGGACTACAGAAAATGTTATAGCATTGAAAATTCTCCACAAGATAGACCCTTATGATATTTTCGTAGGCTTTGCCATTTTTGAGTATAGGAAATCAAATTGGTACAATGCAAGTCAGTGCATCGCCTACCTATAAAACAATGTCATACACGGTGCGCCTTTACTGACCATAAACGAAAACCGCTTACACCTGGGAAGCTTTTGCGGATTCTGAAACAGCATGGTTCACTAGAAAAAATCGCTGGAAGGATTTTTAAATAAATCGCGGTCAAAGTTCACATTTTTAGGTTTTCATGATTTTGTTTGAAAACGGCAAATCCCTTCAAAATGGGACTAAAACAAGTTAAAAAGTATCTGTCGGCTTTGCTGACGAGGTATACGCTCAACCTGTGTGAATTGAAACACCTATTGTCCAAAAAACGTATGTATTTAGGGGGTCTTCGGAACTTTTGGCGTATGAACTTGCCGACAAAGATATGAATTAGGCTAAAATCTCTTTGCGGGGGAGGTGCCTAAAGGAATGGACCGACATAGTCCATTTTGGAAGTGTATCTTATTTTGGGAGTCATTCCTCTCGATAGCACCATTATATCAATGAATATGGACTTGCAAAAACTAAAATGTTGCTCATTTGTGTGGGAAATACCCTAAGGAATGGACAGATACATATTCAAAGTTTCGACAAAATATTTCGAGATCCAAAGTTTGAACCAAATTGGTTGCTCCGTTTATGAGATATTGCTCTTACTATTTTAGCGGATATTTTCGAAGTATTTGTGGGAGGAACCGGAAGGAGTGAACCTATAAGCACCATCCTCGAATTTCATCTAATAATCGAATAAATATTACGATTTGCAAAGTGTGGACCAACGCAGGTTTCGGTTTGGGAGTTGTCGATCGCGCCAGCCACTATACATACTGCCCTAAGTGTTTTTTTACAGTTTTCGGGTCATTTTCTCAAGAAATATGGACTTGTCAATAAAAAACTTTTACCATTGTAAAGGGGTCTTGAGTGCAACTTGTTGCAAGAAAAATCAAAACAATTCGAGGGAAGATCCTAACCTGCACTTTTTCGAAAATTGGTGTGGGAGGTATCCGAAGGAGTTGACATATATATGTAGTCCATATTCCAACTTCATCTATGTCTCGTAGAAATATTTTGAACGTTTGAGGGGAAGGTACCCAAAGGAATGGACCAATAAGGCCCATCTTAGAAGTTGATTTAACGTTGGCAAAATATTACGATTGCCAAATTTTGGATCGAATCGGTTTATCCGTTCGAGAGATACCGCGCGCTCCATCCACAACACATGGTATCAAAGCGGGTTTTTACAGCTGAAAAGAAGAAGTTCTAATGCAACTCCAACCAGAGATTATAGCTGGAAGACCACTCGTTTCCTGGTGAAGACCACTCGTGGGCCCCGCCTGATAGTTGTACTAGAATACCTTGCATCGGGACCGACAAGCATGGTTAAATTTACCAATAATTAGTACTACAACAGCATCAGTATAAGTCAGTATAAATCAGCACAAGTGAACCACTTTTTACAGTTTTGCTCACTGAACTCTATCCTATGAGCGATTTAATGGTCCTGCTTTTCAATTCCTGTGCTGTTGTGAAGATTACAGATCTATATCGATGTAGGCCGAAAGCTGCCCCTGTGCGAAAAATTTTGAAATTAAAATCCTCCTCGGTTTGACAATGGACCGAAGAAGTGAGGTAGAAAATACCAATATTTGAATTGTCAAGCATAAACTCCATAAAAAATTGTCATTAAAACTCATTACGACGGGCCAGCAACGCGAACTGGGGTCTGCTAATATTGGAATATTTTTGAGGCCCACATCTAAGAAAAAAGTTGCGTTTATATTAAAAAAATTTCAAATTTCAACTAGAGACCGAGAAGAAGTCTTAAATTGAATGAAAGTGCAATAGCTTTCCCACCACCCATTTTGGTTGTTCGCCGTAAGATGATCTAAAGCTTTCGAGCCATTATACCAGAAAGTTGTTAAAATTTTCTTTACGATCCTTAAAAGGCTTATAAGCGACATGATTAAAATATTTTGAGAGAGGTACCCGAATCCGTTGTAGATATACCCTTTTTTTGAGCTCGTAACATTTCGGCTAAATCGAATTCTCAATTTGTAAGTTATTGTGCTCCAAAGCCATTTTAGTTTGTACCGGCAGGGTGTTGTAGAGCTTTTGGGCCATTATATCAGGAAGTATGGACTCGTCCTAGGAAAAAATATCATTACAATTAGGATCATAAGGAGTACCTTTGATAAACTGTCCTTAAGCGAAAATATTGAACTTTTTCTAGAGAGGTACCCGATGTACCCACCAGACTCTAATAAACAATTGCAGGATTTTTTGAATCAGTCATTTTGTCAGGAAGCATGGGCTTGCCCACGAAAACAATCATATCATACATTCGGCGAAAATTTCAAAATTTTTCTTAAAATGTACTTGACGAAAATGTTGAACTTTTGTACCGGATGGAGTTTTCCGATATATACATTAGGGTTATGACTGTTTTACAACCTATTATGCCTTAATTTATTAGTGGAGAAAGTTTGGCATTGTTTGCCAAGGGGTAAGGCAGGGAAGACTAGTTTCGATCCTCGCCACATAATTTTTTAAAATCGATTTGTGCGTGAACTTTTTTTGCATTTCAATGGAATAAACGTCATTTTAGTGATTAATAAGTTCATTCATCCGTGCTACAGGAAAAAATTTTTTGGAAAAAATGTCGAAAAGTCATAACCCAAATATACCTCCTTGGCAATTTTTAGAACAAGTCGGTACAACAAGAACTACCTTCGGACAAAAATTTCAAAACGATTCTCCATCAGTCCTTAAACTGCACATAATAAATATTACGGAATTTTTATGGGGGACGTATCTGAAGAATCGGACCAATTTCCGAACTTGATCCAAATCAGTTACTCCATTCGTGCAAAAAACCATTAGCACATTCCGATTGTGATAAAGTGTAAAATCCTCTGTAGCCAAAAGGCGAAGGTTCTCGTTTTAAATATAAAATGGTAGTGGAGTAAAATTTTAACCATGCCGAACAGAATGCCTTTTTTATATTTCCCACCACAAAATCTTCAAATGTCAAAACTTAGCGAATTTTTTATTATGATCCTTTGATGGATATGTTGATAAGTTGTATATTTTTCTTTTGACATTCTTTGTCAAATGCCTTCATATGAATCTGATGATGAATAAGATACCCTCAATAAGATTAGCTGGCTTATTATGTTGGCTTTTTGTGTGTGCTGCGTTCGTCCGTCTTTCTGTTTGTTTTTGTTTATTTTTACTGTTTTATAAGCTTTAAACAATTCCGTATATTGAGAACTGACAGTTTAAGAAAGAAATCTTTACAGGTTCCCACGTATTCAAATGAACGACAGAACCAAGTTAACGCCAGCCACACTTTTTATAATCTTTTCATCTTTTATTTGGGGCTTCTTTGGTTGCGCTGGAATTATGATGGACGATATTAGTTGGCATTTAAAGAGGAGTCTGTTGTCTTTATGGACAAATTAAGAGTGACATCATCACATTAAAGAAATTAATATCAAATCTCACTTTAGTTCAAAAAAGGGTGTTCCAAAAGTGAAATTAAAAACTGTTCCATCACTGAATAAACTATTTTTTCGGAAATTTTTTGATTAAAAGTGAAGTCTCCGAATTGTGCCTTCTAAACCATAGTAATTTGTATGGGGACAAAGGTGAATTTTTTCCGAAATCGCTCTGCAGGCCGTCTCTTGCCAGAAAATAGTGTTTATTTCATATGCATATAAATTATTTTGGCAAATACTTGCAGCATATTTATGATCATCTGTATCTAAAATTTATGAGTAAGAATATTTTTTTTTTTGTAAAAACGTGATGTAAAATTTCCCTCGAAAACTAACCGCAATTTTTCGATTACAATATGACATTCACCTACATATTTCGCTACACCCTGTACACCATTTAGGTTTTCAAAAACCTTTTTTTCTTCTTTTGTTAACGAACTTTCAAACATATTCTCTATTAATAGGATCATATTTTGACGTTTTATGAATTTTGATTTTTGGTTTTATTCTGACATTCAGCCATTTCATAATCACAATAAAATCCATCATAATTTGATGAAAGACAAAGAGAGAAAAAAATCTATAAAAGAAATTGTGTGATTTGATGTCTACAGCGATCACATGAACTGAGTGACAGCAAGCCAAACTAAGAACGGTCTAACATCTTTCAGAACATTGCCACGTTCGACAGTTATGTGTTGAACAAAAAAATATCATATTACATTGAATTCCATGTCGAAATGTAATACATGGCATTAAGATATTTGTTGTTCTCATCTCAAAAAAAAAGTTCCACAAAGAACGCCTCATAAGAAGCACAAGAAAAATTAATTCTAAAAGATTTATGAGGCAATAATCATTAACAAATTGTTGGCGATTTTCCAAAAATCGTCTTCATCTCACAAACCATTTTGCCTTGGATTTACAATGTTCACCTCATAAATTATAAAATCCATCAGGATTATTTTTTTCGCTCTTTGCACTCTTTTTCGTTTTGTTTTAATTCCTGTGAAAAAAAAAACGTAAATTGTGTAGAATATGAAAAGTATGTGATATACCGAACATTGAAATTTTATCGCAAATGAAGGAATGGACCCAACCTTTATTGACCAGCAGCTGCAAACGAAGTTCATGTTCTAGATTTTAAATCTAAAGGAAATCTATTGATTCAAGTAAAGGTGATCAATAAAACATGGAATTATAAATTTCGCATGCTTAAGGTTACTACCTTAACTTTTGTAAACGATATGTTCGTAGATCATTTCAAAGCCAAAAATTACATCGTGGGGTCATTACAACATATACATCTAATGGCTAAATAATGTATGCACCGTGAATATCAAAACCTGGCCCGATTTTCAGACATTTCTGTAGGATTTGTTTCTTAGCCACAGCAATATAGCGCGCCCTCCAGTCATTTCAGTTGGTCACCGTATAACTTTTCCATCACTAAGAAAAAATACGGTCACTGAACAAACCCCCAATCAACTCTCTACCACATTCACACAACGTAATGATAACGATTCGTATTCAAATGTAGCCAAAACTGTTCCAAACGTTCAAAGTAACCAACCAAATCTGAACAACCAACAACAAACTCAGTCAAATAATAAAATGTCTGAGGTACAAGAAATGCTGATTAATCTGAACATGCTAATGCAACAAGTAACAAACCTTCTTGTGAATATAACTCAAAAACTAACAAATAAGTGTCCTCCTGTACAGATGAATCGAATTGAACTTCCATAGAGCAAAGAAGTAAAGTATCTTGGATTATATCTAGATCAGAAACTGAACTGGAATACACATATAAAAGCAAAACGAAAAGCCTTAGAAATCCAATCGAATAAGATGAACTTCTTGATTAGACCAAATTCACGAATGTGTCTTGAAAACAAGCTACTAATATACAAATGTATCATCAAGCCTATTTGGACGTATGGCATCCAATTATGGGGAACAGCTTCCAATACGACAATAAAACTACTTCAACAATTCAAATCAAAAACACTTCGTAAAATTACAAATGCTCCACTATACACACCAACAAGCGATTACATGAAGAACTGGGCATAGGAACAGTCAAAGAAGAAATAATACACCAACTACAAAACTACAAACTAAGAATCGAATCACACCCAAACCTTTTAGCAGCCAATTTGATGATAAACCCAGAAACTTTCACGAGACTGAAAAGAAGAGCACCTCAAGATCTCATATAAAACAAATATGTAGAGAATCTTATATATTATCTAAAATTATAAACTAAAATTGTAACGTAATTTTATATATATTTGACCGACCACTAAATTAAATATTGCATAGTTGAATTAAGAATAATGTAAATATCAAAGTTTGGATAGAAAGCCTTAATAAATAGCAACTGAAAAAAACCGTATAACTTAGAGCTTTTGTACTGATATGCCAGGAAGCATGGACATGTCCACGAAAAATATAATATCGCTGTAAACAGGATCACAAGTAGCATCTGTATAAATTTCCAAAGGATCTTCCAACAGACCCTAAATTAAAAATATGAACTTTTGTGGGGGAGATACCCTAACCAAAAGACCGATATGGGCAATTTTCGAACTTAAACTATGTTTGGGTTAAAAATTCCACGATTTGGGATTTAAATTCAAGGCGGGATTTAAATTCTACGAGTTGGGGTTTAAAAATCTACGGGTTGTGGTTTATAATATCCTTTAAAAATTCCACGAGTTAGGGGTTAAAATTCTACGAGTTGGGATTCCAAATTCCACGATTTGAGGTTTAAAATTCCGCAAGTTGTGGTTTAAAATTTCACGAGTTGGGATTTAAAACTCTACGAGTTGGGATTCCAAATTCCACGAGTTTAAAATACCACGAGTTTTGGTTTAAAATTCCACAAGTTGGGGTTTAAAATTCCACGAGTTGGGATTTAAAATTCAACGAGTTGGATCTCAAAATTTTACGAGTTGGGGTTTAAAATTCTACGAGTTGGGATTGAAAATTCCACGAGTTGGAGTTTAAAATATACTTTAAACAAATCTACGAGTTGGGGTTTGAAATATACTTTAAAAAATTCCACGAGCTGGGCTTTAAATTTCCACGACTTGGGGTTTGAAATATTGTTTAACAAATTCCACGAGTTGTGCTTTAAAATTCTAAGAGTTGGGCTTTAAAATATACTTTAAAATATTCCGCGAGTTGGAATTTAAAATATACTTTAAAAAATTCCACGAGTTGGGGGTTAAAATTCTACGAGTTGGGATTCGAAATTCCACAAGTTGGGGTTTAAAATTCCCCAAGTTGGGGTTTATAATTCTACGAATTGGAGTTTTAAATATACTTTAAAAAATAACAAGAGTTAGGTTTTAAAAGTCCACGAATTGGGGTTAATAATTCTACGAATTGGGGTTTAAAATATACTTTAAAAAATTCCGCGAGTTGGGGGTTAAAATTCTACGCGTTGGGATTCGAAATTCCACAAGTTGGGGTTTAAAATTCCCCAAGTTGGGGTTTATAATTCTACGAATTGGAGTTTAAAATATACTTTAAAAAATATCACGAGTTAGGTTTTAAAATTCCACGAGTTGGGGTTTATAATTCTACGAATTGGGGTTTAAAATATACATTAAAATAATTCCGCGAGTTGGGGTTTAAAATTCCACGAGTTGGGTCTTAAAAAATACTTTAAAAATTCCACTAGCTGGGGTTTAAAAATCTACGACTTGAGTTTTAAAATTCACGAGTTGGCCTTTAAAATATACGTTAAAATATTCCGAGAGTTGGGGTTTAAAATATACTTAAAATATTCCTGGGGTTTAAATTTCCACGAGTTGAGATTTAAAATGTTCTTTAAATAATTCTATGAGTTGGGGTTTAAAATTTCACAAGTATAATTACATGAAATGGGGTTTAGATATACATTAAAAAATTCACGAGTTGGGGTTAAAATATATTTGAGACAAGTAAGAAAATATCAGACGGAGATACATGTACCCTCAAACTCGAAATCCGTTTCAGACAATTTGAAGTCGATCTGGCTGGCTGGTGCCCACCATAACTCTGGAATGGATCTTCCGATTCGAACCGAATTTTGCACTTGGTAACATTTCGCTCAAACGTATTATTATTTTCGAACTTAAACTAAGTTTGGACAAAATATTACGAAGGCCAAATTTTGAACCGAGTCTGTAGATCTTTTCAAGAGTTAAGGTTTTTTCACTTTTTAGGCTATTTATTCAGGAAGTATGGACTTGCCCCAGATGAAACTTGTGCCATCGTATGAGGGGCGGTGAATACAAGTTGTTACAACAAAAATCAAAGCGATTCGAGAGCAGGTCCTAAACTGAACTTCTCCGAACTTTTGTGTGGGAGATACCCGAAGAAGTGGACCGATTAAGTCCATATTAGAACCCCATCTAAGTCTGGTAGAAATATCACGATGTGCATAGAATGGGCCAAATCGGTTACTTCTTCAAGAGTTATCGTGCACACAAATTTTCCGAACATTTTAGAACTTTTGTGGGGGAGGTACCGGAAGGAGTGGACCGATATGGCCCATCTTCGAACTTAAACTAAGTTTGCACAAAATATTACGAAGGCCAAATTTTGGACTAAATCGGTTCTTCCGTTCGTGTGTTATCGTGCGCACCAGCCAGACAGACATACGGACGAACGGACATTGCTCAATCGACTCCAAATTGTCTGAAACACATTTCGTCCAAACATACTTGGGGTCTAAAACCATTATTTCGATGAGGCACATTTTGCCCGTATGAAAGTGTATATACTAGGCCGGGGCGATTTGAAAATTAAAGGGCCCTTCGCGTTTCTTATTCCTACTAGACCATATGTCTATCGTGAAAATCGAGCCTCCCGATTTTGACTTTAAGTTTTTTATCCACGTTTTTTGGACATTTTGGCATATAACAGCCAAATCATTGAGATTTTCGATGGAAGAACAACAATTGTAGGCAAGACAGTAGTTAAGAACTCTCTAATACATCGCAAAAGCATTGGAACGCTCCTTCAGGCAGTTTTGGCCTTGAGAAGGTGCAAACTTGTCGAAAATTGACGATAAATGGCACTGTGCTACCAAAGTTGACCAGAAAAAGCGTTCTGATGCAAAATTATATCGTGTTGGGATCCATGAACAAAGACAATGCCTTTAGTTCGTTTGTATCACTTCGTTTTATTTTTTTATAACGGTAAAAGTAGTGAAAATCTGGGTTTCTTACATTTTCAAATTTGACCGGACATATCTTCTTTTTTCACAAGGGATTTCTATTGATTCTTCTTCCTTTTAAAGGGGTGAATAATGTCTTTCGAACAAGTTATTATTTTTTTAAATCGGTTAATAAATGGCTAAGTTATAGTGGCTTATGTCTGAAATAGGGTGTCAAAAAAACCGGTTTTTCCAAACAAAACAGTTTTCGGTTAACCGACATTTTCAATTTTTTCTAAAACCGGTTTTCGGTTTTCACAAATTTTCAAAACCGGTTAACCGGTTTAAACCGGTTTTGCAAAATAGGTACAAAATTGCTCATAATTGATAAATATTTGATTAAAAATGTGCAGAAAGGGGTAAATTAAATAAGACGACTGTCATTATATAATTATCTCATAATATCCCTGTTATTTGACATTCAACCTCGAAGTGAGAACAGTAAAATTAAGACTGAAGTTGTGCTCTAAAAATTGTAAAAACCCTTACATATATAAAATTGTGTACCAAAAGAATTAAGTTTGCATTTTATTAAGTCTGGATTCTCCCTCATGTGTTGAGAACCTCAAATTATCGTGCCGGAATCAAACATGTATTTTGTTATCGTTACCCTTTACATCCTTAAATTCGACAAGTTCTTAGTTTACTGTACTAATTTAAAAAAATATGAGTAACTTTATTCAAACTACCTTGTAATATTATTTATATACGCAGTTTTTTCATAGATCGTTCAGTTGAACTAGATTGGCAAACTATACATTTTACACAAAATATTTTTCCAATTTAAAGGTATCTGATATTTACAACAACTCAAAACCGGGTAACCGGTTAACCGGTTTCGGTTTTGGACACCCTAGTCTGAAAAAGCCCACAAAAAACTATAACTGAATTTATAACTGAAACGCTTTTTCTGGTCAACTTTTGTAGCACAGTGCCATTTATCGACAATTTTCTACAAGTTTGCACCTTCTCAAGGCCAAAACTGCCTGAAGGAGCGTTCCAATGCTTTTGCGATGTATTAGAGAGTTCTTAACTACTGTCTTGGCTACAATTGTTGCTCTTGTGTTTGATCGAAAATCTCAATGGTTTGGCTGTTATATGCCAAAATGTCCAAAAAGCGTGGATGAAAAACTTAAAGTCAAAATCGGGAGGCTCGATTTTGACGATAGACATATGGTCTAGTAGACTTTGTTGCTCAGTTCAATCCCAGGATTGATCGATAGATTTTTTTTTATTTTTTTTAATATTTTTAAAGAACGAATTTATTAGTGGAGAAAATTTTCCATTTTTTGTAGAGAATTTTGCAGTTATTCAACATTTTCTTTAATCCCATTTGGATAGGGCTTACGGTTTCCAACAAAAATCTTGAAAACCTAAAAAAACCCTAAAAATTTGAAGTTTGACTGTGATTTGTTTAAAAATCCCTCCGGCGTTTTTATTTTTCTCATCTATGAACATTGTGGTATCAGAATCCGCAACATCTGTTCAGGTGTAAGTTCTTTTCATTTAAAGATAGTTAAGGCGCACCGTGCATGACATTGTTTTATAAGGAGGCGATACCGTCAGCGCATTGTCCCGATTTGAACTTCTATATCTCAAAAATAGTAAAACCTAGGAAAAAGTCGAAGAGCGCAATCTTGTCGAGAATTTTCACAGCTACAACATTTCTTCTTATCACATTTCGATAGGACTGGCGGTTCCCAAGCAAAATTTCGAAAATCTAAAAACGTGACCTTTGATCGCGATTTATTTAAAAATTCTGCAGGCCATTTTTTGATTTATCTCATCTATAAACATTGTAGTTTTCGAATCCGCAAAAACTTCATAGGTGTAAGTTCCTTTCATTTAAAGTCAGTTCGGGCGCATCGTGTGGTCAATGTTTTTTTTCATATTTATTCCAATATTTCGAAATTTCATCTTCAATCTCGATGAAGATGAAATTCAATGAATTTTTAAATATTTGATAAAATATGAAATAAACAAAAGCACAAACATTGACCTCAAGCTCGATTATATTCATTTTAATTTTTACTCTTAATACAAATCTCATAACCAATAGAAGGAGAACAGAATCGTTTTGAACAACATATTCACCTTTGTACACCAATTTCTGTTGACATTATTGTTGTATATGTATGTATAAGGAAGATGATTACGCCTTTGATATATCCGTGATATATACAGCTTCAACATTTCCTATTTTGTAATTTTACATTTTCATTATTTTTGATTATTTTTCCAATAATATCCCATATTGGGCTATGAGCATTATTTTTCTTATTCATTTAATTTTTTGATAATTCTTTTTAGCATTTGTTGCATTGTTTGTTATTAACATAACTTTGTTTTGATTTCTGTTAGAGCATCTTTATCCTTATTATTATGTTTGAATATTTTCACAATAACGTCAACGATAACTGCGACAATTACCACGGTTAAGTTCGCTTACTGTTGAACAAATAACAGTAGGGTACGAGGGTGCTTTCAGAAACCCCGATGCTACAACAGAATAAGTGTCATGTTTATCCTACAGATGTTGTTGTTGTATTTCGATATTATTTTTTTTTGTATTATTTTTCTCAACTTCCAACACAACAAGGCATCATTTTGTTGTTGTGGCTTTTAGTTCATTCAAAAATGAACTCTACGTAAGGTAACAATTTTCAATTCAATTCACTCATTTCCTCTACTCACTTGCTTCTGGTAAAATTTGAGTTCCCATTGGTTTACAAAAACTCCAGTTAACAAGTGTTCATTTCTTAAGGAAATTCTTGAACGGAATGAATGAATTCTCTTTTTCTGTTAGGTAGAGTTAATGTTACCGATTTCCTTTGTTAAAAGGAGATGGCTATAGTTTCGTTGTGTTTATGAAATAAAACTCACTCAAATTTATGCTGCTATGCTCTTACTCATGAGTTTTATACATCTGGGTTTGTGTGAGTGCGTTTGCATGTGTAAACGTTTATATTCGTTCATTTCATAAGACAACATGGCTTCTCACTGACTCACTCAAAGCCTAGTGTCTTAAGTAGTCACAATCGATGACAAGTATTACGGATTTGTTTCTAACCCAAAAAATTGAAACGCATTGGGATATTATTATTGATCACACAATCTGTGTCATACCGTCTATAACACACGCTAATGTTCAACTTTCCAGGGATCAAAATTTCTTGGCAAGAATTTTGTCCCAATTAGAAATGCGTCTCATTATATTAATTAGGAACAAACTATATGCGAATGACTGGATAACAGGCTTACTCTCCAAGGGAACTTTGTACATACCTACTAATATTTCTCCCAAACTAAGATCATGGACCAGAATATTTTATTCTGCATCCGATCTGTGATTTAATTGGTAGCTACAAAAAATTTCCACAGTTTATAAGAAACGATTAAAGAAAGGAAATACTTGTCAAAACAGTAGAAAACATTAACTACAGACTCAATTGAAAGATGCACATGAAATAATCAGATATTGTTTGGGAGACACAACAACTCATTAAACGCCATTACCATTTCCAAAACGATAAATGTATAGTTGGGGTGGAGTTGCCCGAAGCATGTGTATTTTTTCGTGAAGAAAAGTGGAAGCGTAACTTACAAACTCTGGACCACTAACAACAGCAGCAACCACAAAAACCTATACACATACGCATTACAACCATTGAACGCCATCAGCATCACTGTGACTATCATCATTATCTTCTTACGAAATTATAAAAAAATCAGACAATGATCAGACGATGAACACTACTTACCGGTATACATAATATGTTGGGTCCGCACATGTACATATGTATGTATGTAAATATTTTTGGATCGGCATGTTAACAAATTCAAAGCGTGCAACTATGAAATACTTGAATCGCCATATAGAATACCATTCGTTGAATAGCACTATGCAACACTGAAAATGCAAACAACTTCTAGCATGCATTTTTTGAAAGTACATATTTAGACTACAAAAACCCTAGTAGGTTTTTGTCCTGTCAGATCCAGTTCGGATTTTATGGCCTCATCTAAACCAGGCTAAATCTACACTTTTTTACATTTATCAGGCCTTCATCTCAGAAACGAATAGTAAATTGGCCTTGCTGTCTTTAGCAATATTGTAGCCCTAAACTAATAGAACTTATCTTTTGAAAAAACCATATACGAAAAACTCCATCTAGGTCATCAAAATATAGAAAATTTTACATAATTGCTGAAATTCTGGTCAGTATCGGCTAAAGTATTGGGAGTTGAACCAAGTAACCTTTTGCAAAAATTTTCCAAATAAAGTTCTCAACAATTCTTTGGGACATTCTGAAACTCTAAAATTCTAACTTCATGTTGTTTCAGCGGTATTTTGCATCATATATTTTACAACACGTATTTCAAACACAGTTTTTTTTTTTATTCGTTTATTTTTTTCATACAAAGTTTACAATTTAGGCCCCTGCGCCTGAAGGCATTATAGAGGCAAAAGATGGCAGCTAAATAACATCTTTCATATTAGATTTTAAGAATGGTTATCAGAAAATGTATGTTGTTTGTTAACCTAGAAGTGTTTCAACGTTCAGAAGTAAATATTCTTTCAGATGTTGCTTAAATGTAGACAGAACATCAATATTTTTTAATGATATTGGGAGTTCATTATATAGACTGGGACCAGCGTAGCCAATTCGCTGTTTTGTTACTTCAAAACTACATCTAGTAGTTCTCAGATGATTAGAATGTCGGGTCAGTAATCCATTTTGCGAATAGTTTGTCTCAAATCTCATTGTACCGTATCCGTGTAGAGCTTTGAACATGTACATAACTATTTGTTGTTGATATAAACCATGAACCGGAAGAACTGTTTCAGCAATGTTTTTATATAAACCTATCGTTGAATATCTTAACGGAAGATTGTAGACGAGTTTTAAGGTCTTGTTCTGGGCACATTGTAGGGAGTTTAAACTTCTGCTCATTTTGTGCGCATAAATGGGAGGCAAATAAGTTAGATGCGAGTGAATTAATGCATTATATATCATATTCTTTGTACTAGTGTTTAGTTTATTCTTAAACTTGTACAGAATGCCCGTCCCGGAAGAAATTTTTGATGCAATATTGTCGACATGAATATCCCATGACAAGTTGTTGCTCAAAGTGATACCTAAGTACTTTACATGTTGAGATTCCAAAATTGGTAGACCGTCTATGTTCACACGCATTTCTTCATTATGTTTCAGGTGCGGTTTGAATCTAATAAATTGTGTTTTGGTTGCATTTAAGACAAGTTTGTTGGTACGTGTCATATTCAATTTGCGTCTTCAGAACTGCATTGTAATTATAATTATAAAACAAACATACATCATCTGCAAACATATATAATTTACCAAAGAAATTTATGTTATCCAAGTCATTGATGTAAATTTTAAAAAGTAGAGGCCCCAGGACACTACCTTGAGGAACTCCATGATCGATTTGACGCAAACAGCTTTTATTACTTCCAATTTGAGCATATTGAAATCTAAATTGTAAGTAATCTTTCAACAAACACAATGAGCTACCAGACACACCTATACTCTCAAGTTTATGTACCAAAATGTCGTGATGAACAAGATCAAATGCCTTTGAAAAGTCGAAAAAAACACCAGCTACGCCTTTATAACCTGAATCCAGACCATTGCAAATAGTTTCCATGACATTAACCAACGCTTCTTCAGTCCCCATGCCTTTGCGAAAACCAAATTGTCGTCCATATAGGATCTGGTTTTCAGATAAATAATCTGATAATTGCTCGAAAATATTTTTTTCAAAAACCTTGTCAATGGTTGACAAAAGTGAAATTGGACGAAAATCACCTATAAATTTGGCTCCAGGTTTTTTGGCTATGGGAACAATTTTGTGTATTTTAAGACAGTTAGGATAGCATCCTTCGGAAATCATAGCATTAAATATTTTAGTCAATATTCTGGAAACTGTAGGTTGCGCAACAAGCAGCATTTTTGGTGTTATACCGTCATATCCCGCACCTTTCTTCACATCGAGAGATTTCAATACACTGTCCAAATAAGATCGCGATACCGGCTGCAGATTAAAACGGGTTCTTAACTGGCGAACAGTACGAAAAATATTAATATTGTCACCACTCTGTTGAACAATTGATTCCTTTAGTACTTTTACCGACTCCACAAAGTTTCGATTAAATGCTTCAACTTTAATCGTATCTAACGAAATACATTCACCATTTTCAGCAGTAACATCGGTTATTTGTTTTTCCTTACGTCCTAATTCTTTGTTTAGGAACCTCCATGTTTTCCTGACATCATTTTTGCACAACTTTAGCTCATTCATATAATAATTATTCATAAGAGTGTTGTTGCAACGCTTAATAACTTTGCTAATCCTTCTTAAAATTTCACGGTACTTATCCTTCTCGTTACTTTTTCTTCTCTTCTTTAAACTTTTTCTTTTATAACATATCAGAGAATACAGTTTACTGTTGGTCCACGGTGTTATCTTCTCACGTACATTTACGGTATGCTTATATAATGTCGTACACCGTGTTAGTGCCGACGATAAAATGTCCACAAAAGCCTTACATGCATTAGACGCATTATCGACATCAAAATCAGAAAGTTCCCTTTGCAGCATGTTTGACATTTTCCTGTAATCTACGTGACTCCGCTCATAACTTATATTATCGTCCGTCACAATATTCATATCATTGATACAACTTAGCCAATTGTGGTCCGACAACGCATTTTCTATGCTATGTACTGTCACTTTGTTAACCATATTACTATATACCCAATCAATTGACGTTCGACTACTTGGTCTAGTTATGAGATTATGACATGTAAACATATTCACCTGGTTAAACACACAACTAAGCTTGGCATTATTACCACTTGCGGAAAATGCATCAACATTCAAATCACCAACAAACAATGATGCAGCTGATGTAATATCATTCAAAATACATTCCAATCTATCCACAAAATATCTAAATTTGCATCTTGGGGATCTGTACACTGATACAATTTGTATACTGGTCCCCTCAACTTTGACGTCGCACAACTCTATTGCCAATACATCAAGGTTGTTCTCACTTTTATTCATTACTGTTCTGTACCGCAAACTGGATTTTATAAATATTGATGTTCCTCCATAGCCGTCAATGCGACCACAGTGAACCGCATTGTATCCAAACAAGGAGTAGAGTGATAGGTTTTGACTGGAAAACCAAGTTTCCTGCACCGCAATTATGTCAGGAAGCTTGGAAAATTCGCTTATTTCATTTTTGAAACGATTAAACTTCGCTAATGTTAACTGATAAAACACTTAAAAATTTTGAATTGATATTTTCAATGTATTCATTATAATTTGCAATATTAGAGAAATAATTAGAAATCATTTAGATAATAAAAAAAGAAAATGTAAACCAAAAAATGTAAATTATTTAATTATTTTCATTTGGTGATAAAAAGCCTGCTCCGTCGTCATCATCTTCATCGTCCTCTTCTTCCAACGTTCTAGTTCCCCTTCCAATAATGGTTTTTGACAAAAGAGAATCGACGTGGTCCATATCTTTAATTGCAATAGGTCTAGAGTTCAGTTCACACCAACAGTTTATTCTCGCATTTCGGATTTCACTACATTATTGACATTTTTATTAAATCGCCGTTGAAAAATGTACTGAAAACAACGGCATAGAGCCATTTTACAGCAATGACATGTTCCGAAGAGTTGTGTATTACATTCCAGGGAATATTTTTCGAAAATAAAATATTCATAAAAATTTAACAGTTTTGGAGATACGGTGCGAAATGTATAAAAATTGTGGAATTTTTGCATATATTTTGAAATTTGAGGCAACAAATGTAGTTTTTCGAGTTGATTATTTCTCCAAATATTTTATTCTGGTCCTTATCTACAAATATGCTTCAGATGTCAGAAGAAGATTCGCATTGGTTTCAGAGATATAGCCCCGAATTTCTTTAAAAAGTCAATATTTAACCATGTTTAGGGCCATAAAATCCGAGCTGGATCTGACACAACAAAACCCAACTTGGGTTTCTTGTCGTTTAGGTCTGTACTTTCAAAAAATCTTCAGTTCAAATTGTTTGCACAAGATCATCTTAAAAATGTTGCACAGTGTAACTTTAAATTAGTAATGATTTTAAAAATCAGTAATGATTTTAAGTATTTATGAGAGACATGCAGGGAGAGAACAGAAGAATATGGAAAGTATCACCATTCTTCTTCGAAATTTTATGGAAAATTAAAACACATACATAAGTAAATGAAGTTCTTGTTTACAATGGAGTTCAACATTAGGAAGTATGAAGAAGTTCGGGTAATAGTGAATTCCAGTTTTAAGATAATTTGAAAGGGAGAGAGAAACAGAACAAACTTGTAAATTATTAACCATATTTAGATCAACATGTACATATATAACAAGTATTAGAACTAGATATCGTAAATTTTTCATATTTGCCTTTTTAGAACGAAAGACTTAAGACACATACCTTATGTGTAGTACATAGTTGGTTACAATCTTGTATCCGTGTATCATATTTGATGAGGTTTTACCTAAGACTATAAAAAATCTTTATACATTTTTAAGATTCAATTCAAAAAACATGTTAAACTCTATCAGTCGGCTTTACTTACCGACAAAGATATAACCTCAGCCTATGTGCCTCAGCCTATTTAAACTTTCATCTACGGACAGATATAATTTATTTTGGGTCTTTTCAGAATTTTGTGGCCCTTTTCGGACATTTGAACTTGCCGACAAAAATGTAGACTAGGATTAAAGTTCAAAAGTGTTGCGTAGGAGGAATGGACTGACTAGGTCCATTATGGAAGTGGATCTAATTTTGGGAGTCATATATTTTCGAAAGATATCGCGCCCACTAGTCAGTATGCCAGGATGCATGGACTTGTCCACGGAAAACATATCTCTATAAACAGGACAACAACGAGCAGCACCGGTACACATTTCCAAAGGATTTTTGAACATACCCTAAACGTGAACTTAGACACAAAAGTTGAACTTTTGTGGGGGAGGTACCTAAGCAGAGGACCGATATGTGCCAGTTTAGAAGTTAAACTAAATTTGGACAAACTATTAGGAAATCCAAAGTTTGGACCAAATTGGTTGACCCGTTCAAGAGATATCGTCCATACCATTCTAGTGATATTTTTGAAATATTGTGGGGCGGGGGGGATTACAGGAAGTTGTGGACCGGTAATGCTCATCTTCGAACTGAAACTAAGTTTGGACAAAATATGACGAAGGGCAAATTTTAGACCAAATCGGTTGATCAGTTTGAGAGTTATCGGGCTCTCCAGCCACTACATATGGTGCCAGGGACGAAAGCAACAACAAGTTGTCTAAGAAAAATTTAAATTTTGTTTGTTTGAATAATAGGAGTAAAGGGGGGAAACTTCCAGTAGAATCAAAATTACTTCCTTATGGTATGGCATTTCATGATCAAATAATAAAAGGTCGCGGGAATCTGTACTGAATATTAAGGTCTTGAGATTTTAAACTCATTCTGTATTCAAAAACAAAAAAATGACGAGTTCAGTATTGGGCGGATTAGAGGTGCATGCAATGGCATGTATATTGGACAAAATATACGATATATCAAGAGTTTTCCGTAGAGTATATTATAATTGTTTTAAATTTTAGATAAATTTGTTGCCACTACTTAGCAGAAATACTACTAGGAGAAAATAATGGAGAAAAGTTTATTGTTGTGGTCATAAATTGTTAATATCTGCTATAATTAGCATACCCACATGAATTTTATCCTATCGTTAACAAAGTTATAGCTGAAAACAACCGTAAACGAAATTTATGCTCAAACATTAGTTATAAGGTATTAAAATCTGCTGTAATTTGTATATTGTCTCTCAACCTTTTGACAAACGATAACAATGTACATCATCAAAATAATGGCCTTTGACTTCTCATATATTTTGAGGAAATCCGTCGAGTTGATTTAGCTTAGTTCGTCAGTTTGTTTGGCTTCAGCGCATGATAACTTTCGAACGGATCAACCGATTTGTTCCATATTTTGGATCTCGCAATATTTTGTCCAAATCATATGCCATATCTATCCTCTCCTTTGGTCACTTCCCCACAAGACTTTAAGACATTTCGCTAAAATGGTGCGCACAATAACTCTCTCCACACAAAAATTCAAATATCTGATTTCACCGAAGCTTTGAACATCCTAAAATTACCTCCAAATGTACAGAAATCAAGTACCAAGATGGTCTATAAGGGACAACATCTTCGGATACCTCCCTCACAAAGGTTCAACACAAGTGCAGTTTATGCGCTGTTCGAAGATCCATTGGCCATTTTGAACAATGGTATACCTTGCGGTCTTGATATAATGATCCAAAAGCTCTAAATCTTACGGTAACTCACTAAAATGACGTCTTGACACGATAACTATCAAAAGGAATGAATTCCGAAATTAGGTCCACTTCCAAAATGGACAACATCGGTCCATTCTTTCAGGTATCTTTTCCGCAAAAGTACAAAACTTTTGCTCTTTTATCGAATTCAAATTTATGAGCACAACATAAGCATTTATTCGCGACGCCCATAATCGTGAGGTTATATACCCCAAATGCATCAATATTTTTGTCGGAAAGTTTAGTTAGCCTCAACTCACATAGGCTGAGGGTATGTCTCTGTCGGCAAATCCGGCTGATACTTTATTACTTGTTTTTCAGAAAACAAAAATTATGAATTTGATGGTTTGTAATGCCATCGAGTCCATAAACACCCACTCCTACCATTAAGTTAGAAATATGCCGGATTGTTTTCTCAAGAAGTATGAACTTGTCCCTGAAAAACACTTTTACCGTCGTAATTGAGGCAGCGAATGCAAGTTGCTGCAACAAATGTCAAAGTGATTCGAGAGTAGGTCTTAAAGTGAACTTATCCGAAATTTTGTGTGGGAGGGACCCGAGGAAGTGGACAAATACAGTCCATATTCGAACCTGATCTATATCTGGCATATATATTACGATGTGCAAGTACGGACTAAATCGTTCACTTCCATCAGGAGTTAGCATGCGTAAATTTTTTCGGAACATTTTTGCAATTTTGTGGGGTACCCGAAGGCGTGAACCGATATGGCTTATCTTCGAACTTAAACTAAGTTTGAACAAAAGGCCAAAGTTTGGAGCGAATCGGCAGATCCGTTCGAGAGTTATCTTGCGCTCCAGCTAGCCAGACAGACAGACGGACGGACATGGCTAAATCAACTCCAAATTGTCTGAAACTTTTCCCCTTTTGAAAGTCAATATGCCCTCGTTAGTCTAAAGACTGATGGTAGTATTATTTTACAAATTTTATTTATCAGCACTTTGGACAATTTTTGGAAGTCACAGTAAGCACCCAGCAAACCAATCGTACCGACATCGTAACGAAATCGGAACAAAATTCGGACGATACGTCCGATATCTGATCCGAAATCGTAACGATATCTTAACGAAAGTTGTATGAAGTGGTTGACATAATTTCCGAACGAAATGTCTTAGCGACATCGGATCGATTTCGGTCCGATTTCGTAACGAAATCTGAAGAAAATCCTTGGGAAATTCGGAAAGGAAATTTCTTTCCGACATTCGTTCCGAAATCGGAACGAAATCGGTACAAAATCTGAACTATTTCCTATCCGAAAAATCGTTTAGAAATCGGAACGAAATCTGAACGACTTTGCTTCCGAAATTGTTCAGACGTGTCGGACATCAGACATTTGGTTTGCTGGGCAGATATATAACTGAATCTAGCTTTAGAGCCATAAGATATAACCAAAATTACATAACCTTTTGTTTCTCGCTTATTTTATCATCATATCATTGCATATGCGGAATTCTGGGTGAAATCGGACACTTTCGCAAAAATGGTTTTTGATTTCCTTTATTTGCTTTATTTTAGTATATTTTCTGATTTTTTTTTGACTAACGGCTCCCGAGAGATCGTGCCTTGAAAATGTCGAAATCTGTAAAAACTACCTGAAAATTAATACTCATAACTTATTTAATATTGGTCAAAATAGAAAAAATCTCTTTTTTATTTTTTTTTTGTTTTTATCAGATATAACGGCCTTTTTTAAACAGCCTTTTTGAGAGATCACGCGTGAGTCGTGTCACGTGTTCATGTTATTTTTGTTTAGTACTGTTTGACATTTTATCATTTAGTACTTTTTTACGAAAATTCGCGTCATGTGGGGAGTGTGTTTCGAGGCTAATAAATTTCAGTGATGAGGCACATTTCTGGCTTTATAGGTATGTAAAGAAGCCACATTTGGAAATAAGAGCAGCTTAAAGAGATTCAAGAGATGCCACTACATCCACATAAAATAACGGTTTGTGGGTCGGTGGAATCGTCGGACCGTATTTCTTCAAAATCATGCCGGTTAGGACTTCATTGACATTGGCGACCCTTATTGCGCCGTGATAACCGACTATTTGATGTCTGAAATTGAAGCTCGTAATCTTGGCGACATTTGGTTTCAACAAATCGGTGCCACCTCCCACACATCGCATCAATCAAAGGATTTATTTAAAGAACACCTCGGTGATCACGTTTTGGACCATATCACTCCGTTCGACTTTTTCCTGTGATAATATGTAAAGTCAAAAGTGTACGTCGAAACATCAGACGTGCCATTCGGCAGCTACCAGTCCAAAAGCTTGAATGAGTCATTGAACATTGGACTCGACAGATGGACAGTCTGAGACGTAGCCTCGTCCAATATTTGTTAAAATAATCTGCAAAAAAATAACTGTCATCGAAAGTTATTTCAAATTATTAAAAACATTTCCCATTCAATTTGATTTTTCTGTGTTTTTTCTTTAAAAAAGGATCAGCCTTTAAAATAAAAAATAGAATAAAAATTTGCAGAGATGCAGGATACTATTTTCGCGATTCAATATTTAAAACTACTATTGATTACGATTGATTACACATTTTTAAGTCCTATTTGATAGTGGAATTCGAATAATTACTATTTTTTCTAAATTTTGTTTAAATTTGTTGATAAAGGTTTTTCTTTATATCAGTGTAAACAATTTGTTATTTTACCAAAAAAAAAAATATAAAGTTAAATTTTTAATATTTATTTTGTTGTT
The DNA here is from genome assembly GCF_047663935.1 of Musca autumnalis. Taxonomy (NCBI): domain Eukaryota; kingdom Metazoa; phylum Arthropoda; class Insecta; order Diptera; family Muscidae; genus Musca; species Musca autumnalis. The sequence goes on from NW_027411644.1 coordinate 279,029,017, forward strand.
TTATTTAGGAATTTATCGTAAACATCTTAAAAACTTCTTCAGTTTTTGCTTTTGAAAATGATTTACCAATTTTTGTACCAGCCGGGCAAAAAACTAACTAAATTGATAATCAAATAACTACAGCTTGGGAATTATGTGAAAGAGCATCCGAGCCAAAAAATCTACCAAATATTAAAGTTATATTTTCTCTAGAAGATTATTACTTAAATACGAAGTAGGACACACAAACTTCATTCAGTAATACCTACTAATGCTGGTAAACTAATTGCTAAACCATTCTTAAAATCGCAAAATGGAGAAGTTTTTAAGATGCTTAAGATAAATTCCTATATCTTATCAATTTCATTTAATAAAGCATATATCACATCAATTACAAGTGGTTTGTGCGTGACCTTATTCAATATTTAAATGGAATACAAATTATTTTAGTTATTAATAGACAAAAGTTAATTCATTCGTGCAACAAGAAATACTTAAAAAATACTTTTTTAATTTCAAAGTATCTTTTCACAAAAATATATTTTCAAATTACTTTGTGCGAAATAATGGAATAAACGTTATTTTAATCATTAATGGGCAAAATTATATTCCTTCTGGCAACAGCAAATCATTTTTGAGAAATAAAGGTCAAAAATGCATAACCCTAGTGCTCCTACATTTGCATAAAAATAATATGAAATATATTTTCACCACAAACACCCATACGCTGTAAATCATCGGCATGAAAGTGTGATGCACATATTAAATTAATTAACGTGATTGTCTTGTTTTTCATTTTCTCCTGTCAACTTGTTTGCATTTTACCACACTCTCTGACAGTGCAAGACCCCATAAGATTGGCAAAGTGTCAAGTATTAATTACAAGGGAAAACAAACGGAAATGTAAACCAAGTGTGGTGATATGATGTGTGTAAAACAAAAGACTTAAGACACAAACGCAGCAGGCATTGTTATAAACCGTCAGCAACATTTGCCAATTAAAAAAATCGAAAAAATGATTTTTGCTCTATTTTGAAATATAAGTAGCATAGAATATGTGGTAAAAGTAAAAATGTAAAGCGATGGGAAGAGTATTGACTGAGATATGATCGTTGAAAGGAACGAATCCGATGTGTTTTATATATGAAAAAAAAATTAATTCATTTTTCTCGTGATTGCAATTTTCAAACCAGTATTCACTCTAGTTCGAAAACGAATGAACTGATCTTCTTATATTTTTGTGGGCTCCTACATAGCTTTGGATATATATACTTTAATAATGTGCCCCGTAGAAGTAATGATTTTATTATTGTGTGAAAGTGCAGCTTAACGACTTGTCGCGGATCGTCTGATGGTCGAAAAACACAAGAAATCATCATATCCGCACTTCTCTCGATAATGTTCCGAATGTTCCTTCATACCACTAACACACAAAAATTCAGAATTATTTTTTCCAATATTTCATTTACCATCCAAAATAGTAGCAATTTTTGCAAAATCATTGTTTGGTAGGCGTATAATAGGTTTCGAAACAACATTAAATATTGACTTTCTAAAACTAACAACATTGTTCCTTGTTATTTGGGTGCCCATCGGTAGCATGAATAGCTACTGAATGTCATATTGAAAAAGAAAACGGAAGAAGAATGTGGAAAACAACACAATAAAAACACCCGAATTTAAAACAAAGGGCATCTAGCAAACGTATCAGAACAAATGATTTTTGCGGTTTAAACATTTTGTTTCCACTCTTTACCCAACAATAGTTTATTTCTCTAAAAGCCCATTTTCTGTTAGCCAATATACACAACATGGGGTCTCGAACAGGACTCTCAATCATGACTCGTTATTTTATTGTTAACATTTTGGAAAAAGGATTTTCTAACCACTTGGGGCGTAGTACATTTGTGACACAAAAACAATACATCTGACAACAATTGCAAACAGTAGTTACTTGCAATTTTTGTAATTCTATGAGGTCAATAGTTCATATTTGCAATGACATTGATATATTTTGCAATACTTAGAAAATTATCAAACAAAATATTTGAATACTACTTTACAAAATAAATTTATTATTTAAATGCAAGCGTGATATCATGTGTAGATACATACATACAGTTTACAGATTAAAAGTTAGTAGAAAAGGCACGGAGTATATAACCGTTGTAGTATATTCAGTAGTTAATCCGCTACTATTATCCACGATCCTTAAGTCGTGTTAACGTTCTCCAGAATTCTATATACCGGGGTCTAGGAATTTCTCTTCGTAGAGTCCCCCGAATTTTGGGAAAACAGACTTGTAATACACTTTCGACATTGTTGTATAGGGTATGAAAATGTATGATCACTAATATCCAAAAACGGATTTTCATATTAATAAAAAAATTATTTTCTACAAGTTGTATTCAAATATTTTTACGTTGACACCTTTCTGAGTATCAAAACATATGTCAATGTCATTGCAAATATGGAATACTAACCTCATAGAGTTAAAAATTGCAAGTAATAACTGTTTGCCAGACGCATTGTTTTAGTGTCACAAATTTTTTACGTCTCAAATGGGTAGGAAATCGTTTTTTTAAGATTCCACTTCGAAAATAACAAATCATGATTGAGAGCCCTCTTCAAGACACCATGTTGTGTCAATTGACTAACTGGTATTGGGCTTAGGAGGAAATAAACAATTGTTGGCCAGAGAATAAACCCGCAAACATTATTTGTACTGATTTCTGGTGTATTTTATGAATGTATTATAGTTCATTCTCGCCTTTAAGTTTTCTTTCCGTTTTCTTTTGCAACATGACATTCAGTAGCTATTCATTGTACTAATGGATACACAAGGAGCGAAGAAAAAAGTTATTACATTTAGGAAGTCATTATTTGATGTTGTTTGGAAACCTAATATACGCATACCAAACAATGATAATGCAAAAATTGTAAATGCAAATTTTAAAGTGATATTGTCATACCTGATTTTGCCCATATTCTCAACTTTACTATCTAATTAAATGATAATTGGCTGGAGTAAATTAAACATAGAAAACATTTCTTTTAGGAAAGTTATTCGCATGTCAAATTATATTGTACATTTGTCCAATTTTGATGAAATTTGAAATGTGTGACGGAATTTGAAATAGTTGCAGAATTATATTGAACTCGGTTTCTTACGCCAAAAAATACCGTTATACTCGTATTACTATTCATGTCTTCAGTGTCACTACATGTGCATGATCAGTGTTTTGTCTCTACTGAACAATACAAAATTTTGAGTGACTATCCTTTTGTTGAACAGGTGCGATATGCTTTTGTACCCTCAGCATTTATGCTAACGAGGGTATATCAGGAAAAATGTCTAAAATCGTCTTTTCCATTTCAAAAAAATCAAAAAAATTTTGATGCTACATCTACGATTTTTGGTACATAGACTAAGAAAAAAATCGTCATTCCAAATCTGTTTTCGTTACCAACTTTGATCGTTGCGCGCAAAAGATATGACCGTTTTAATTATGCTAATTAGAAAAAATTGTAAAAAAAATCGCGGCTTAATATAGTAAGCTGTTGTATCCTATTATCATTAACTGAATTCGCACCCTTTGCGATGATGCAAAAAAAACCGAAAAGTTTCAATGGATACGCGAAAAATTAAATTTGTTAAATAATTTCAGGTATTTACAAACATATTTTTGAAACAATAGCACTTAAGGTAAGGTCACATTAGGCAAATATTTGCTCCAGCGACCGGCATTGTGCACTTACTGAGATCAAGTGAGTGTTATAATACATTGAATTTATGCTCACTTGCTCTCAGTAAGCGCACACTGCCGGTCGCTGGAGCAAATATTTGCCTAATGTAACTGTACCTTTATACTTACAAAAAATATATAAAACAAGTAAAAAAGTATCAGTTGGCTTTGCCGACAGAGATATACCCTCAGCTTGTGCATATTGAAACAATTTTTCCCAAAAAAAATTATTTACGGGGTCTTAAAAATTTTGGGCGTTTGAACCGACAAAAATGTTGATTAGGATTAAAGATCAAAAGTTTTGCGGAGGAGATACTAAAAGGAATGGATCGACATTGACCGTTATGGAAGTGGATCTCCAGCCACTACATATGGTGACTATGGGGTTTTTACACCCTTCGGGCTGTTTGCTCAAGAAGTATAGACTTGCCCCTGAAAAAACTTTTACCATCGTAATTGAGGCAGTGAATGCAAGTTGCTTCAACAAAAATCAAAGTTATTCGATATCAGGTCTTATAGTGAACGTATCCGAAATTTTGTGTGGGAGGTACCGGATGGAGTGGACAAACACAGTCCATATTTGAACCTGATCTATATCTGGTAGATATATTAGGATGTGTAAAGTATGGACCAATTCGGCCACTCCCTTCAAGAGTTACCGTACGAACAATTTTTCCGAACATTTTCGAACTTTTGTGGGGGAGGTACCTGAAGGAGTGGACCGATATGGCTTATCTTCGAACTTAAACTATGTTTGGACAAAATATTACTAAGGCCAAATGTTGGACCGAATCGGCAGATCCGTTCTAGAGTTATCTTGCGTTCCAACCACCTCACGCGGTGTCATAGGGGTTTTTTGCAACTTTCATGCTATGGGGTGCAGTGAATACAAGTTGCTACAACAAAAATAAAATCGATTCGAGAGCAGGTCATAAAGTTCACTTTTCCGAAATTTTGTGTGGGAGGTACCCGAAGGAGTGGACCGATTGAGTCCATATTGAAACCTTATCTAAGTCTGGTACACATTTCAGGATGTGCAAAGTATGGACCAAATCGGTTACTCCCTTCAAGAGTTATCTTGCGCACAAATTTTCCGAACATTTTTGAACTTTTGTGTGGGAGGTACTGGAAGGAGTGGACCGATATAGCCCATCTTCGAACTTAAACTAAGTTTGGACAAAATATTACGAAAGCCAAATTTTGGATCGAATCGGTTGATCCGTTCGAGAGTTATCGTGCGATCCAGCCAGCCAGACAGACAGACGGACGGACATTGCTCAGTCGACTCCAAATTGTCTGAAACACATTTCGTCCAAACATACTTGGGGTCTAAAACCATTATTTCGATGAGGCACATTTTGCCAGTATGAAAGTGTATATACCCTCGTTAGCATAAATGCTGAGGTATAAAAAATCATACATTAGAAATTTTATCTCTGAAGTGTATTCTTTAACTTCTTCTTTGAACATTATACTCTATATTGTATTGTAAAGCCACTAATTGAAAATTGACTTAAAAAAACTCGTTTCCTTCAACGATTTTGTCCTATTTTTATACCCTAACGTATAAATGTTACCTCCAGGTCCCAAACACATTTTTATACCATCAGCATTTATGCTAACGAGGGTATATAGACTTTCATACGGGCAAAATGTGCCTCATCGAAATAATGGTTTTAGACCACAAGTATGTTTGGACGAAATGTGTTTCCGACAATTTGGAGTCGATTTCGCAATGTCCGTCTGTCTGTCTGGCTGGCTGGTGCGCACGATAACTCACGAACGGATGAACCGATTTAGTCCAAAATTTGGCCTTCGTAATATTTTGTCCAAACTTAGTTTAAGTTCGAAGATGGGCCATATCGGTCCACTCCTTCCGGTACCTCCCCCACAAAAGTTCGAAAATTTGTGCGCACGATAACTCTTAAAGGAAGTAACAAATTTGGTCCATACTTTGCACATCGTAAAATTGCTACCAAACTTAGATAAGGTTCCAATATGGACTCAATGGGTCCACTCCTTCGGGTACCTCCCTACTAGTTTCATCAGGGGCAAGTCCATACTTCCTGAGAAAATAGCCTGAAAGGTGCAAATAACCCCTATGACACCGGGTGTAATGGTTGGAGCGCAAGGTAACTCTCGAACGGATCTTCTGATTCGGTCCTAAATGTGGCTTCGTAATAAATTTGGGCAACTCCTTCAGGTACCCCCCCCCCCATGTTCAAAAATGTTCGGAAAAATTGTGCCCACGATAATTCTTGATGGGAGTGACCGATTTGGTCCATAGTTTACAGATCCTAATAAATCTACCAGGTATAGATCAGTTTCGAATATTGACTATATTAGCTCACTCCTACGGGTACCTTCCACACAAAATTTTGGATAAATTCACTTTAAGAACTGCTCTCGAATCACTTTGATTTTTGTTGCAGCAACTTGCATTCCCTGCCTCAATTACGATAGTAAAAGTTTTTTTAGGGGGAAGTCCATACTTCTTGAGAAAATAGTACTGGCTGGAGAGCTCGAACCGAATACTGCGTTCTTCCACACTTTGGATATTGTAATATTTCTTTGAATATTAGATTAAATTCGAAGGTGATGCTAATAGGTCTACTCCTTTCTGTTCTTAAATATTCGCTTAAACGGTACGCACGATGTCTCATAAACTTTGCAACCGATTTGGTCCAAACTTTAAATCACTAAATATTGTCAAAACTTAGTTTACGTTCAAATTTGGGGGCTGTCTGTCCAATCTTTGTGGTACCACCTACACAAATGTTAAAATTTTTTGTATGGTTAAGGGTCTGTTCGAGGATCCTTTGGACCTTTTTGCCAAAGGTTATCCTAGTGGCCCTGTCATAAAAAAGCCCTATCTATCGATCTCCCCGCAAATGTTTGAGCTTTAATCCTATTTATACTTTTGTCGGTTCATACGCCCAAATATTTTGAAAACTCCCCTAAATACATAAGTTTTTTGGGAAAAAACTACTTCACTCCACACAAGCTGAGGGTATATCTCTGTCGGCAAAGCCGACTGATACTTTTTTATTTTATATATTTTTAAACGCAAATTAAAAAAAAAAACAAATAAAAAATATCAGACGGAATCTGCGACAGAGATATACCCCCAGCCTGTGTGAAGTGAAAAACGCTTTTCCCAAAACGTATGTTTTTAGGATTATTTAATGGATTATTTTTTTCTATTTTGATTACGAAGAAAAACGTTGATTTTTTTAACAATTTTTTAAACGTTAATTTTTTTAATAATTTTTTTTAAATATGGATTTTTTAAAATATTTTTTTAAACGTGCATTTTTTAAATATTTTATTAAACGTAGATTTTTTTTTTAATTTTTATACGCAAATTAAAAAAAATAAAAAATATCAAACGGCATTGGCGACAGAGGTGGACCCTCAGCCTGTGTGAAGTGAAAAAGTTTTTCCCAAAACGTATGTTTTTAGGGGGTTTCCAAATTTTTGGTTTTTTGGTTTGATTTGAATTAAAACACAAAAGTTTTGCGGAGTAATGGACCGACATAGTCCATTTTGGAAGTGAGTCTTATTTTGGGAGTCATTCCTCTCGTTAGATATCGATATTACGTCCAAAAGCTCTAAATTATATGGTAACCAACAGATCAATGACAGGTGGGAGTCATTTCAGTTGGTCACCACAGAATTTAGAGCTTTTAGACCATCTTATCTGGAAACATGTACTTGCCTACAAAAAGAAACATAATATCGTTGTAAACAGGGCCACTAGTTGTACCTTCGGTAAAATGTTCCAAAGGATCCTCGAACATACCCTTAACCGCGCTTAAACAAAAATGTTGAACATTTGTGTGGGTGGTGTAGACCGATAGGGCCCACTTTCCAATATACACTAAGTTTGGACAAAATATTTCGAGATCCAAAATTTGCACCAACTCAGTTGCTCCGCTTATGAGATATCGCGCGTACCATTTTAGCGAATATTTTGGAATTTTCGTGGGGGAGGTACAGGAAAGAGTGGACCTATAAACAGCACCTTCAAATTTTATTTAATATTCGAAGAAATACTACGATATGCAGAGCGTGGAGCAACGCAGTATTCGGTTCGAGTGTTGTCGTGAGCACCAGCCACTACACATGCTATCCGTACGGGTTTTTTGAGAAGTATGGACTTGCCACTCAAAAAAAATTTGTATCATTGTAAAAGGGGCTTTGAGTGCAACAAAAATCAAAACGATTCGAGAGGAGGTCCTAAACTGCAACTCTTCCGAATTTTTGTGTTTGCGGGGTACCCGAAGGAGTGGACCGATATATTCCATATTTCAACTTAATCTATGTCTGGCAGAAATATTACGATGTGCAAAGTATGGTCCTAATCTGTAAGTTCCTTCGGGAGTTATAGTGCGCATAATTTGTAACTTTTGTAGAGGAGGTACCGATATGGCCCATCTTTGAATTTAAACTAAGTTTGGACAAAATATTACAAAATCCAAATTTTGGACCAAATCGGTTAACCCGTTCGAGAGTTATCATGCGCTCCAACCAGCCAGACAGTCAGATGCAGGAAATTTGCTAAATTTAATCCAAAGTGTCTGAAACAGTTATACGATGAACCATTGAAATGACAAGTGGGCGCGATGTTATGTTTGATCTCAAAATAAGATCCACTTCCATAATGGACTATGTCGGTCCATTCCTTCGAGTTCCTCCTCCGCAACACTTTTGAACTTTAAACTTCAAAAGTTCAAATGTCAAAAAGGGCCACAAAATTCTGAAAAGACCCTAAATACATTCGATCTGTCCCAAGATGAAAGTTTCAATTCACATAGGCCGAGGGTATATCTCAGTCGGTAAAGCCGACTGATACTTTTTTTACTTGTTTACATTAATATGACCACAGCTTCCGCTCAAATTATAATTTTAAGAAATCCATCGGTGAATCGTGCTAGAACAGTTTATTTAACCTAAATGCGTTTAAAAGTTATGGTATATTACAACAATTCGCGAGTTACAATACCCCGTACCTCAGTTTCAACATAAGTAAATTTTCTACAAAAAGGCCGATATCTCCTTCAGCACAACTGACTGATACTTTCTTGCTTGTTCCGTAAGTACATTTCTTCTCTGTCCTCTTCTCTATCGCTTCAGTATCCATATGACACTACTCATCATATCATAGAGGAGATTTTGGTACGAACGTATAGTTTTTGGATATGCTTTTTATATTCTTTGCCACTACGTCCCCACATTATCGCTACAAGGATTAGGCTACTGATATTTATTGTTTTTGTAGCTTCAAGACACCTACGTTTTTAAACTTTTTATGGTCTGTAGCGGTGTTTTGTCTCTAATGACTTCAAGTTAGGTCAGGTGCAAGTGTAATTTTAAAGCCATCGATTCGTAATTGTTTCCGTAGCTTCTACTAAATTTAGCGTAAGTAACTTCCAATTTAGTTCACTTCAATATAAAGTCACTTTAACTGTAATGTTTATCTCAAAACACTGACATTTAATCCGTAGTACAACTACTGTGATCTTGACAAAGTTCATGGTTCTATGTATCCATGGAATATTCTAACAGTTAAAAAAACTCTACAGATTCTTTTTATACACCCTTTTCTTCACGGATTCAGGGAATATTAATTTCGAGGAAATGTAAAAGATTTTCCTTGTATTATATATTTGAACTCCCAGTTATTCTCGCATTCTCTATAACCGTTATTTTGTGTGTTGTTTCCTGAAACATTGACAAAACCCCAAACAATAAAGGCGAAAAACTCACACAGACATTTCATGGCCCTACTCAAACAAACAAATATTTGGACAAATTCTTTGGAATTCTTTTCTTTGGTTTGGTGTGGTGGCTACCGCTGCTACTGTCACAGCATTTCCATGTGGACCACAATGACAATTTATGAGACTTAAATGGATGACAGATAGACAGTCGGAATGGTCATTGGGTAAACATAACCTTATTGTTCTACCTTATCGCCATCAGATGCCCGCATCAGATATCGTGGCCTTTTCTCTCTGTGTTGCTTTAAATACCCCAACAAGGCTGATGTGTTATTTGTGTACATGAGAATGTGGCCAAAGCGGATGTGGACAAAAAGATCTATGTGCTCGCGATTAAAGTATTAACTGTGGTTAATGGGCAGCCAGCAAACATACAAGTTAGTGGCCAGAAATCAAATATGTATCCAGACATGAACAAGTGGTGTCATGTTGAGGAATACATGCTGCTGCTTCTTCGTCTTAGCTTTTGGACAAGTCATCTTGAATCCAACATAAACCCCAGCTAGTGATAGCTGCTTACATGCAATCAGATTATCATTCAACCACACATCTTCAAGTTCCCCAAACAACAAAGTCTGCTGCTTAGTTTTTTTTATTCCAAAGTAAGGAATGATTGAAGAAATTCACCTGTTCATCGCTCACTATCCTCTTTACACTGTCTGTTTGTCTGTCTGCTTCTGTCAAGTTAAGTGTTAATATTTGTTTGTTTAATCATTTTAAAGTGGCAGTGATACACTGGCGCTTATAATGACATGACTGTGTGCGTTCACCGTCAAACCACTCGACTTTTCATCTATCCCCACTCAGTCGTCATGGTGTTAGCTTTACTTTTAACTGCATTTCGAAAAGAAAATATGTTTGTCTTCTTTTTTGTATTTTCTTACGAATTATGATTTTCCTTACAATGAATATAAACATTGGAGCTTACATCGCCGATGTGTAAACTCATTTGTTCTTAGTCACACACCGAAGTTACACTCATTTGGGGTTAGACAAGTGCAACTCATGCTTATGTTACCACTTGGAAGAATGCAGATACATGAGTACGTCATTGGTAAACTTGAACAAGAGTATGATTTCTGAATGTCTCTCAATCCCAATAATCCACAAATTCCCATGGAATCAATATCAACATTATATGACATGTATGAACAGTCCTATATACATATATTTTCACGAAAGGCCAGGAGGACTTTGTATAAAAGAGTAGAAGGAACAAAGGGTATTTTTATAAAAGATCTGTAGGTCTTCTCATAAAGAACCGGAAAGTCCTCTTACAGAAAACCGAAAAGTCCTGTTATAAAAGTCCGAAAGGTCCACATATAGAAGAGCAGCTGGTATTCCTATAGCAGAAAATAAGGTATTCTTCTAGAAGAATAGAAGCTCTTCTTGAAGCAGACTAGACGATCTTTTTATTAAAGACCAGAAGATCTGCTTATAGAACAGAAACGGCTTCTTATGGAAAACATCTTATAAACTCTGCAAGGTGCACTTATAAAAGGTCAAATGGTCTTCTTATAGAGGAAAAAAGTTTTTCTTATAGAAAAACAGAAGGTTTTCTTAAAGAAGACAGAAAATTTTTCTGCTGATATACCTAAGGGTCGTCTTGTAGAAGACCGCAAGGTCGTCTTATAGACCACAAAGGATTTCTATAGGAGACCCGAAGATCTTCTTATAGAAGAACAAGAGGTTTTCATATAGCAGACCAGAAGGTATTCTTATAAAAGAAGAGACAGTCTTCTTATAGAAGAATATACTAGAAGGTCTTCTAAACGAACACAAGGAAGTTTTCTTATAGAAGACCAGAGAGTAGAAAGTATTCATATAGAAGACCAAAAGGTCTTAATATTAAAGACCAGAATATGTTATAGAAGACCAGGGGGAAGAAAGAAGTAGACCTTCTTATAGAAGACCGGAAGGTCTTCTTAAAAAGACCGGAATTTTTTCTTATAGAATACCGGAAGGTCTTCTTATAGAAGACCGGAAGGTCTTCATATAGAATACCGGAAAGTCTTCTTATAGAATAGCGGAAGTTTTTCTTATAGAAGAAAACCGGAAGGTCTTCTTATAGAAGTGCAGAAGGTCTTCTTATAGAAGAGCGGAAGCTCTTCTTATAGAAGAATACCGGAAGGTCTTCTTATAGAATATCGGAAGGTCTTCTTATAGAAGAGCGGAAGTTTTTCTTATAGAAGACCGAAAGGTCTTCTTATAGAAGAGCAGAAGGTATTCTTATAGAGGAGCGGAAGGTCTTCTTATAGAAGAGCGGAAGGTCTTCTTATAGAAGAGCGGAAGGTCTTCTTATAGAAGAGCGGAAGGTCTTCTTATAGAAGAGCGGAAGGTCTTCTTATAGAAGAGCGGAAGGTCTTCTTATAGAAGAGCGGAAGGTCTTCTTATATAAGACCGAAAGGTCTTCTTATAGAAGAGCGGAAGGTCTTCTTATAGAAGAGCGGAAGGTCTTCTTATATAAGACCGAAAGGTCTTCTTATAGAAGAGCGGAAGGTCTTCTTATAGAAGAGCGGAAGGACTTCTTATAGAAGAGCGGAAGGTCTTCTTATAGAAGAGCGGTAGGTCTTCTTATAGAAGAGCGAAAGGTCTTCTTATAGAAGAGCGGAAGGTCTTCTTATAGAAGAGCGGAAGGTCTTCTTATAGAAGAGCGGAAGGTCTTCTTATAGAAGAGCGGAAGGTCTTCTTATATAAGACCGAAAGGTCTTCTTATAGAAGAGCGGAAGGTCTTCTTATAGAAGAGCGGAAGGTCTTCTTATATAAGACCGAAAGGTCTTCTTATAGAAGAGCGGAAGGTCTTCTTATAGAAGAGCGGAAGGACTTCTTATAGAAGAGCGGAAGGTCTTCTTATAGAAGAGCGGTAGGTCTTCTTATAGAAGAGCGAAAGGTCTTCTTATAGAAGAGCGGAAGGTCTTCTTATAGAAGAGCGGAAGGTCTTCTTATAGAAGAGCGGAAGGTCTTTTTATAGAAGAGCGGAAGGTCTTCTTATATAAGACCGAAAGGTCTTCTTATAGAAGAGCGAAAGGTCTTCTTATAGAAGAGCGGAAGGTCTTCTTATAGAAGAGCGGAAGGTCTTCTTATAGGAGACCAGAAGGTCTTCTTATAGAAGACCGAAAGGGATTCTTATAGAAGAGCAGAAGGTCTTCTTTTAGAAGAGCAGAAGGTCTTCTTATAGAAAACCGAAAGGTCTTCTTATAGAAGAGCAGAAGGTCTTCTTATAAAAGAGCAGAAGGTCTTCTTATAGAAGAGCGGAAGGTCTTCTTATAGAAGAGCGGGAGGTCTTCTTATAGAAGAGCGGAAGGTCTTCTTATAGAAGAGCGGGAGGTCTTCTTATAGAAGAGCGGAAGGTTTTCTTATAGAAGAGCGGGAGGTCTTCTTATAGAAGAGCGGAAGGTCTTCTTATAGAAGAGAGAAAGGTCTTCTTATAGAAGAGCGGTAGGTCTTCTTATGGAATACCGGAAGGTCTTCTTATAGAATATCGGAAGGTCTTCTTATAGAAGAGCGGAAGGTCTTCTTATAGAAGAGCGGAAGGTCTTTTTATAGAAGAGCGGAAGGTCTTATTATAGAAAAGCGGAAGGTCTTCTTATAGAAGAGCGGAAGGACTTCTTATAGAAGAGCGGAAGGTCTTCTTATAGAAGAGCGGAAGGTCTTCTTATAGAAGAGCGGAAGGTCTTCTTATAGAAGAGAGGAAAGACTTCTTATAGAAGAGCGGTAGGTCTTCTTATAGAAGAGCGGAAGGTCTTCTTATAGAAGAGCGGAAGGTCTTCTTATAGAAGAGCGGAAGGTATTCTTATAGAAGAGCGGAAGGTCTTCTTATATAAGACCGAAAGGTCTTCTTATAGAAGAGCGGAAGGTCTTCTTATAGAAGAGCGGAAGGTCTTCTTATAGAAGAGCGGAAGGTCTTCTTATAGAAGAGCGGAAGGTCTTCTTATAGAAGAGCGGAAGGTCTTCTTATAGAAGAGCGGAAGGTTTTCTTATAGAAGAGCGGAAGGTCTTTTCATAAAGGACCAGAACGTCTTCTCATAGAAGACCAGAAGGTCTTTTCATATAAGACCAGACGCAATTATCATAGAAGACCAGACGGTCTTCTTATAGAATTCGGAAGGTCTTATTATAGAAGACAAGAAGGGCTATTTATAGAAGACCAGAAGGTCTTCCTATAGAGTACCAGAAGGACTTCCTATAGAAGACCAGAAGGTCTTCTCATACCAGGTCTTCTTATAGAAGACCAGAAAGTCTTCTTTTAGAAGACCAGAAGGTCTTCTTATGGAAGAGCAGAAGGTCTTCCTATAGAAGACCAGCAGATATTCTCATAGAAGACCGGAAGGTCTTCTCATAAAAGACTGGAAGGACTTCTCATAAAAGACTGGAAGTTCCTCTCATAAAAGACCGGAAGGACTTCTCATAGGAGAACAGAAGGACTTCTCATAGAAGACCATTAGGTCTTCTCATAGAAGACCATTAGGTCTTCTCATAGAAGACCAGAAGGTCTTCTTATAGAAGACCAAAAGGTCTTCTTATAGAAGACCAGAAGGTCTTCTTATAGAAGACCAGAAGGTCTTCTCATAAAATACCAGAAGGTCTCATAGAACACCAGAACGTCTTCTCATAGAAGACCAGAAGTTCTTTTTATAGAATTCAAGAAGGTATTCTTATTAAAGACAACCAGGTATTCCTATAGAAGACCAGAAGGACTTCCTAAAGAAGACCAGAAGGTATACTCATAGAAGACCAGAATGTCTTCTCATAGAATACCAGAATGTCTTCTCATAGAAGACCAGAATGTCTTCTCATAGAAGACCAGAACGTCTTCTTATAGAAGACAAGAAGGGCTACACGCAGAGAAGAGATATTGTAGGAGCAATCATATTCCAAGAACAAAATAGTGTATTGTAAAAGTCTGAAAATATATATTGTTGGTACAACAATATATTTTGTGTCATTATGATGCCTGACACAAAATATATGGTTGAAACAACAATACATATTTTCAGATTTTTACAATACATCATTTTGTTCTTAGAATATGAATGCTCCTACAATATCTCTTCTCTGCGTGTACTTATAGAAGACCAGAAGGTCTTCTTATAGAAGACCAGAAGGTCTTCTTATAGAAGACCAGAAGGTCTTCTCATAAAATACCAGAAGGTCTCATAGAAGACCAGAACGTCTTCTCATAGAAGACCAGAACGTCTTCCCATAGAAGACCAGAACGTCTTCCCATAGAAGGCCAGAAGTTCTTCTTATAGAATTCAAGAAGGTCTTCTTATAAAAGACAACCAGGTATTCCTATATTGTTGGTACAACAATATATTTTGTGTCATTATGATGCCTGACACAAAATATATGGTTGAAAAAACAATACATATTTTCAGATTTTTACAATACACAATTTTGTTCTTAGAATATGATTGCTCCTACAATATCTCTTCTCTGCGTGTACTTATAGAAGACCACAAGGTCTTCTTATGAAGAATATCACAAAGTTTTATAATGGAAGAAGACCACAAGGGGTTCTTATGGAAGAAGACCACAAGGTCTTCTTATTGATGAAGACCAAATGTTCTTATTATAGAACTGCAGTGGAACTTCGTACACGAGACCAAAAGGACTTTTTATAGAAGACCAGAATGTCTTCACATATGTATAAGGCAACGTTTCCACCAATCCTTTCCCTTTTCTACATTTTCTATTCAAATTTCTTTAAGTGTACAACCATAATTCCCATTCACCTTGTTTCCATCCAAGAAAGTGGCTAAAATTAATGTCCATTTGGTTGATGCTATCTAAGTGTTTCTGTTGCTGTGTGTGTGTGTAGCTGGCAATATCTTTTAGTTCACGCGCGTTAAATACCAGTTAAACAATTTTTATGCTGTCAGCAAACGCGTGCCTGTATGTGTGTGGTCTGGTACTTCTTGGTCTGTGGATAACTTGAGAAAAGCAACCTCATGGATGGTCATCGTTACTTGGCTAAAATTTGAAACGTGTGAACGCCACAACAGATGATGACTGGTCAGGTTGGTTGATGATGAGCAGTTGGGAACACTACACAGGTTTTTGGAGTTGAAATCGTGAACAGATAGCGAAAAAGGAATTATGAGGGGGGATGAGAGGTCTGTGACAGTGAGGAAACACTAGATCTGTAGATCTAACCGAAATATCGATTTAGAAATGTTATATGACTTATCCAATTAGTAAATTAGACTCTGAAGAAATCAATGATTCCAACATTATATGGTGGAATTTTGGATGTTGAAGATCCCAGATCTGCATCCCAGTTTAAAAAACCTGAACCTTCATATTAATAATAATAATATTAATATTCTCTACTTACTTAACTCCTAAATGTTCCCGTCTACACGACCGAGTGTAAAGTCCTCTCTCTTACATTTGATATATTTGAAGTTATCCCTCCCAAATACTTAAGGCCTGTGCATGCATCCACCACAATGTGTTTCTTGTCTGTCTTTCCTTTTGTTCGATTCTGTGAAATGGTATTCACACGCTCCAGGTAAAGCATAGGAATCATAAGATCACTTTTGCTGTGCAATGCTTTGCTGCTGCTGAGGAGCCAACAAGCCATTTAACTTGTCTTGCTTGTTGTTCGCTTATTTGTCCATGTTAGTCCTTGATTTCTTTCAACACACCAGCACCAGCCAGAACCTGGCAGCACAACATTTGAATGGGTCTCGCATTAAATTTACCACCAGTCAGACAGACAGTGGCGGTATGGACTGTTCTCCTTAATATTGTTTTTGTCATCGTGGTTGTTGTTGTTGCTGCTGCAGCAGCCTGTGGTAGTATGTTTTACTGGCCTTGTTGGCATTTAATTTAAAACTTTTGTTTCGGCTTTATTGAATTTTTATTTAGTGTTGCTTTAATTGATTTTAACATGCAAAGGATGACGTTTTCGCATTTTTTGAAAGGAAGTTCTTGTTTTTGTTTTGGTGATGAGCAATGGAAAGAGAAGAGGGGATACTGTGGTTTTGGAAAAAACAAGAGGATAGATACTTCCCTCATGCTAATGAGTGCAGGCCGAATACATTGACATTTTATGTCCCTGATATAAGATTTCTTTCCCATTCTGAAGTCGGGACGTCACTCGGAACATATTAAGAGCTCGCTTATAGATAAGTTTTCCACAGCTGAAATACTTGGAACATGCCTTTAGCGTTTTGTCGCGCAGTTTGGACACCACCGACGAACGTGAAGTTCATGTTATGGATCGAACAAGTGGAGCCGATCTCTTCTCCGAAGCCGAGCTCAAACCAGAATGAAGAAAGCTAAAAAGTCTACTCCTAAGCAAAATGACGTCCAAAACCTCCACAGGCTGCAAGGTGGCTGTACTAACTAAGAAACCATGATCTTCATGGAAGACAGTATAAAACTGTGAGGCGGATCCGACCTTCATAAGGCCCACAGCCCACAGGGGGTCGATCCATCGACCTCCTACGCAGCTGCCATTGCCCTGGTGGCCAAGGGGAATAAGCCCAACACCGATCAAGGCACATGGTCAAGGGCGCAACAAGCCCTGATGTCCTCTGTCTACTTTCGTGCGGCAATCATCGACCGAGCTGACTCCGACGGGAGACTCGGCGAAGGTCACTGGTTGCTTGTTGAAACCGATCGTCGGAGGATCATTGTTTCTTCAAAAGGGCTTGATGCCACAATGATTCTCCGTCATAACAAGAAATTGCGAGATGTTCTTTTTGAGACAGTTAATGGCCTTGGTAAACTTTGGGAAGGGGCTAATCTTGCTGCGATCTCCATTTCTGGTATGTGTCGGAATACCAGTTCCGGATTCGGTCGATCGATTGTTTGATCTCTGTGAGATTCAATAGTACCTTTCAGGAATTGTTCTGTCCTACTCTTCCAAAGGGAGTATAGCGATTATGTTGCTTCGTACTGCGCCAACTTGTTCCCTAGTGAGTCTTCGTAGTGGTCGTCAGTTCTGAAACTTCCCCACAATCTTTTCAACAGCAGTACCAGCCACAGTCACAATTTCTGACAATGTGACATTCCTCCTGTTTAATTGCGATGGTCTTCGAGTGAAGATCAATGATTGTGCCGCAGCTTTTCTAAAAACGAAGCTGAACAACACTTACAGTCTTCTAAGTTCTGGTGAATACAACGTAACGTTTGGATTGTACAAGAAGTGGAGGTGATGGAATTAAAATCATATTGCACAATACAGACATATATCGCTTGAACGGGAGGGGGTGGGTAGCAGTCAAATATGGAACCGTTGAGATGGGACATCAGGTAACAGTTTGAAGGCGATAACGTCAGGTCCAAGTGTATTTAAATGCGCATCGTGAGCTATGGCATTCCATCCTATGAGACGACCAAAGCGGTATAAGGCATGCTAAACAAATAAAAATGTGTTGTGCGGATCTGTTCGGCACGCTGGGCAGGTGTTTTGCACGGTGTTATCGATCCTTGCCCTACAGGAATTCAGACGGCGTAGTTGAGCCAAAACTACAGTGGTTTGTAGTTGCAGCAGAACACGATAGTTGTTTATGGCATCTGCGACTCCACCCGTGTGAATGCTATTTAAACCTGTTTAATAGGCTTATTGATCAAAGGATTCTCTCTTGTAATGATGGACCTATCTTTCTAGATCATGAAGATCCCCCTGACATGTCACCATATAGTGGATGGGATGGCGCTCACGGTAACTCTCGAGCAAGTACTGCAACGAGAGCATTCCGTTGTGTTGCTCTACCGGAAGAATCTTTGTGTCCTAATGTAGATGATGCACTGAAGACATGAGGAGGCATCCTGTTGTCAGGGCGACATTCTGACAGGTGTGAATATTTTCCATCGCGTTGCACTTATATTAGCGGACCACACTGGCGACGCATAGCTTACCACAGACCGACCTATCGTGTTATATGTGGACAACAAGGTTTCTTTATCTGCACCCCAAATGCTTCCGGCTACGGACGTGGACGCCGTGAACATGCTGTCGAAAATGACCTCAAGAATCATGGTTTAGTTGGTGGTCGGAATTCTGCTGTCCTCGACCATGACATTCAACTCAGTACTCATCTCTGCCGTCCAGGTGGTGAACATAGTGACCATTGATTTAGTGGCGGATATTTGCATACTCCTCGTAGAAAAAAGGTGGTGAGATCAAACAAACAGGAGTCCACCCTTTCACAAATGACATTAGGGAAGGTACCTCATTGCCAACTGTGGGAAAGGTAGAGGTTAAACAGTTTCGGCGACATCGACCAACCTTGCTGAACTCTCTGCTTCAATCTACGGGACCTGGACTTGTTCTTCCTGAATTCAACGTACGAATGACGTCCACACATGCAATTAAGTATCCAACGGTTCAAACTTGACCAGAGGGTTGTCAGCTTGATGTCCTCAAACATCGTGGAGTACTTGACAGTATCAAAGGCTTTTGACAAGTCAAGCTTGATCTGTTTGTGTCCTCGACCAATATGTGTGGATATGGCGTGTAGCGCTGTTGTCGTGATGTGCTGCTACTGAACCCATGCTGATGATCGGCAACTGAATAGTTATTTCTAACGCAGGGGAGGATTGCAGCCTCAAGGGTCTTTGCTACGGGCTACAAAAGCGATATAGGTCTGTATAATTCGCCTTTGCTACCCTGTCCATTTTCCAGACTTCGGGAACGATGTGGCGTTCCTAATGACATTCGCAACATCATCCATTGTAAATTGTGGTAGTTAATCCTCGGCAGGAAGAGATCGAATGCGACGTAGTACTCTCCTCTGCGCTCTGTTATTCACGGGGTGCTCGACAAACTGTCAATTGTAATAATTTTGACACCTCTTCGGATCAGTCAATGTAACTTTGCCAAACGTGACTGAGGTCCTATCTTCCTTCTTTCCAGGATACGAGAGTGACTTAACCATTGCCCACAATTCACTTATTCCGGCTCCAATGTTGCAACTCTTCAAATGATTTAATTAAGGGAAGTTTGGTCTCACTTTGGGTATTCGATATGCATGTATATGGCGAGCGGCTGCAGCAGTGATGATGTCTCTTAACGCCCTTTCTGAACATCAGAAGGTTTGCACAGGCCTCTGAAGCGGTGATTAGTGAACTCTCTTAAACTTGGTCAATTAGCTTTCTCAAGATTGATGAAAGTGCGTCGTTCGGAGGTAATGAAATCGGGCGGTCTGCTGATGGAGAAAATTATGGGTAGATGGTATGACCCAAGAGAAACGACAGGTTGCCAGCTGAGGTCATTTGTCAGACATGGTGACACTATGTTTATGTTTGGCGAACTGTGACACTCTCCACTAATTCTGGTAAGGGTGTCCTCATTGACAGTGAAAAACGTAGAACTATCAATTTGCTCAACCGCACTATACAACTCAGGTCGTTTCCGAGAACCGAATGCCACAACTCATGATGTGCATTAAAGTCCCCCAACGATCATACGGCTATGAACTTCCAAAAGCAGGCTAATGTTGGGTCTATAACCTGGAGTACAGCTTTTTTTCGGCGGGATGTATAAGTCCAGCAACTCTACCTCAGCAGTTCCACACCTGACTGCTAACTCCATACATTCTATGTAGGGGTCGTTAGAGCATCGATGGGCAATGTGAGTTGGCTGAGAGCAAGTGAGCGTAACTTTCAATGTAAAATTCATTGAAATTTATGCGTACTTGCTCTTAGTAAGCACACATTGCCCTTCGATGCATTAGAGCCAGGATCTAGCGAAATAGGTCTGTATTAAACAGACTGGTGGAATAGGAATGCTAATCCCCCACCACCACTTCTGCTGCCATCCTTCTTCAGTACGTTATTTTCCTGGGTTTCCTTTACCATCGCGACCATGATATTTTTCCGACTGGTGAAAACCACTATTTGCTCGATCTTACCTCGGGTCCATTGCAATTAAATTGCAAAAAGGATGCATTTTCGGCGATTGGAACAACAACGGCTGGTGATAAGCGGGGAATCGTGTATTCAAATGACGACGACTCACTCTGCATGCAGTAACATAGTCGTAGTCCCTCGCATGGGCGAGTCCAGAACAACCCCTGAGATCCATCCAATCCCGACTTCTATTGCACCTCACCGAAATTTGCGTGTTATAAATGCGGTTGTGGCAAACTGATCACAAATAAATTGGTCCTGGTATTTCCTTCGTCCCGGAACGGGCCAAAAGGATCTTGAACAGGTATTCCGGGATATGCCGCTCACAACACAGAAAACGATACAAACACAAACATGTGCACACAAAGGTGGCAGCCGCTGTTGTGTGAGATATACTGAGGTGGCAGCGCTAGCCGGAATACGGGTGTTGTATGCTTCCGGGCAAACCCGCCGCGTTGGGATTGTTTTATAGTCAAGTAAATATCGTCCCGTCCAAGGCTTTAGTACTGTCTTCTGAAGATTGTTCTTGAGTTAATTATCCGATTTTAGTGTATTCAGAATATTTTCGCCCATCTTTCATAATGTGCACATTTTTTCTTATAGTTTCGAAAAACAAGTAAGAACGGCGTTAAGTTCGGCCGGGCCAAACTTGTTATACCCTCCACAGAGCTCCGATTACCTCCGAGTGGGAGTACTCGAAGACTACAAGTATTACAAGAAGTTTACTCACCACTCTTTTGTTTGATTTTGGGGCACTCGCGAGTACTCTTGTTTTAAAAATAAGAGTGCTATTGCGATACTCGAAATAGAGTACGAGTTTACACGAAGAGTAAAATCGAGTGAAAAAATATTTTTTTGTCGTTTGTGTATTGCTGCGTGTGTAGTAGCGAACAAGTTTTTTGATGTTCCTGTGGACTGAATATGGAAAGAGCAGGTTATTCGGAGGTCCAGAGTAGGTTGTTGCGAAGTTCGAAGGTGGGTGGTCGAAAGTCCAGAAGAGGTTGTTCCGAAGTTCGGAGGAGGGTGGTCGGAGGTACAGAAGATGTTGTTCCGAAGATCGGAGGAGGGTGGTCGGAGGTCCGGAGGAGGTTGTTCCGAAGTTTGGAGGATGGTGGTCGGTGGTTCAGAGGCGGTTTTTCCGAAGTTCGGAAGAGGGTGGTCGGAAGTTGTTCGGTCCACCATCCTCCGAACTTCGGAACAACCTCCTCAGGACCTCCGACTACCCTTTTCCGCACTTCGGAACAACCTCCTCTGGACCTCCGACAACCCTCTTCCGAACGTCGGAACAAAACCCCCACTGGACCTCCGACCACCTTCCTTCGAACTTCCGAAACTTCCTATGAACTTCCGAAATTCCGATCAACCTAATTCGAACCTCCTAAAAACCTCATCCGAACCTTCGAACACACAAACGGCAAAAAAAAATAAATTTTTCCTACTCTATTTCGAGTATTTTCACTCCCACTCGTTTTTTTTTTTTTTGCAAAACTCGTACTCTTCAAGTTCTCGTACTCGCAAACACTTTTCACTCTCGGGTAAAAACGAGCAATTCTGAAATAGGCTCCGCGAGTGACTGGTAATAATAGAGTATACTCGATAATAATAGAGTTATACTCGATTCGAACTCGTTCGAATTTTACTGGCGAGTAGAATTCGACCGAGTATTTGAGCTCTGACCCTGCACCACGAGTTGTATTGAATTAAAATGGAAAAATTAGTTTTTTTCGTTTATCAAGAAGACTAAACACCAAATTTCAGCAAGTTCGGTAAAACAATGTGGCTAACCTTCAAAATACCGAACTTCGGGAGATACGGTTCCGTGGTGGCTATATCAAAACGTTGATCTATACCTACAAATTTCTGTCGGAAAGTTTTTAGAATCAAAGAAGACTAAATACCAAATTTCCGATATTTCGGTAAAACCTTTAAAATATCGAAATTCGGGAGGTACCGTTCTATGGGGGCTATATCGATGCGTGAGCCTATACCGACGAATTTTAGTCAGAAAGGCTTTT
The DNA here is from genome assembly GCF_047663935.1 of Musca autumnalis. Classification (NCBI taxonomy): domain Eukaryota; kingdom Metazoa; phylum Arthropoda; class Insecta; order Diptera; family Muscidae; genus Musca; species Musca autumnalis. The sequence goes on from NW_027411644.1 coordinate 279,051,406, forward strand.
ATCTCCAACAAAGACTAAATACCAAATTTCAGCCATTTCGGTGGGTTGCTGTGGCCACAACCTTCAAAATGCCGAAAATCGAGAGGTACCGTTCTATGGAGGTTATATGAAGGTTCCGACCTATACTGACAAATTTCTGGGAGAAAGTTTTATGCCTCCAACGAAGACTAAGTACCAAATTTCAGCCATTTCGGTATGATAATTAGTCTAAAAGCTTCAAAATATCCAAAATAAGGTGGTATCGTTCTATGGGGGCTATATGAAGGCGTGGACATATACCGAAACATTTCATATGGGGCGTTTAGAACACCAAATTTCAGCCATTTCGGTGGAATATTGAAGCCATAACCTTCAAAACACCGGAAATAGAGAGGCTATACTAAGGACCTGTACCGACAAGTTTCTGGGGAAACGAAGACTAAGTACCAAATTTCAGCCATTTTGGTGTTATAATGACGCTAAAACCTTCAAAATACCGAAAATCGGGTGGTACCGTTCTATGGGGGCTATCAAAACGTGGACCAATATAACCCAATTGCAATACCAAACATTCTAGGAGTAATAGAAACTTCTATACCAAATTACAAAGCTCTATCTTAAAAATTGCGAGCTGTATCTTGATTTCAACAGACGGGCCTGATCAAGAATATATATACTTTACGGGGTCTCTGATATACATATATTTCGATGTGTTACAAACGGAATGACAATTTTGATTATACCCTCCATATTATGGTGGAGGGTATACAAATAAACAGAGATATGAATTTGCTGTCAAATGACATACACCACTGGAGAAGCTTTTATTAAAATAAAAGCATAAAACGACAGATATTCTTATTAAATGGTCATCATCATTAGGGAGCCCAAAACTAAGATGACTAAAAAACTAAACTAAACCAAAGAATTCCGCTGTTTTCTCTTTAAAATGCATGAGTGATTTTTCGGATGTTTTAGGCAAGGTTGAAATAAGTATGCACTTTGGAAGCTACTTTGTGAGATTGATGTAATAGTACCGTTCTTATCCCGAGAATTATGATCGTATTGCGAATTTATAGTTCACTCTACAGAAAGTTTTGAAACAATTTAATTAGTATTGATTGGTACAAAATGTAACCTTTGGAACTTTCAAAAACATACCCCCTTTTATTTTCGATTTCATTTGATAAACAAAAATTTTATTTGATAAACTGTCCAATATTAAAAAAATATCTTCCAGCTTTATAAGATTTCGATTTCATCTCTGTTTGGGGCATTCATTAATCCTATTTAGTGAACGCGCTGCTGTGGCTGTGCTTTTGTGCAGCCGTGTGACTTTATGCGATGACAAATCTTTAGGCTTCAGCATCTCAAAATACACCCAAAAGAAGGATTATTACCTTTAAAATCTTAATGGCTGCAATACTCCATAACGCCTTCAGGCTGCTTGTTGGCGCTTTTGGCTCTTCTTCTTATTGTTATGCTTGGTTTACATTTACGAAATCCACTCGATTTCAACTGTCAAATCCATAGGTTAAACGTCAAATGAAATCCAGATGAGATTTCATTTGATGTTTGAGCTATGGAATTGACAGTTGAAATCGAGTGGATTTCGTAAATGTAAACTTAGCATTATTCTTGATTATTATTAATTATAAACACATAACAATAAACAGAGAGGGAGAGGCACAAAGGAAGTCATAAAGCCTCTATAAAATACATATTTAACTCTACGCTTTGGATTCTTCTTGCCAACAAGAGAGTAAACACTTTTTCAAGTTTCTGGATGTCGTCTGTCCTCCAAGTGCAAGAAGCATGTTTTCGTCTTATGATTTATTTTTTTATTTATTTTTTCTCTTTTATGTGGTATTTGTGTGTTTTTTTTTTTTTTGCTTGCAGAGGAAATCAATTTTTGCTAACGCGATTTCGGAGTGTTTGTTCAAAGTGTTGTCCGTTTAATGACATGGATAAGGATAATTTGGTGAACCCATGTCAATAAATTAGAGGCAACCAAAAGATAATTGATTTTAAATTTCAGTCTTGGGGGGACAAAGGAAAATACAAAACAATTTGACGTGTTCAAATAGTGGGTTAATGTACTCTGGCTGAACACATAATACCCTACAACTTATTATCACAGTGTCAATTTAATTTATTGGCATAGTAAGGACTTTGAAAAAAAAAATAATACAACAAATATCGGTTCTTTTTGCTGCAGGATATCATCGTTTATTCGAACTTATTTAACGTAGGGCTAATAGAGTGACCAAAAAACAAAAACAAAGAAAAAAATGGATTTCCTACCCCCCAATTTTTTTCCATTTGATCCAAAAATCTTATATATAGGTTAACCCGTGCCATGGGACCAAAGCCGCATTTTCACAAAAATTCTCTAAATGACGCAATTATTTAGCAGTTTATAATTTTGAAAATCGGAAGAAGCAATGTTTTCGTATTTCATAGCTTTTGTATATAAATAAAATAAAATCCTCATTGCTAAACTGAGCCAAACTGCTGCATACACATAGGCGCATTCATTTACTAAAGATTTTATTAAATATTCTTCTCCTTAGTTAAGATTTGAACATATTTATTTCACGTAGCAAACCTGAAAATAGTGGGTTTCGACCGCCATCTGTGTGAATGTTTATTACTATAATCTGAGAGAATTCAGCTTTTATATATGTCATATATTACTAGCGAGTACATGAACCGTATTAAGCATAACTGACCTAAATTAAAGCATGCTTTTAGGTACCTATAATTGTGATTCCTTTAGAATTAATAAAACGCTAAAATGTGAAGGAAAAGTTGACAACGTTGACAACTCTTTTGGTATCGGTAAAATAGTGTAGCTACAAATTCAATTTGGTCAATTTGGTCGCTAATTTACAAAAAAACGTCGTTAATTATAGAAATTATAAGCAAATAAAAATGTGAATATATTGAATATATTGATAATTGTTGTATGTCCATTCTTCTGCGTAATCTGGCTCTGGGTCAATCTATAGTTCCAGGAATGTGGCTACTTCGATGGGATGTAACCACAGATCCACTGGAGTTAGATGAGTACGTTTGGCGGGGCAGTTGAAAAGGTGTTTTTGTCGTGTGGGCCCATGCCGCATACTGGGCAGATGTCTTGCATGGCGTGGTCGATTTCCGCCCAATAAGATAGATGAAAGAATCTTTGCCTCCTCATGTAGATGGTCCGCCGAAGACTTGAGGAGGCACCCTGTTGCTGTTCTCAGGGCGGCATTCTGACAGGTTTGAATATTTTTCCAATTCGTATCACATAATCCCGGGAACCAAACTGGCGCCGCATAGACCGACCTATCGCGTTATATGTGGTCAACAAGGTTTCTTTGTCGCTGTGGCGTGCGCGCACGACTTGAAAGTAGTGTCGAATGTGACCCCTAAAATTTTGGGGCAGTTTGTGATCGGAATTCCTCTACCGTCCATGTGGTGAACAGAGTGGCTGTAGATTTTGTGGCGGAAATCCGCATATTCCTCGAGTAGTAAAATGTGGTAAGATCGGTTAAATAGAAGTTCAGTCTCTTACAGATGTCATCAGGGAAGGTACCTGACGCCAGGATCGTGCAATCATCCGCACATGTTACGTTTTCGATGCCGTCTGGAAGGGGCGGAATACAGTTCCGGAGATAGCACACCACCTTGGGGAACTCCCTGTTTCACTCTACACGCAGGGAAAAAATATTTTTCGGTTTTGTTGGAACAAAAATATCTATTTTGGTTCCGAAAATGTGTTTGTTTTGTACAAACATTGTAATCCAAATCCAAAAATACCATCTTTTGTTCCGAACATAGAAAACAAAAACAACTTTCGAATTTCCGCAATATTGTAAAAATCGTTAACAATACCAATTGTAGGAACAATCATAATCTAAATTTTTTACAAAACATATTGTCAGCCCTGAAAACCAGATACTAAATTTTTTGATTTGAGTGCATATACTTCTCATATACACTTTCCACACAACTTTGATATAAATATCGCGTATAATATTACGAGCATTGATGAACGCAATACATGGTTTGCTACTTTAGCTGACAACAAAGACAAACAAAAAGCCACAACCAGCCATAATGAATAATTAAACATCATAACAAACATGAAAAGGAAAGAAGAATGAAATAAAGAAGAAGAATGAAACAAATAAAAACAAGAGTCTCATTGTTGGTATACATACACACAAAAACAAAGATAAAGGCAGCATGTCATACAAACACCACAACTCACCAAAATTGTTTTTTCAACACGGCATCGAATAGCGAGAGAAGAGAAAACAATTTTCGAAGAAAAGAGAGAAATATTGTTCAGTTGACACAAACTATTTTTGGATTTAACAAGAACGATTGTTGGATTCACAATACTACATAAGGAATCCAACAATATGTTAACAATACATATTTTGCTCTTGGAATATTGTTGGATCAAACATATTTTTTTCTCTGCGTGTACGGGGTTTGGACGTCTTGTTCCTGAATTCCAAGTACGACTAGCGTCCACACATATAGTTGACTATCCAACGTTTCAAGCTTGGCCGGAGGGCTGTCTTCTCAATGTCCTCAAACAGCGTGGAGTGCCTGACTGTATCAAGGGCTTTTGATAAGTCAAGCGCCACCATCACTGTTCTATCACACGGTTTGCTCTGGTTGAGTCCTTGACGAATATGTGTGGTAATGGCGTGCAGCGCAGTTGTCGTGCTGTGCTGTTTACGGAATCCATGCTGATGATCGGCAACTTGATAGCAATTTCTGATACTGGGGAGGACTAAGGCTTCAAGGGTCTTTGCTACGGGCGACAAAAGCGAAATCGGCCTGTACGATTAACTTTTGCTGGCATCATTGCCGGGCTTCTGTAGTGGGACCACCCCGGCCATTTTCCAGACTTCGGCAACGACATGGGTGGCTAGTGACAGGTTGAGAACTTTAGTGAAATACTCCACTTCCGGCACATCCAGCTGTTTCAGCATTGCCATGGAGATTCCATCAGGGTCCAACGCTTTGGATGATTTAGCGTTCCCGATGACACTCGCAACATCATCCATTGTAAATTGTGGTGGTGGTTTATCCTATACATGAAGAGATCTAATGCGACGTAGTACTCTTCTCTTCGCTCTGTCACTCCCGGAGTGCTCGACAAACTGTCGATTGAAATAACTTGCGTACCTCTCCGGATCAGTCAGCGTAACGTCGCCAAATGTTGTAAAAAGCGTTGCTGACGATTTGTGGGTTGACATCTCTAAGTTTCTACTTTTGAAAAAATTGGATGGGTTTGGGATGTATTTATTTAGATTATTTTCTATGGTTTTTACAACTCTGTCTGAGGAGATACTGCTTCAGTCATCGGCATAAGAAAAGAGATCTACACAGACACGTAAAAATTTAAAAGAATTGGGGATAGTATTCCACCTTGGGGTACCCCTTGAATGTTCTTCCTTTATTTGGAATTTACACCACTGAATTCGACGTATGACTGTCTTCCAGCCATATAATTTGCCAACAATCTTTTTAGGTTATTGGGAAGGGAAGTCTCTCTAATGTCATTTAGCAGTGTTGTATGACGGACCGTGTCGAAGGCCTTTGACATATCTAAAGCCACGAGGATGGAGCGTTTGTGTGAGCGTTTGTTATTTAGTCATTCTGCGATTTTCGTCGAGATCTCGTAGAGGGCTGTAGTGGTACTTCTCCCTGCGCGGGTGTTCAGCGAGTTTGAAATGCTCTGCGAGGAGAGGGATTAATATAACCTCTAGTATTTTTCAGAGGTACGTACCAGATTAAACGTAGCAAACAAAGTGCGAACAGACACAACACGGAAGTTGGACATCGGTAAGCTGCAATCACAACAGATAGCCACAGCATATTCCACTCAACTGCTTAATCAAAGCACTCCTCGTCCCGATAACATATCAGGACAATGGCAAAACATTGCCCACTCCATGCAAACAGCCGCAAAATCAGTACTTGGATACCAGAGACCTCCACAAAGGAATTCATGGTATGACCAGGAGTGTCGTGCTGCTACCGAAGAGAAAAATGCGGCATATATAGCTACTTTACAATCAGTAGCAACGCGTAGCGCACGAGAGAGATATCGGGAGAAAAGGAGAGAAGAGAAACGTCTTTTCCGCAAGAAAAAGAGAGAAATGGAAAAGCGGGAGTGTGAAAAAATCGAGATGTACTGGAGCCAGAATGAAGTCCGATAATTCTACCAAAGAGTGAAACATCAAACAGATGGCTTTGGTAAAGGCACATCCTCCTGTAGAGACCAGCAAGGTAATCTGGTAACAGATACAGATAGCGTGCTCAGGATATGGAAGGAACATTTCTCCAATCTGCTGGTATCCAATAGTAGCGAAGACGATGATACCACAGATCCAATCCCAGAAGATGGTATATAATGTATACCGCCCGGCCAAGATGAGGTAAAAACAGCAATCAACCGGCTGAAGAATAATAAAGCAGCAGGAGCCGATGGCTTACCAGCCGAGCTGTTTAAAACCGGAGGCGACGCGCTGATAAGGTGTATGCATCACCTAGTTAGCACCATCTGGCAGGAAGAACGCGTACCCGACGATTGGAACCTGAACCTATGTCCCGTCCACAAGAAAGGAGATAAGACTGTATGCTCCAACTATAGGGGCATAAGTCTTCTCCCTATTGCCTATAAGATAGTGTCAGGGATATTGTGCGAACGACTAAAGCCAATGGTCAACGAAATAATTGGACCATACCAATGTGGCTTTAGACCTGGCAAGTCCACCATTGACCATATATTTACCCTCTGCAGATCGACACATATCACCTTTTTGTCGATTATAAAGCAGCATTCGACAGTCCCCTCCGATCAAAGGTATTCCATGCAATGTCTGAATTTGGTATCCCCGCAAAGCTCATCCGGCTTTGTAAGATGACTTTAACTGATACTAGGTCCTCAGTTAAAATTGGAAAGAACCTCTCCGAAGAATTTTGTACCAAAAGAGGTTTCAGACAAGGAGACAGCCTTTCGTGTGACCTATTCAACATTTTGCTGGAAAAGGTAATACGAGATGCAAATGTCAAAAGAAATGGCACAATTTACTTGCTTATGCTGATGACATAGACATCATGGGACGATCAGTAAAGGAAGTAACTGATACCTTTAGGAAGGTCGAAGCAGAATCTGCGAAAAGACCAAATTGATGGTGTCGACGCGCAAAGCGTCCATAGAGCTCGGACCAACTGTGGAAGTTGGTACCTACAATTTTGAGGTACTCGGCACTGCCATAAACACAACAAACAACATCAGTTGTGAAATAAGATGAAGAATTGTATTGGCCAACAGATTCTACTATGGTTTATGTAAGCAATTTAAAAACAAAGCCACATCTCGTCAAACAAAAATAACACTATACAAAACGCTGATACTACCCGTGCTAATGTATGGCTCCGAAGCATGGGTACTTGCGGAAGCAGATGAGGCAGTGCTTGGTGTGTTTGAGAGGAAAATTCTTCGAAAGATCTACGGGCCGATTTGCGTTGACGGTGAATATCGACGGGAACCACGAGCTATATAAGTTATACAAAGACATGAATATAGTTAAACGTATCGAGATGCAACGATTGCGTTGGCTAGGCCATATCATGAGAATGAGCGATGAGGAACCCGCTAAAAAGGCGTATGAGTACATGCCACAAGGCGGTGCACGCAGAATCGGCAGGCCTAAGCTTCGATGGAGCATACAAGTGGATGAAGAAAGTCAAGCGAAAAACAGAGAGGAATGGAGATCTTTTCTTAGTTCGGTCTATGGAACAAATGTTCTGTAATGGGCCAACTAAGTAAGTAAGTAATGGCGTGCAGCGCCGTTGTCGTGATGTGCTGCTTACGGAATCCATGCTGATGATCGGCAACTTAATAGCAATTTCTGATACTGGGGAGGACTAAGACCTCAAGGGTCTTTGCTACGGGCGACAAAAGGGAAATCGGCCTGTACGATTCACTTTTGCTGGCATCTTTGCCGGGCTTCCGTAGTGGGAACACCCTGGCCATTTTCCAGACTTCGGCAACGACATGGGTGGCCAGTGACAGGTTGAGAACTTTAGTGAAATACTCCACTCCCGGTACATCCAGCTGTTTCAGCATTACCATGGAGATTCCATCAGGGCCCAACGCTTGTTCCGTGTATGCTCACCGACCGACCTGTTAACTTCGAGTGTCAGCTCATTGGCTCTGGGACGAAGCTCATCACGCTCATTTACTAGTCCTGCCGCCTCTTCTAGGAAGTTTGGTCTCACTTCGGGTATCCGTCTCACATTGGGCATATCTCTGAAGCAGCGATTAGTGAACTCTCTGAAACTCGGTCAATTAGCTATCCCATGATTGACGAAAGTGCAGCGTACAGAGGTGATAAAATTAAACGGTCTGCTGATGGCCTCCACCTATGTATGTGTTTGGTAGAAAAGAAAAAAAGTAAAGATAAGAGAGAGAAAGATTTTTGAAAATTAGAAATAGTGACATTTACGAGTCCACCTCCAATCCAAGAAAGATTGCAGCTTGGATTGGATGTGTCCCTAGTGCCTCAGGTCTCAAATCTGTGGGATTTTGGGGCACGCGAAAAGATATCTGGTCGTATGGAGAGAGCTGTTGTATTTGGGGCATTGATCTGAAGTTTCGGGGTTCAGATACCTGGAAAGACCCAATCTGAGTTGAGATAATGTGCATTTCGTTTCTCTTGCCAGTTGTCTCTCCTCGTCATTACTGGGTGGAGGTCCAGCTCGAAGTACAACACTGAAGAAGTACGATTTTATGGCCTCCTGGACAATGTCAGTGTAAAGTTGCTTGGAGGTTTCTTGTATTCATGGGCGTAGCTAGAAAGCTTTTTGGTCGTTCTAGGGGGGGGGATTGGAAATGCTTGTTTTTTTCGAAATATTCATAATTGTTTACATACAAATTAACTGTTTTGTTGGATCTATTCCTGGCTACGCCCATGATTGTATTGTTCTTTCGCATATCGGGTCCAGTTGGGGGAGTGTGTTTATATCTTTGCGCAAGTCATACCTAATTGGGGTTTGTCTCTTGGAGTGGGGCTTATGTACATATGTGGTGTGGTTAGGATGGTTGGGAGTGGTACATTCTATTTGATGTTGCTTTGTTAGGAGAGTTGAGTGCCGTCTAGCATCTTGCATTCATGACGCAAGTGCTCCTCTGGGATTTTGCAATGGCAACCCGTTGCTATCCTCAGTGCTGAGTTTTGCACAGTTTGTAGGTTTCTCCACTGGGTCTCACTGATGGCTGGGCTCCATGCTGGGGCAGCATACTCAAGGACTGAACGTCCCATGGCTTTATATGTCGTGATTATAGTCTATTTGTCTTTGCCCCATGTGCTACCTGATAGGGCCTTGAGAATTGTATTTCTACCTCGGGCTTTTTTAGTTGCGAACCACGGAATGTGTGTTCAAATGGTAGGTATTGTCGTAAGTGACACCTACAATTTTGGGACTTTTAACATTGGGGATGCTCTCCCCATTATGTGTATTGAGGTTTGTGTTGACTTCATTTGTAAATGTTGTAAAAAATGTTGCTGACGATTTGGGGATTGACATCTCTAAGTTTCTACTTTTGAAAAAAATTGGATAGGTTTGGAAGGTATTGATTTAGATTATCCTCTATCGTTTTTGCAACTCTTTCTGAGAAGAAAATGCGCTGCAGTCATCGGCATAAGAAATGAGGTCTACGCAGCCACGCAAAAATTGAAAAGAATTGGGGATAGTATTCCACCTTGGGGTACCCCTTGAATGTTCCTCCTTTATTTGGAATTTACAGCTCTGAATTCAATGTATGACTGTCTTCCAGCCATATAATTTGCCAACCATCTTTTTAGGGTATTGGAGAGGGAAGTCTCTCTAATGTCATTTGGCAGTGTTGTATGGCAGACCGTGTCGAAGGCCATTGACAGATCTAAAGCCACGAGGATGGAGCGTTTGCTATTTAGTCGTTTGCGATGTTCGTCGAGATCTCGCAGAGGGCCGTAGTGGTGTACTCTCCCTGGTCGGGTGTTCAGCGTGTTCGAAATGCTCTGCTAGTGAAGGAAGTAATATATCCTCTTGTATTTTTAAGAGAGTAATGGGGAGGTAGGATGATCCTAAATGTGCAAGTTTTCCCAAGTTTTCGGAGGGGTATAATTTTTCTATTTTGCATATATATATATATTGGGGGTCTGTCTCTAAGGTGAAAATGTGCGTAAGGAATCGGATGTCACGTGGTTCTATATTTTTTAACATTTTGGTCGCTATGCCGTTCCGGCCAATAACAGTGGAGCCTTTAGCTGCTTTGATGGATTTGGTTACTGCTTCTGATGTCATGTGGAAGCTGAAGAGTTTGGTTTGAGTGCTTGTTACTGCCTTCTTAGTACCCTGCAAAGGGTTGTTTTAGTTGTGGGGTGCTCGACGAACTGCCGGCAGAAGGATTATGCTACCTTCAAGGGGCTTTTGTGGATAGAATTCCCGAAGGTTATGGCGATTTTGTATTTTTTTTTTCTGGCGTTCGACAGATTTTTTATGGCCTTTGGAGCCTAGGTTGATTCTTCCAGTCGCTTACGCCACTTATCCCCTTTGTGGCTTGCAAAAAGTCGGTTGATTTCCTTATTAAGCTTTGGGATTCTGTCATCAGCTGGATTTGCTGTCCGAATCTCGTCCCTTTTAGGAGCAAGTTTGGATGCTTCTGTTGGGAAGTTTGGCCTTACGTGTGGAATGCATCTATCGCATGCTTTTTAAATATATTACGAAAAGTTTTTTCACCAGAGTGCCAAAAATAGTTATAATCGAGCTACCGCATGGAAATTTTAAACATAATTTTATAACGAGACCAAAAGAGAGAAAAACAATTTAATGAATGTAAAGGTACCGCCGGATTTTTTATATTTTGACGATTTTAGCCAAATTTTCTAATCGATTTGACTGTAATTTTCAAAGTTTAGATATAGGTCCCATATAAACGTACCTCCCGATTTTGAATTTATTTTTAAGGAAGTTAAAATTTTCAATATGGTTTTTCGTAAAAACATAGTCAATACCATCAACTATAAGTTTCATTTTGGAAATTGTACATTTACCTCTTCAATTTTTTTAATTTCACTCATAAGCTACGAATGCTATGCGGATCTATTTTTCGTTTTTAAGGCACCGCATACAAATCTCAACTTCTTCGACTTAACTGGACATATTACCGCTGTAAATTGGCAAAAATAATGGGGTCGATCATCGATAACAATTATCGTTGAGTGGCGTTGCCAGTTGTCTAAATTGATCCACGTATGGCAACACTCAACTAAAGTTGCGAATCTCAGTTGACGAATCGGCTGTTTTTCAGCAACCGCCAATTTTCAGTTGCAGTGAACATTTTCGAAGAAACAAGAAGTAAAATAGAAGGAAAAATAAACATTTTGTTAACAATTATTGATTCTTTGCATCATTAATTAATTTTGTGTATCAATATGGTGAAAATAACGACAAAGCAACAGTTCGAAATATTAATTGATAAACTGAGTGAAAATCCAAACTTAGCCCGAGGAGTTCGGGTTTATGGTGAAACCAAAGCCACAGCGCATGAAGTGTGGAGGTCCATTTCGGATAGTTTAAACTTTAAACAGCCATGGACCTCCAACACGAACACCTGAAGAGTGGCAGAGAGTCTGGATTCACTTTAAAGCAAAGTTGAAAAAGAAAATGGCTCAAAATAAAAGAAACTTCAACGCCACTGGTGGTGGTCCATCACAAGAAAAGAATTTATCGCCTTTGGAGCAGACAGCACCAAATCTTTTGCAAAAGAATTTGGTGACAAATCCAGTAGGTTCAGTTTATGGTATTGTGGAATCATGGGGACGACTTGTCCCTCAAATTTCTTCTAATGTTTTGTACATTTTCTTCATCATCAAAAAATAATTCCACCGAACTTATCCAGCCCTATTCTGAACGCATGGGAGTTGGGAATTTTTTCCCATTCCCACATTTTCGTATTCTGATCAAAATTTTGTGGGAGTTTTTTTTCCCATTTCCCATCTCCCCTCATTCTGAATGAAGTTCGAATTGGGAATTTGTTCCCATGGGAAAAAAGTATACATTCTCTATCTTGAATTGTGGGAGAATTTTGTGTCTTTTTGTGGGAAAAATCTCCCCAGCAAACAGTGTGGGAGTTTGAAAAAAAAATTTCTAGAAATTTCATATTTTTATGAAATTTCATATTTTAAGACATCTACACGACAAAATTATTGCAAATATTTATAATCGCAATGTGTTTGCCTTATAAAAGCGTACAAAATGTACTGTAAAATATGTCATTAGTAGACTTCGGATTTTGCATATTCTTATATGATACAAAAACCTGCAAGAATCTAACTGTTTTACACCGATAAAAAAATGTTCCTTTATGTTATCGAACAAAACAATAAAAAGTAGTAAAAATTAGTAGATTTTTGCAGTTCTGGAACATACCATATGTATTGAAATACGAGAAAAAGAGTCATGGTTGATTCTGTTAACGCAGCACAGCAAGTAAAAACAAATCAATTTCAAAAGAATTTTTGGCAATAATTATTAAAATATATTGGAAAATAACCATAATATATACAATCTTTACCACTTTTATTCATTTTCGTAATATAACCTTCGGGTTTTTTAAATCAGACGACTAACGTTCTATTGAAAACATGTTAGTCTCCTCAACGACACGACAACGATCACACAAACGTACATACATATATGCCAAATTCTTGAATAGGATCGTTATTTTTGAACGTAGAAGCTTGAAATTTTTCAAGGGCACGTCTTTTAGTTTTAGATTCAATCAAAAACGTGTTTTATTTATTTATTATTATTTTTTTTGAGATACCTCTTCGGAAATTTATGGTGACGATATGTTAACACGCAAAAATATGTAATAATTGAGAAAAATGTCCGAATTTATCTTTTTGATTTTTTTTTTTTTAAATATGCAAAATACGAGTTCTAGTGATCATTAGGAATAAGTAAAACTAGCGATATACTCGTTAAATTTTTAAATTCGTTACAAACTTAAAAGTTCCGATTACTTTATACACAAAAATTATTTTTGCCTACTAATTAAAAAAATGCTTACACAAATTCGCACATTCTGAAGAAAATGTGCTTATTAGAACAACATCACACATCGCTGACTCCATTCACTTAAAAATCCATAAATCAATGCACGGTTGTTGAATTAAGTGAGATGTGCTTTTGCTAATCTAATTCAAAAACCCCGAATTCAATGCAAATAGGCATTTTGTATTACAAAACAACATTTACAGCTCCCAAAAGTATGCTATAATAATTTGGTGTAACTAATTTCGAATTTCGAAATTTCAGCTCCCACGGTTTGCTCTTCCCACGTCGTTTAGAATATGGAAAACGTGGGAATGGGAAATTTCGCTCCCATGGGAAACAGTTCCCATGGGAATGTTCAGAATAGGGCTGATCATTTTTTTGGGACAGCAAATAAAACTTGACGATCAGAAGATTCAGTGGCCAGGTTATATTCCAATTTTGGGTTGTTTTCCAAATTTGCTCGAAAACTCTATTGTCAGAATAAACAAAAGAGTTATCCAAAGCGCAAATTATTTTTAAAACATTTTTTTTTTGGCGAATATAGGTCACAAGTTTGAAAAAACACTGATCGATAACATGTTTATCGACCACCCAGTTGAGTTGACATTAATGGTACAACATTTCATCTCAGTCGCGCAGACAACTGACAACGCAACTCAAGTTTAGTGGCAATGCATGATCGACCAAATATTGGATATTAAAAATTTAATGTGTTTAGAGAATATTTCTATCAATCGCAATCAAATTTGTCGCCATAAATTTTTCGATATTTGTCCACGGGCGGAACCACAGTGCAGAGGGCGCGGTGGCTGGTGGTGGCGTGTTGGAAAACTCGCTCTCAGTGATATTTTTGAAGAATTCCTAGTCCACTTTGCCGAAATTTTTGAAGGCGCGGTCCTCTGCAGTTTGAACACCAACATAATTACCATCGCATACCATAAATCCGTTGCATTTTACCGATGTTGCATTGGGTGGATTTTTTTCTACCTTCTGGAAATACTAAATTCCAATTCATTTTTCTTAGGAAAATTTACAAAATCTCTCGAACAGTCAATATTGTTAGGAAAATTTAACAAAATTCCTCGAAATAGCTTTAATCGGGTGATAGATACACTTACGTGAAACTTTATTGACAAAAAGATTGCTAAGGACATTTCCACCCTTTGGAAACACAAAATTAACAAATCCAGAAACATTTTTTATTTATTTTATTTTTTTTTTTATATTTGAAAAAATATCATCGGTACATTCATTCAATACATAAAGATAAAGATACATATAATCTCTAAAAATATCATCAAATATTTCACCCTCAGGAGAAGCACACACAAATAATGTGTGCGTACAGGGCGGAGGCTACAATTATTGCAACATAATTATTAAAATACATTTCTATATAAATACATATATGTATATCAATAGTTAAATATAGTATGTATGTAGTAGTATATTTATAAAAAAGAGTAAGGTAAACATAGCTGCTAAAGGAGGCATTGCTATGCATAAAGTCTTAAAGGAATGTTTTAGAGATTTATTTTTGTTTGTTTGCTTTTTTGTTTTCATCTGTGAAATTAAATATACAAATAATGATATACAAATAAAAAGAACAAAATGTGAGAATATAATAAATACTTTGTTTCTGATATCAATTAGACTTATAACAAAAAAAATATACATGCATATGAATGTATATGCTTAGAAGAATATGTTTGATTATGTGGAATAAACTTAAATTGCTTTGTTCTTTTGATGCACATACATATGAATGTGTGTGTATTACGTATACAATTACAAGAATCGTCTATGAGGTTAGATTATAATGGACGTAGCTGCCGAAACAATTTTTTTGAAAATAAATTATATTTTTTATTTAAACAATTTGTATGTTTATTTGTTATATTAAATAAATATTGTTATTTATTTTCTAGATTTAAAACACATTTCAATTGTTGGATATTTTAAAGGGAACTCTAAATAACAAATTTCAAATGTTAAATATTGCGGAACACTATGCTTTTCGTGGGTGGATTGAAATATGATGGAAAATGAAGTGGTGATGAATCAAGCTGCTTATGCTCAAAGAAAATTTTTAATTTAATTTTTATCAAAATTTAATATTCCAAATTTGCTACTTTTTTCTTTGTCCTTCTTCCTTACCATCCTCAGGAGGATCACAATGGACGGATTGTTTTTGCTCAGCGCCGTTACATATCCTCAGTACTGTTCCCCTAAGCCCTTTCCGTAATAAAATTAGCCCTGCTAAATTATAGTATAGTATAGTAAACAAATATTTAATTTAATTGGGATATTCTCGGTCCATAGAGAACTCGATATGCCAAATTACAGGTAACTTGGTTGGAAAATGTACCTAACCTTTTTAATAACTAAAAGCGACAGATACAGATGGGCATAGACTAAAAACAACAATATTTTGAGAGTTTTCCTGGGCATATCGATCTTTAAAATTAAACCTACTAAACCCTTAAGATGCCTGAAATCGAAAGGTAGGTCCAAATTTACATCAGACAATTTTCTTTGTGTGAATTGTCAGTTTGAGGAAGGGAGAGATAGAACTGAGGCATATGGAAATCCTTTACCTCACAGCACCCTTTCTCACCAACAAATTGACAAATCTTGCAGATGTTCATAGAAAACCCGAAATGTCAATTTATATCTGATTCGGTTTGGAAAAGGCAGGACTATATCAAATGGTTGAATTATGTTAACAACAGCTGGTAAGGAACCTAAGAAAGAAGTCGTATTCAAAGTTTATTCCCGAACAGGTCTAAACCTCAACATAAGCCAAAATGTTGGAACTTTTATGGAGAAGATACAGGAAGAAGTGGATCCATATAATCCATCTTCGAATTTGATTTAAGTTTGGATGAACAATTACGGGCTTCCAGCTTTTTTCATGCACTGGCCACTTTATTTGGTGTCTGTAGATTTTCTACAGCTTTAGGATAATTATCTCAGGAAGTATGGACTTGCTCCGAAAAAAATATAATATGCTGTAAAATTTTCAAAACGATCCACCTCTCGGATAGCTTTGAAAACTTAAACTGCACTTTTCCGAATATTGTTGTAATTTTGTATGAGAGGTACCCGAGTAGTGGATCGATGCAGAGCATCTTAAAATTTGATTAATGTTTAGAAGAACTATTACTTTGTGCAATGTGCCATTTTAGTTTTTTACACCAGAGAGTATGGACTTGCCCACGAAAAAAACATATCGGTGTAAAATGAGTTACAAGGAGCAACTTTGAAAATTTCCATATGATCCTAGAACAGGCCTAAAACTGCACTTAAAAAAAATTTTGAATTTTTGTGAGGGAGGTAGCTTAAGAAGTTGTCCGACAAAGACCTTCTTGGAACTAGCTGTACGTTTGGAAGAAATTTTACGATATGG
This sequence comes from Musca autumnalis, assembly GCF_047663935.1. Taxonomy (NCBI): domain Eukaryota; kingdom Metazoa; phylum Arthropoda; class Insecta; order Diptera; family Muscidae; genus Musca; species Musca autumnalis. The sequence goes on from NW_027411644.1 coordinate 279,067,913, forward strand.
AAAGTATCGGCTAAATCGGAAACCCAATTGTCCGAAGTGTTTTTGGAGCTTATGGGTCATTATCTCAGTAATTTATGGCTTGCCCCCGAAAAACTGTTACCGTCGTAACAGGGGCCGCGTAAAAATGCACATTTGCAAAAAGTTTTGAAATTTTGAATGAGTTCATTTTAGAACTTTATTCAAGTTTAAAAAAATATTACGATGTGCAATGAACCTTCAACGGACTCGCTTTCGATAGTCTTCACATCAGTCTTTTCAGGTCATTATGTCAGGAAGCATGAATTTGCGCAAGAAAAACAATATATCGGCGTAAAGAGGACCAAGAGGTGTTCCTTTGGTAAAAATGTCCAAACTATTCTCGGACCGTCCTTAAACTGCACTTAAGCGAAAATTGTGTACTTTTGTGTACGATGTGTAAAGTTTCGGCCAAATCGGATACTCTATTCATAAGTTATGGTGCATATCAGTTATTTCAGTAGGAGCTTATGGGTCAGTTTTTTGGAGCTTATGGGTCATTATGTCAGAAAGTTTTAGCTTGCCCTCGACAAAGTTTTAACGATGTAACAGGAGCCGCGAGAACTACCTGCTGTAAAAAATTCAAAACGATCCAAGAAACTGCACATTTGCAACATGTTTTGAAATTTTTAATGTGTGGACCGATATAGTCCATTTTTTAAATGTTATTTAGGTTTAAAAATGATTACGATGTGCAATGGACTAAACACTCCCTTTCGATAGTCATCGTGCCCACCAGTCTTTTTAGTTGGTCACCGTAGGATTTTTTTAAAACTTTTGGCCATTGTGACAAGAAGCATAGACTTGACCACAAAAACATAATATTCGCCGTAAATAGGACCACAAGAAGCACCTCCAGTAAAATTTTCTATATTATTCTCGAACAGTCCTTAAACTTAAGGGACATTTTTGAACTTTTATGTTTGTATCGGAAGGTTTTTTGTAGCCTTAGACCATTTTCTCAAGAATAACGGACTTGGCATCCCCAACCCCAACAAATGCACTGTCGAAATAGGGGCCGCGAGAACTATCTGCTGTAAAATGTTCAAAACAACCCAAGAGGATGTGAACTTAAACTGCTCTTCTGCAAATAGTTTTGAAAAATTTTCGGCAGATACCCGAAGGAATGCGCCGATATATATATGACATCATCGAATTTATGTAATTTTGGAAAAACCAAAGTTTGGAGAAAATCAGGCACTCCCTTCGAGAGTAGTTGGCCGTAGGTTTTTGGCATCCTAAGGGTAATTATATCAGAAAGTACGGACTTTCCCCCAAAATAAAATCATGCCTTCATAATAGTGTCGCGAGGACTAATTTCATTAAAAACGATCCGAGAGGTGGTCTTAATCTGCACTTTAACAAAAAATTAAATTCAGTGTCCGTGCAAAGTTTGAACAAAATCAGCCATCCAGACTGATCGATGGGAGGAGAGGGCTAAATCAACTCAAAATTGTCTGAAATGCCAAAACGCTATGAAAACCATTTTTGACCGTATCCTTTTTAGCCTAAAGATTAAGGTCCCAGTAAATAGGGAGGAATGTTGTTCCAGAAACAATCCTATATTCAAGCAAGCTTTGTAGAAAAGGTAGTTATGATCTCTATGTGGAAGAAATATTACAATCTGCAAAGTTTGGATCAATTTGTGTATCCCTTCGAGCCATTTTATTTGTTGGTCGTAGGTTTATATGGACTTGCGGCCGAAAAAAAAATAAAAATCTACGTAATAGGGGCTTCGAGAGATACCTGCAGCCAAACTGACGGATTGATGAGCAACGCTAAATCGGCTCAAACTGTCTAAAACGCATTTCGTACAATCTTATTTGAAGTCTAAAACAATTTTTGATCGTAACCTTGTTAGCCTAAAAACGATGGTCCCAGTGAATAGGGCGGAATGTTGTTGGTCTAAAAATAAGCCTATATTCAAGCGAGCTTTGTGAATAAGTTACCTGGGAAGTGGAACGAAAATAAGGAACAATTTTCTATCGTTAAAAAGTTCAAGTAAGATATAATGATTCTGTGAGTTATAGAGGGTTTTCTAATAAATATGTTCCCACAAACATCCTCTAATATTCATATTAGTTTATCCCCAATTCATATTCAGGGTGATAATGAAAGTAAACTCCACGTGAGTTTTGTCTTTCTGTCGTTTTATTTTAATTCATAATTGGGCTGATTAGTTCAGTGTTATGGGACCCAATTTTTACAGCCGAGTCCGAACGGTGTGTCCTACGACACCACTGGTTTACAATTTCACCACGGTGGAACCCGGTTTTCTAAATACAATTTTATCGTTATTCATCTATTTCGCGACACCCACTGGAAATGTATTCGAACACAGATACAGATATGATTTGCTTCTCTAAGACGATTCGAAAACAAATTCGTTCAAATTACTTCCGTTATTGGTAAAAATTAGCTGACTTCCGAAACGTCAATTGTTTTGTAAAGGTCAAAATATATGCAAGTATGTTTGCTACAGCCTTCACAGAAATTTGATTTCAAATCGTCTTAGAGAATCGTACCAATAAATAATACAGATATAAAAAACTTCTTCAGTTAATGAATGCCCACAGCACGCAGTTACATTTAAATCGACAAAATTGCAATATTTTACAACACAAAATATATAAAAATACTAATCACAAAAACAAATACATAAACTTATTCCTAATACATATCTATAAATAATAAAATAGATACACGGAAACATACAGATAAATATACATCTACCACTGTTGTATATATACCCCCTATTAAAAACTAATTCGTATGTACATTTGTACTAACCTATACACATATCCTCTATCTAACTACATACACTATTATCATTCATTGTCTTCGTCGTCTTTTGCCTACCGTCTCCCCGTCGTCAAGTGGACAATTGCTATCGAAACTATAACTAAGAAGATTGGCTGATGGTACCAATAGAGAGCATTCAATGCACTGGCACCACATTGCAGATAATCTCGTGGATATTTATTGAGCGGTGGTGCTTCTTCTCGCAGATGACATTCTTCATCACGTGCTCCAAAATATTCACCACACATTTCTTCACATGATGGACATATGAGAGCACCTCTATGCAGCCAATCATTGGCTGAAATACTTATAGATAATTTTTGCCCGGGGTAATAACAGGTGTAACTGTAATTTCCCACAAAGATGTGTAGACGGCCCTCACTACAATTGTAGCGATAGCAACCTGAACCCCAATGCTGCCATTCACGGGTGTGATGGCAGTTGCGTTCTTCCCACATGGCATCGCCATGATCGAAACATTTCGAACCTTGGCCATAACTTTCCAAGGCGTAATTTTTTTCGGCTTCTGTAAGGTGAAGAAAAAACAAAAGAAATTACTTTAGTCTTTAGAAAAAAATATTCATGCTTCTTCACAACTCACTTGGATTATTTTCCACAAAATGACAATGTGAACCACGTATTGTAACATTTTTATTACGCCATGTAAACTCTTGAATGTAGGGACAATGATCGGCCAATGCCACCGAACCACCGTAGTATACTTCATCACCGTCCTTAATGTTGCTTATACTGTCGAAATTCTTTAATAAAAAGGTAAACAAATTAAAATAAAATTATTTACCAAAAGTGAGGTTATGTGTGTTGCTAACCTGATATTTTCCCGGTAATTCATAATTGTGCCGTATTAAATTACACAATGCCACGGAATTGCGATCATCTGTACATTCAGTTTGTAGGGGATCTTGTTTTACCTTTGAACAGAAGGGATGTATGGAGCGTCCTCTGTAAAGAAAAAGAACATATTTGAATAAGAGATCGTTCCAAAACCGTCTACAGCTTGTTGATATTTACTTGGCATTATTGATTTGTATCCAATCTTTACAGCTACGCATAACAAAGGCACAACCCAAACCGCGACCCCATGACAGTGGACTTGCCATACTATAATTGGCCCGATACCACCCTGAGTCCTCCATTAAAGCCAATGTTATGCGCGAAAATACTGGTGATTGGGTATGGGTACCGGTCATAGCCTCATTCTGAAAGATAAGAAATGTCTATATATTAGATCCTGCAATTTTGTATGACCATTAAGATAAATTTGTATTTAACTAGTGAAGACATAACACTGTTAACACTTTTCCTAAAAGCGCGTTAGCAGAGCACTGTTAATGTTAACAGAGCAATTCAAAAATGATTTTCTTTGTAAAACAAATATCCTTTTTAGGTCCTTTAAGAAAAATTCTGTCAGGACAACATGGGTATCATTGGAAAGCTTATCGAGACAGCTATCCCCTGAGCTAATAAAATCTTTAAAAAATATAGCCCGATGTTGTTGTAGCAGCTTCTACAAGTACATGTAAATCTTTATTTTATTGATTCGGCTCTGCCTCCAGCTCCAAGTTCAGAAAGGACGCCACCTGAATATGATTCGTCCAAAGAGAGAGTGGTGTTAAGTTAGTCGGGTTGGCTGGGCAGTTAAACAGGTGTTGCGTTGTATGCGGACCGGTGCCACATGCTGGGCAGATATTCCGCGTGCCATCAATCTTGGCCCAGTAAGAATTGAGACGTCTGCACCAACAAGATCTAAGTCAATCCACCTGCAGCGGGTTCTTTCGTACCGGATTGACCCGAAACCATAGTGTTTCGGCCAGCGGCTGCCAACTCAGCAACAAACCTATGCTTCTACATAGGTTTTTATGCTGCTACAACAACAACAACCAGATCTAAGTTGTGCCAACACGACTCTCGTTTGTCTTGGCAGCTGTTGTTCTTCGCTGCCACTGTTGGTGGATGATCGTCGAGGACGATATTCGCACTGTAGGCTGCCAGAGGATGACATCAGTGTGAATGTTCCTTAAACCTGCCTGGTATGCACGTTGATCTAGAGGTTCTCTTTTATATCTTTGAACCTCTCTCTCCAGATCTCGATAATCCTCCCTAACTTGCCTGGGGGGTTCAGGCATATCCACCAGATGGTGATTTGGATGGTCTTGCCTATAGCATCCAAGCAAGTACTGCATCGTCAACATCCTGTTGTGTCGACGCACAGGAAGGATCTTGGTCTCCTCATGTAAATGGTCCACTGCAGACATGAGGTGACACCCTGTAGCTGTTCTCAGGGCAGCATTCTGGCAAATTTGTAGTTTATCCCATTGCGTATTACTTACGTTAGCAAACCACGCTGGCGCCGCATAGCTTACCACAGATCGACCTATCGCGTTGTATGTGGTTAACAAGGTTTCTTTATCCGCACCCCTAGTGCTGCCTTCTAGGGACTTGGGGACCTTGTTCCTGTTTCTCAGCTTATCGCAGATAACTGTAGTATGCTGGGAAGACTTATACATGCTGTCGAATGTTACTCCTAGGACTTTGGGGTAGTTTGAGGTCGGAATAATTGCACCGTCGACCTGCACATTCAGTGGGAGCTTCATCTGCGCCGTTCAGGTGGTGAACAGTGTGGCTGTTGACTTAGTGGTGGATATTTTCATATTCCTCGCGTGGAAAAACTCTAGGTTAGGTTAGGTTAAAGGACGCGTAACCGTCAACGTAATCGACGGTCACTCCACTCGGAGACCTTATGGTCCATTGTGTTCATCCTGGGGGGGTGTTGTTAGCTGAAAAGATTGCTGAAGGGAGAGAAATAGAATATGATGTTGTAGAAGAAAGGGAAATATTTAGGAGGATAGAATTGAGGTAGAAGTGGGAAAAAAAAGCTTAATTGTTCATCGTGGTACTGCCAATTCTTCTTGCTGCAGCCATTTTAGGCTCTTGGCAAAAAGAAGAAGACTTTTTGGTTCGGTTTCACAGAAGGATGAGAGAGACTGGGGAGTGTGTGCACCCGTTATCCGTAGTCTTTTGCTCGTGAGCATTGGACAGCGGCACAGTAAATGTTCGGTTGTCTCTAATTCCTCCTCATCCTCACAAAGTCTGCAGTAGTCGGCTCCTTCGGTTCTACCCCATTTATAAGACATTGCTCTGATGTTGCAGTGGCCTGTGATTAGACCAACTGTTAGTCTGAGTTCGATCTTTTTCAATGAAAGTAGAGATGATGTTTTGCGTTTGGAAAGGAGTGGCCAGATTGCTTTGGAAACCCTACAACCAGGTTCGTTTTGCCAAATCTGACTAGCCTTATCCCGATAGCCCTGTTCTAACAGCCGCATGAAGTAGCACAAGGGTGGCTTGACTGAGTTTTCGATCAATGAGATCAGTGAGATTGGCATTTAGCCTGTCACAAACATTACCGATGTTGGGACCTGACGCCATGAGTGTACAATCATCCGCGTACGTAATTAACTCAATGGCGTCGGGAGGGCGTGGAATTGCAGACAGGTAGAGGTTAAACAGTTCCGGAGATATCACCCCTCCTTGGGGAACTTCCTGCTTCACTCTACGGGATTTGGACTTCTTGTCTCTGAATTCCACGTATGACTGGCGACCACACAAATAGTTGATGACCCAGCGATTCAGACAAGGCCGGAGGGTAGTATTCTCGATATCCTCGAACAGCCTAGCATGGCTGACCGTATCAAATGCTTTGGTCAGATCCAATGCTACCATCACTGTTCTGTGGCATGGTTTGTCCTGGTTGAGTCCTCGTCCAATATATGTGGAAATGGAGTGCAGTGCTGTTGTGGTACTATGCTGCTTCTGGAATCCGTGTTGATGATCCGCAACTGGATAACACGTTCTGATGCTGGGGAGGAGTAATGCCTCGAGTATTTTTGCTACTGGCGATAGAAGTGAAATCGGCCTGAAAGACTCACCTCTACTGCCATCTTTGCCAGGTTTCAGCAGCGGGACCACCCTGCCCATCTTCCAGGCATCGGGAACTATTAGGGTGGCTAGCGATAAGTTGAGGACCTTGCTTAAATACTCGACTCCTGGGTCATCCAGCTGTTTTAGCATCACCATAGGAATTCCGTCAGGTCCAAGAGCTTTAGATGACTTTGCGCCTCGGATAACATCTGCAACATCATCCATCGTGAATTGTGGCGGTTCTTCCTCGGCTGGAAGAGATCGCAAACGACGCAAAACACTTCTCTTCGCACGGTCGCTGTCGGCAGAAACAGCCAGCGCACCTCTTCGGATCTGTCACAGCCACGCCGTTAAACATGACAGATGTCCGATCGTCTCTCCTACCAGGGTTCGATAGCGCCTTAACCGTTATCCACAATTTATTACAGCCGGCTCCAATGTTGCCGCACTTCAGATATTCTAGCCACTTTTTCCGCTTGTGTTCACCGACTAATCTATTGACTTCCATTGTCAGTTCCCTGACTCTGGGGTCGTTGGGGTTCGTGCGGCGAAGCTCATCACGCTCATTAGCTAATCCCGTCGCCTCTGCTGGGAAATTGGGTCTTATTTCAGGTATTCGACCAGCAGGAATAAAGCGAACGGCTGCAGCAGTGATGAGGTCTCGGAATTTCCTCTCTGCTACCCGAACATCAGATAGATTGGGCAGTTCTCTGAAGCGTTGATTAGTGAACTCTCTGAAACCTTGCCAATCCGCTTTCCCATGATTAATGAAAGTGCGGCGTTCAGAGGATATAAAGTCTGGTGGTCTGTTTATGGTGATGAGGATTGGGAGATGGTCCGACCTAAGGGAAATGACGGGTTGCCATGTCACGTCATTCGTCAGACCGGGTGACACGATGGATATGTCAGGCGAACTGTGGCAGTCTCCTCTAATCCTGGTGGGTGCGTCCTCGTTCGCCGTGCAGAATGTGGACCTATCTATTTGCTCAGCCAGATCTGTACCTCTCTGGTCATTCCCTAGAGCTGAATGCCATAACTCATGATGCGCATTGAAGTCCCCTAGGACCAGCCGGTTGTCACCTCGCAACAGGGATCTGATGTTAGGCAAATAACGCGGGGCACAGCAATTGACCGGCGGGAAATACACATTGAGCAGTTCTATCTCGGCGGTTCCACACCTTACCGCTACCCCCATACACTCCAAGTATGGGTCCCTAGAGTCTAGCTCAGGCAAGATAGGTCTGTACTGGACAGACTGGTGCAGTAGGAATGCAAGCCCTCCACCCCCACTTCTCGTACGATCCTGGCGAAGAACGTTGTATCCATCACAACTCCGAAGACTGCAGCTCAGCTTCGTCTCCTAGAGCGCCGCGACCATAATATTTCTCCGAATCATAAAGTTCACGATCCCATTGATCTTGGTTCGAAGACCATCGCAGTTAAACTGCAAGAATGTCACATCCTCAGGAACTGGGACAGCAATACGCGGTGTTAGTGGCTGCGGCTGATACTGCTGTCAGGGAGATTGCGGGGGAGTTTCATAATCCGATGATGTTGACGATGAGGACTCACTGGGGTTCATGTTGGAGCAGTACGAAGCAATATAAACCCTGTCGTAATACTCCCTCAGGAAGGTCAGGCCTGAACAGTTCCTGAAATGCACCCATCCTCGGCACCCGTTGCATCTCATTGCACCGACCTATGGTGGATGAGACGTTGACAAACGGTGCAAAACCATGGCCCGGGGTTATTTTCAATCCCGGCACGGACCAAAATACTCCGGAGCAGGCATTCCGGGACATGCCGCTCCCAAAATAAAAATAAAGACGAACACGAACAAGTAGTTGCTGAGGTGACGGCCCCTGGCCGAGAAGATGATTCCTCGGGTCAATCCGGTACATAGAACCGGCCCACTGTGGGCGAAATCCAAATCTAGCGGGGAAAAATTAATAACTCCTAAACTAATTGAGGTAAGCTGCTATAATTTGGTACAGATGTTACTTATTTGTATAGGTATGATTACACTGAGTATGGCGAATATAGCTCACCGTTAAAGCATATCGTCCTCGTAACGGTACCTCCGCATATAAGGTATTTTGGGTATGTGGACCTCATTTCACTGTTAATTTTGCTGTATTTTGGTATTTAGGATCTTCAGGGGGTACATAACATTAGTTAAAATGATGGGGGTCTTAGGTCCACGTTTTGGTCTATCCCCGAAATTTTCGTTATTTTGAATGTATTCTTCATATTTTCCAATCAAATTGGCTGCACTTTGGTATTTCGGGTTCTAAGTACACACAAAACCTCCGTACCAAAAATGTTCCACCTAGATCAACGTTTTAATATAGTGCCCATATATAGGTATCTCCCGATATTCAGAATTAAGAAGGTTTTAGCAACATTTTCCAACGAAAATGGCTGCAAATTTTGCTTTCGTGTTTTTAATAGACAAAACATCTACACACCAAACATTATTCACTTAGGTTCACTTTTTGGTATACCCCCCTTGCAAATGTCCTACTTTATATTACGAATTTTCATGTAAAAATGGGTTTATAAAATTGTTGATAACATGAAAAAAGGCAAAAAAGGCAGACGAAATTTTGGGAGTAGATACCTCGGAGTATGTCATTTAATATTAAAAAAGTCCTGTAGTGTTACCGTGTGTTTCCCATAGGATGCACTTTACTCAAAATGCTCTAAGTAGTAAAAATGTCATATAAATGTTTAAAGATTTTTTCAGAATATTTACAACATCAAATAACGCTACGATTACTTTTTTAATAAATACTACTTCCAAACTATCTGAAAAAATTAAATTACGGTCGTATTTGTTTTCATTTGTCCCTATTACTTGGCAATATACAAGCCATCATAAAAAGTCGATTTTATCACTAGCAAAAAAACTCCTAGTAAATGTACCGTTATAACGGCCAATAACCATTAAATGCAATACTGATTGTTATTTTTAGGTCTACCAGTATGTTTAGAAAAATACTGCATTAATGATTTTTACTTAGCTCTTGGTCAGTTTTCGGACTTTTTCCCCGCTAGATTTGAATTTCGCCCACAGTGCGGCCGTCGCGGGACTGATAGCCCGATGTCGCGATATTTACCGTTTTTTTGGGAATGACCCTGCAATAAGGATGCTTATTTTGACCACAGATCTTTTAAGGAAATTTCTGGACAACGTGGGTATCATTGGAATGCTTATAGAGACAGCTATACCCTGAGCTAATAAAATTAAAAAAAATATTGCCCGATGTCGCGATATTTACCGTTTTTGAGGATGACCCTGCAATAAGAATACTTATATTGACCACCGGCAATTTTTTAAAGATTTTATTAGCTCAGGGGATAGCTGTCTCGATAAGCTTTTCAATGATACCCATGTTGTCCTGACAGAATTTTCCTTAAAGGATCTGTGGCCAAAATACACTAATACCTCGATTTGCGTTAATGGTTAGTTCCGACGAACTTCAACGCAATGCGAAACAAAGTATATCGAAACACATGTTTGTGTGAAGGATTGTTCAATTTCGTAGCGAATGTTAAATTGAAAGTTATTTTTAGTCAAGCTGCGATAAAGATCTCAAAGAGAGAGGAAGATCCTACATAATACCTACCTCCAAAATACGTTTCTCCCAATGCGTCAAAGCTGTGCCCTCACCACCTTGATCTTCCAATTCGGCACCCTCCAACTTATCACAATCGAAATGTTTTCGCACTTCGGCCACAACACGTGGCGTAACCATCATATCGATAGTTTTATTGACATGACCACCGCGTACCGACCAATTTTGTCGGGTTATTTTACGTATCGTTGTATTGCTCCATTGATGGATTTGAAGACTGCAAGAAAAGAAAATAAAAAAGCATACAATTAAAAATACGAAAAACAACAAAAAATCACAACAAATTGTAATACAAACTCTTCATTTAGATGAGGTTTACCGGTATCCGGATTTCTTGGTGTCCTTGGATTACCATCATCATCACGAAAAAATGCAAAGAGACTAACAGAGAATCCCAAGGCATGCAAAATCTCATGTTTCACCGTTGATATGAGCGTATGCAGTTCCTGAGGTTTTGTACTAATACTGTCCGGGCAAAGATTAGCATGACCGGCTATTGGACGATCCAAGGTAGCCTCTTGTTGACAATGCGCAGCATATGCCACTGTTAGTCCCTTGTGACAACGCTCCGTCTGTCGTGCCGAAACATAAAATACAAAATCGGTATTTTCAATACCATCACCAGCCTGTGTTGAGTCATCGACGCGGCAATTTTGTCCAGTGGCATTGCAGACGCGGCAAACCTTTGAGAGGAGAATTAAAAACAATTTTATGTTATTTTTATGACGTAAACTTTTGTTTATTTGTCTGTTCTTCAACTTACATCTAAATGATCTTCGGGTACTTGAACTTCACCACACATGGTCACCGGCCGGCAGTTGTCTATACAGTGCGTTTGTCCATTTTTAACATAGATTTGTGTGCTGTTGCATTTTCTGCAAAGATAAAATAAAAAATATATATTAGTAAAGAAGTTGGTTAACGTTGAAGGGAAAATTTGTTGATGATTGTTGATGGGTGGATTGTTGTTGAAAACCAAAATTTTAATTCATTTAGTTTTTCTTACCTATTTAATCGAATAGGTCCCTTGGTTTGTCGGACCATTAGAGCCTGTTCCCAAAATTTAATTGCTTCTGGCAGTACAGTGTCCTGAAATAAATAAAAATTGGAAAATGTAAATATTTTTAAATCTGTCGATAAGTTTAACATCCTTAAAGCTAACATGTGCCGCGGGCTCACCCATAATAACGATAACAAGTTGAGTTGGGTAGTGGGTTAGTTACCCAGCCCTATAATAACTGTCTACTATGAAAAACAACAAGAAAAAAACAATCCCGTTTAATGTTGGCGGACCCTGCAAAAGTTGTAAGGGCCATGATCTGCGAATCTACACCTGGAATATTCGCACTCTATAGAGAAAGTGCAGTTTAGGAATTGCAGATGTAGCTGCTAAGTACAACTCCGATACTACTGCCATACAGTAGATACGAAGGATTGGGAAACTAGTCAGAACAACAGCTATTGGATAAGCTCTGTATTATAGCTGCCTTGATATGAAGCAGGAGTTTTTATTGGTTGTTGTTGCCGAGTATTTTAATACGTTTGTATGTTCTCCGCTTAATATGGCTCTGGGTCTATATCCAGTTCTAGGAATGTGGCTGGTTCGATGGGATATAACCAAAGATCTAGTGGAGTCAGTTAAGAAGGTTTGTCAGGGCAATTGAAAAGGTGCAGTGTGCCGTACGGGCCTGTGCCGCATGCTGTGCAGATGTTTTGTACGGTGTCACCGATACTTACTTAGATGGCTTTTATACTAAACAAAACGTCTTGTTCCATAAGTCGAACTAAGAATAGATTTCCAAACGCATCGATCTTTTGCTTTACTTCTCCAATTTTGGATGCCATGTTTTGTGATATCTTCTTCAACTTGGTCTTTCCATCGGAGTTTTGGCCTTCCCTTGGGGCGTATACCGTCGAGTGGCCGTCGTATTCAAATGTCTTTCTGGCGGGGCATCACTATCCATCCTGCTGACGTGGCCCAGCCAACGCAATCGTTGTAGTTCGATACGTTTTACTATATCGATGTCGGTCGGCTGGTACATCTCGTGGTTCATACGACGTCGGTATTCACCGTCAACGCATATTGGTCCATGAATGTTTCGAAGAATTTTTCTCTCAAACACGCCAAGTTCTGTCTCATCTGTTTCCGAAAGTAGCCATGCTTCAGATCCATAGATAAGTACGGGTAGTATCAACGTCTGGTAGAGTGTAAATTTGATCTGACGAGAGGTGGTTTTGCTTTTGAACTGTTTACTTAGACCAAAATAGCATCTGTTGGCCAATATTATTCTTCTCTTGATTGCATAACTGTTAGCTTTATTTAAGGACCATGATCTGTGAATCTGCACCTGGAATGTCAGGACTCTACAGAGCAGGTACAGTTTGCACACTGGCGGATGTACTTGGTAAGTACAAAGCTGATATTATCGCCTTACAGGAAGTGCGATGGAACCGGGCAGACGTAAAAATAACAAATGATTACGCACTGTATTATAGCTGCCATGAAATGAAACATGAGCTAGGTGTTGGATTTATGGTAAATCGGAGGCTTAAAAATCTCGTCTCCACCTTTACTCCGGTTGATGAAAGAATTGCCACAATCCGTATAAAAGTAAAGTTTCTCATCTGGATATATTCTACGAGCGCCTAGAGAGAGTATATGACCGCTGCCCTGGCCATGACATTAAGATTGTTCTAGAAGATTTTAACGCTAAAATTGGGAGGGAAAATATCTTTGGTCCCAAGGTCGGAAAGTTCAGCCTTCATGAGGTAACATCCGACAATGGAATGAGGCTGCTCGATTTTTTCAGCAGCAAAAAACATGGCAGTGAGCAGTACCAGGTTCCAACCCAGATATCCCAGATGGGAAAACAAGAAACCAGATTGATCATGTTGTGATAGACGGAAGACCCTCGTCCAGTGTGTTATCCCAGATGGGAAAACAAGAAACCAGATTGATCATGTTGTGATCGACGGAAGACCCTCGTCCAGTGTGTTAGATGTCCGATCGATTCGAGGAACGAACCTTGATTCGGACCATTTCCTTTTAGCAGCAAAGGTACGCACTTGTCTTAATGTCACCGATACTTACCCTATAAGATTTCAGAAGGCTGCACTGCACCATCCCGAGCGTAGTTAACTACTCAGGTTTGTCGTGGCAGCTGATTATATCCGAGGACCCCATTCACACGATAGTTGTTTATGGCATCTGTGACTGCATTCGTGTAAATGCTCTTTAAACCTGTTTGATAGGCTTGTTGAGGTAGAGGTTCTCTCTTGTAACCTTGGACCTCTCTTTCTACATCATGAAGATCCCTCCTGACTTGCCTGGGTGAAGGGTCATATGGTGATTAGGATGGCTCTCACAGTAACATCCGAGTAAGTGCTGCAACGAAACATGCTATTGTGTTGTCTTTGTCTCCTCATGTAGATGGTCCACTGAAGATATGGGAGACACCCGTTGGAGTTATCAGGGCGGCATTCTGACAGGTTTGAATATTTCGCCGCATAGCTTACCATAGACCGACTTATCGTGTCATATGTAGTCAACAAGGTTTCTTATGTACACTGAAGCAGCCATTTTCCTGGAACTAGAGATAGACCCAGAGCCAGATTGAACAGAAGAACGAACATACAAACATAATAACAAACACAGTTACAACAACAACACGGTTTCTTTATCTACACCTCAAGTGATGCTGGCAACGGACTTGATGGCCTTATTCAGTTTGTCGCAGATAGCTGCAGTCTGCGCGGGTAGTTTTGGTCGAAATTTTGCTACTATCGACTACGACGTCGAATGTGATCCCTAGAATTTTGGTGTTAGTTTGTGGTCGGAATTCTGCTACCATCGACCATGGCATTCAACTTTGTTCTGACCTCTGCTGTCCATGTGGTGAACATGGTGGCCGTAGATTTAGTGGCGGATATTTGCATATTCTTCGCGTGACAGAAGGTGGTAAGATCAGTCAAATATGGGTTCAGCCTTTCACAAATGACATCAGAGAAGGTACCTGACGCCAAGATCGTACAATCATCCACATATGTTACGATCTCAATGCCGTCTGGAGGATGTGGAATTTCCGATGTCGTCAAACAGCGTGGAGTACTTGACAGTGTCAAATGCTTTTGACAAGTCAAACGCCACCATCACACAAGGCTTCCTCTGGTTGAGTCCTCGTCTAATACATGTGGAGATGATGGGCATGGTTAGTGTCATGCTGGCTGCTTACGGAACCCCTGCCAACCATACCAACCACGAAACCCAACCCATACCACTGACGTTGTTATACTTTTCTCTTCGCCCTCTCACTGCCGGGGTGCTCGACAAATTGTAGATTGAAATAACTTGCCCATCTCTTCGGATCAGTCAACGTAACGTCGCCAAACGTGACTGAGGTCCTATCCTCCTTCTTTCTAGGGTTTGAGAGTGATTTAACCGTTGCCCACAATTCACTTATACCGGCTCTAATGTTGCAACTCTTCAGATGATTTAACCACTTTTTCCGTTTATGCTCTCCGACCAACCTGTTAACTTCAATGTTTGGTGTCACTTTGGGTATCGGCCAGCAGGTATATGGCGAGCGGCTGCAGTAGTTATGATGTCTCGGAACTTCCTTTCTGCTACCCGAACATCAGAAGGGTTTGGCAGAACTCTGAAACGGAGATTAGTGAACCCATTCAAACCCATGATTGGCGAGAGTGCAGCGTTCAGAGGTGATAATATCGGGCGATGTGTTGATGGAGACAATTGTGGGGTGTAAAATGATGGGTTGCCAGATGATGTCATTTGTCAGACCAGATTACGCGATAGTTATATTTGACGAGCTGTGACGCTTTCCACTAATTCTGGTAGGGGCGTCCTCATTGACCGTGCACAACGTACACCTCCGATCGTTTCCGAGGGCAGAATGCCACAAAGTCCCACAAGGACAGACGGTTATGATGCTCCAAAAGAGTGCCAATGTTGGACCTACAACCTGGAGTACAGCTATTTATCGGAGGGATGTTTACGTTTAGCAACTCTACCTCGTCAGTTCCAGACTTCTACCCCCATGTTTGGGTCATTAGAGTCAGGTTCAAAATATAGGTCTGTTTTGAACAGACTGGTGCAATAGGAAAGCTAATCCCCCCACCACCACTTCTTGTGCGATCCTTACTCAGTAGGTTGTAGCCATCACAGCGCTGTAAGCTGCAGTTGTTTTGGAGATTGTTTTCCAACACCGCCATGACCATGAAAGGTTGCATTTACAGGGATTGCAACAACAACGACTGACGTCAAAGAACCTGCTGTCGTGGGATTGCATGGATCTGCGTTTGTTGTTGTTGGAAAGACTGCCAGGGTGCTGCGTATTCCGACGACTGTTTGTTGCGCCAGAACAACGCAAGATCGTAACATAACTACTATCGCAGTAGTACTGCAGTCTTTTTACGGGCAAGACCATACTTCCTGAGAAAATGGCCTGAAAGCTGTAAAAACCCGCTATGGCACCATGTGTTGTGGATGGAGCGCAGCGTAACTCTCGAACGGATAAACCGATTCGACCCAAAATTTGGCAATCGAAATATTTTGCCAAGGTTAAATCAATTTCTAAGATGGACCATATCGGTCCACTAATTGGGTACCTCCCCCACAAAATTTCAAAACTTTTCGCTAAAATGGTAAGCTCAATATCTCATAAACGGAGCTATCAATTTAGTCCAAACTTAGATTATGTTCAAAAGTGGGCCCTATGGGTCCCTAAGGTACCACCCACACAAATGAGCAAAATTTTTGTTTAAGTGCGGTTAAGGGTCTGTGCGAGAATCATCTGGAAATTTTTACCCAAGGTACTCCTAGTAGCCCTGTTTACAGCGATAGAATGTTTTTCGTGGGCACGTCCATGTTTCCTATCGAGAGGAATGACTCCATACCTTTAGGCACCTCCCCCGCAAAACTTTTGAAATTTTAACGTAATCCATATCTTTGTTCCATATAAGTGTTTATATTAGAAATTGATCAACTTTTTATGAAAATATTTTTTATACGCGTTTTTCATTTCTTAATCAATTGATTACAAATTTTGAAATTATGCTAATATCAGCTATACTTACATTTATTAGAATAAATTTATCGGTATCCAAACTGTAACGAAAAGAAAAAAGGAATGAAAAAATGAAATAAAGAAATTAGAAATGTTGATTTTCAATTTCCTGTGCTACAACAACTCATAAATTCTTGGCAATATTATTTTTTTTTTGAGCCGGCCGGCTATTTTATGTAGGAAGTACAGGTGGTGGTAGTTGTGGAGGTTGTGTTCTTTGTCAAAGTCTACAAGTTTTTCGTTCGCTTACAATGTCGAGACAATAAGAAGTTTTGTTCTAATGCTCAATTCTCGGCCAATTACATGGCCGGTCATATTTAGTGTTGAGTGATCATAGAATTGCATGCTTTTTTGTTATTGTATTTCCAATGTTGTTCTAATGTCCAATAGAACTTGTTGCAATTGCACATGCACTAACCTTGGAATGGCAAGTAAGTAGCCAACGAACGGCGCAATATTCTATGAGAAGAAAGAAAAAACCGTTGAACATTTTCCCCTTCTTGCCTTGCCGCCGAATAAAAATCTTTTTTAATTGCATTGATGCTGTAAATTGAAGCCACGCCATATTATAGTCAAATGGTGTTCATAGTCTGATTCGTGATAGTCGGATATTGATACCGATGATATTCTCTATTGTCCGTCCGCCCAGCAGCCATTGTGTCCACTAAGTGGTTATGGTTGTTGATCTGACCAACAATAAATGGAATCATAAACGTTTCTTTCATTTTCATTTGCAAAACTATTCTATTTGTATAAAAAAGGCATGTGAATTGATTCGCCAGCTACTAGCGAAGCTATTGTGGCCTGGTCTTAAATTATTTTAAATGATTTAATTGCAAGATGAATGGATGCACCACCAGCACCACAAAAAAGCTTTATTACTTGTAATGAATGGAGTTTGTGCATCAGCATCTGATGAGATTTATGGAGATTAAACTATTATGCAGAATAAAATCTTAATAGCCCCATAAAATTTAGTAAAATTTAATAGTTATTTACATTGAATTACAAAAGCTAAATTGCCCGATGATGTTATACGGAATTCATAATTGAACGATGGTGGTGTAATAACCTCAGATTCTCATTTACGGAATGTTGGGTATTTAATTTCAAAATTGTTTTTATATATTAATAGATTCAGCATCAGGAATAAGGCTGTTAATATTAAATAAAGCCAAAGATTTTTACTGGACTACAGCATAGTTTAAAATTATGTAAACAAAAATGTTCAGAGGGATATGCGTATTCACTGGAAAACAAATAAAAAAGTATCAGTCGACGTTGCCGACAGAGATATACCCTGAGCCTATGTGAATTTAAACTTTTATTTACGGACAGATCGACTGTATTTAGGGTCTTTTCAGAATTTTGTGGCACATTTGAACTTGCCGACAAAAATGTGGATTAGGATTAAAATACAAAAGTGTTGCGGAGGAAGTACTTGAAGGAATGGACCGACATAATTCATTATGGAAGTGGATCTTATTTTGGGAGTGATATCTTTTTGATAGAAATCGTGCAGACTAGACATTTCAGTGGGTCATCGTGTAACTTTTGGACCAGTATGCCAGGAAGCATGGACTTGTCCACGGAAAACATAATATCGCTGTTAACAGGTCCACAACGAACAGCATTGGTATACATTTCCAAAGGATCTTCGAACATAACCTAAACTGCACTTAGACACAAATGTGGCGCTTTTGTGTGGGAGTTACCCTAAGGAGAGGACCGATAAGGACCATTATAAAAGTTAAACTAAATTTGGAAAAATATTATGAGATACAAAGTTTTGACCAAATTGGTTGCCCCGTTCAAGATATATCGTGCATTTTAGTGGCATTTTTTAAATATTGGGGGAAGTACCGGTAGTTGTGGACCTATATTGCCCATCTTCGAACTGAAATAACTACGTTTGGAGAAAATATAACGAAGGTAAAATTTTGGAACAAATTGTGTCATAGGGTTTTTAACACCTTTCGGGCTGTTTTTCAAGAAGTATGGACTTGCCCCTGAAAAAATACCGTCGTAATTCTGGCAGCGAATGCAAGGTGCTTAAACAAAAATCAAAGTGATTCGAGAACAAGTCTTTAAGTGAACTTATCCGAAATTTTGTGTGGCAGATGTGGACCGATTGAGTCCATATTGCAACCTCATCTAAGTCTGGTAGAAATTTCACGATGTGCAAAGTATGGACCAAATCGGTTGCTCTCTTCAAGAGTTATCGTGTGCACAAATTTTCCGAACATTTTTGAACTTTTGTGGGGGAAATACCGACAGGAGTGACCCGATATGGCTTATCTTCGAACTTTAACTATGTTTGGACAAAATATTAAAAAAAAACATTGTTCCACAACATCCCATACGGGACAAGGGAGACTTCTCTCATATCAATGAGTGCACCCCGATTCATATTTAGCTCAATGATATGGGACCTACTGTTTATCGCCGAGTCCGAACGGCGTGTCCTAAGACACCACTTATAGAGAAGTTTTTCAAGGCTGAAATACTCAGGAAATGTCGCCAACATTACTGAGGGGTATTTTGCCACCGTTGAAAAATGTTTGGTGTTGCCTGGTCGGGGAATCGAACCAAAATATTACGAAGAACAAATTTTGGACCGAATCGGCAGATCTACTCGAGAGTTATCTTGCGCTCCAACCACTACAAACGGTGTCATAGGGGTTTTTGCAACTTTCAGGCCATTTTCTCAGAAAGTATAAACTTGCCCCTGATGAAACTTATACTGCCGTATGGGGGCAGTGAATACAAGTTGTTACAACAAAAATCAAAGTGATTAGAGATCAGGTCCTAAACTGAACTTTTCTGAAATTTTGTGTGGGAGGAACCCGAAGGAGTGGACCGATTGAGTCCATATTGCAAACTTAACTAAGTCTGGTAGAAATTTCACTATGTGCAAAGTATGGGCAAAATCGGTTACTCCAGTGCGCACAAATGTTCCGAACATTTTCGAACTTTTGTGGGGGAGGTAATGAAAGAAATGGACCGATATAACCCATCTTCGAACTTAAACTAAGTTTGGACAAAATATTACGAAAGACAAATGTTGGACAGAATCGGTTGGTCCGTTCGAGCGTTATAGTGCGCTCCCGCCAGCCAGCCAGACAGACGGACATGGCTAAATCAACTCCAAATTGTCTGAAACGGATTTCGTCCAAATATACTTGGGGTATATAACCATTATTTCGATGAGACACATTTTGCCAGTATGCAAGTGTATATAACCTCGTTAGCATAAATGCTGAGGGCATAAAAAATGTCCATTCGTATAAAAAAGCTATAATTTATATGGGGAACGGTATGGAAAAAACACAAATTTTAACCATGTAATTTCAAAAAATTTAAAAAGTTGGTAAACGGACGGAACTGGACGGCACAAAAGTATATGTAAGCTGAAAGAGGACACTATCGGACATCATTCTGCGAAAACGAAACTTTGTTCCAAGCTGTTCCCAAAAATAAAAATTTTTAGTCCAATAAAGATGAATTTCACTGAAATTTAGTACCTGAGGAAAAATAAAATAGCTCACTTCGTGTAAACGTTACGGTTATTTATTGAAACTCAATATCTGTTATAGTTTCCGAGAAATAGCTATTTCTTTCTCCAGAAATTTAAACAATTTTCAAAAATTGGGAAAAAAATTCGTTTTTAGGAGCACACCACGCCTACATCTTCCAATATTTTGACATAATTGTTTGGTTTCCTTAGTTTCAATATGTTTATTATCGAATCCCATATGTAAAATGACAATCGGTGACTACAAAAAAATTGGGGTTTTTACAAGTAAAATCGATTTCTGAAATATTGTGCGTCGCGAGTTCATAAACTTATTGGCTGACAATGTCGAAGGCAAAAAATTGGGAAGGTCGGTCCACGTTTTGATAAAGACCCCAAATTGGCTGAATTTTGAGGGGCAGGATTCTCAATTGACATAAAAACTTTCTCTATAAATATTATGGACATACATAGGTCCTCGTTTTGATATAGCCCCAATGGAACGGTACCGCCCGATTTTCGGTATTTTGAGGGTTTAAGTCCATTATCCATCCAAAATGATTGAAATTTGGTGTTAAGTCTTCATTTGTTGTTGTGGGCTTATTGAATACATCAAAATTTTGTCTTTAAATAAGAGAATTTTCCTTAATTTTTTTCACCAATTAATGCTCAAAAACGGCCCATTTTTTGTTAAAAATCGACATTCTAAATTTGACTGTTCACCATTTTTTTTAAATTGGCCCAATTCGACTGTTTTCAATCGACTCCAGTAAATATATTTGCACTGGATACCCCAAATGCCTAAATTATATAATTTAATGTAAAAAATATGTTCAGCTAGGTGAAAGGTACCACCTACGGGGCTATATCAAATTGTCTACCTATCTTTGCAATTTTTGGTGGACAAGTTTAATAACTGTAGGGAACCTCAAAAGTCAAATTACGATTTTTAGTGAAGAAGTTTCGTTACCACTGAAAATTCAAATGTCAAATTACAGCTAGTTCGATTTTTGATGGAGAAGTTTCGTGACCACAGAGAACCTCAAATGTCAAATTAAAGCTAGTTCGGTTAACAATTGTAGCTAAAATCCTCAAAATACCGAAAATCGGGAGGTGCCGTTATATGGGAGCTTTACCAAAACACGGTCCCATGTTAACGATTTCTGATGGTCCCATGTTAACGATTTCGTGGCTACTGAGAACCTCAAATGTCCAATTGCAGCTAGTTCGGTTAAAAATTGTAGCTAAAATCATCAAAATACCGAAAATCTGGAGGTACCGTTACACTATGCAACACTGAAAATGCAAACAACTTCTAGTATGCAATTTTTGAAAGTACACATTTAGACAACAATAACCCTAGTAGGGTTTCGCCCTGTCAGATCCACTTCGGATTTTAAGGCCTCATCTAAACCGGGCTAAATCTACACTTTTTTGCATTTATCAGGCCTTTATCTCAGAAACGAATAGGAATTTGGCCTTGCTGTCTTTAGCAATATTGTAGCCCTAAACTAGTAGAAATTATCTTTTGAAGAAATCACATAAGAAAAAGGGCATCAAAATCTATAAAATACAGAAAATTTTGCATAATTGCTGAAATTCTGGTCAGTATCGGCTAAACTATTAGTAGTTGAACCAAATAACCTTTTGCAAAAATCATCCAAATATAGTTCTCAACAATTCTTTAGAACATTCTGAAACTCTAAAATGCTTACTTCATGTTGTTTCGGCGGTATTTTGCATCATATCTTTTACAACACGTATTTCAAACACAGTTCACACCAACAGTTTATTCTCGCGTTTCGGATTTCACTACATTATTGTCATTTTTATTAAATCGTCGTTGAAAAATGTACTGAAAACAACGGCTAGAGGCATTTTTCAACAATGACATGTTCTGAAGAGTTGTGTATTACATTCCGGGGAATATTTTTCCAAGAGAAAATATTCAGAAAAAATTAACGATTTTGGAGATACGGTGCGAAATGTATAAAAATTGTGGAATTTTTGCATATATTTTGAAATTTGAGGCAATAAATGTAGTTTTTTCTCCAAATATTTTACTCTTGTCCTCATCTACAAATTTGCTTCAGAGGTTAGAAGAAGATTCGCATTGATTTCAGAGATATAGCCCCGAATTTCATTAAAAACTCAATATTTAACCATGGATCTGACACAACAAAACCCAACTATGGTTTCTTGTTGTTTGGGTCTGTACTTTCAAAAAATCCTCAGTTCGAATTGTTTGGACAAGATGACCTTAAAATTGTTGCACAGTGTTATATGGGGGCTATACCAAAAATGGACCTATGTTGACGATTTTCGGTGGAGAAGTTTCATGACCACTGAGAACCGTAAATGTCAGATTATAGCTAGTTCGGTTAAAAATTTTAGCTAAAATTCTCAAAATACCGTAAATCTGGATGTACCGCTGTATGGTGGCTATACCAAAACATGGACCATCATGCCCATAATTTTTGTAATATAAGTTGGTTGATTACCAGGAATCCTAAATGTGAAATTAAAGCTAATACTTACTTACTTAGCTGACCCATTACAGAACATTTGTTCTATAGGCCGAACTAAGAAAAGATCTTCATTTCTCTCTGTCTATTGCTTCTCTTTCTGGAATACCGCGCCTTGTCATCTCTACATCCACTGGTTTGCGACATCTATTCTTTGGCCTGCCAATTCTGCGTGCACCGTCAAGCGGCTATTATTTATACGCCTTTTTAGCGGGTTCATCATCGCTCATTCTTATGATATGGCCTAGCCAACGCAATCGTTGCATCTCAATACGTTTAACTATATTGATGTCGTTGTATAGCAGATACAGCTCGTGGTTCATGCGACGTCGATATTCACCGTCAACGCAGATTGGTCCGTAGATCTTTCGAAGAATTTTTCTCTCAAACACACCAAGCACTGCCTTATCTGCTTGCGCAAGTACCCAGGCTTCGGAACCATACATCAGCACGGGTAGTATCAGTGTTTTGTAAAGCGTTATTTTTGTTTGACGAGATGTGGCTTTGTTTTTAAACTGCTTAGTTGAGCCAAAGTAGCATCTATTTGCCAATACAATTCGTCTTTTTATTTCACAACTGATGTCGTTAGTTGTGTTTACTTCGGTGCCGAGGTAGACGAAGTCTTTTACTACCTCAAAATTATAGGAACCAACGTCAACAGTTGGCCCGATCTCTATGGACGCATTGCGCGTCGACACCATCAACTTAGTCTTCCCGCCGTTTACCGCCAGACCCACTTTAGCAGGTTCACCTTCAACCTTCATAAAGGTACCTGGCACTTCTTTTACTGATCGTCCCATGATGTCTATATCATCAGCATAAGCAAGTAACATGTGGCTATTGGTGTAGATTGTGCCACTTCTTTTGACGTTTGCCTCTCGAATAACCTTTTCCAGCAGGATGTTGAAGAGATCACACGAGAGGCTGCCTCATTACCTGAAACCTCTTTTGGTACAAAATTCTTCGGAGAGGTTCTTTCCTATTTTAACTGAGGATCTCGTGTCAGATAAAGTCATTTTACAAAGCCGAATGAGCTTTGCGGGGATACCAAATTCAGACATGACCTGGAATACCTTTGAACGTAGTGGGCTGTCGAAGGCTGCTTTATAATCGACAAAAAGGTGGTAGGTGTCGATCTGCATCTCTTGGGTCTTCTCCAGGATTTGCCGCAAGGTAATATGTGGTCAATGGTGGACTTGCCAGGTCTAAAGCCGCATTGGTATGACACAATTATCTCGTTGACCATAGGCTTTAGTCCTTCGCACAATATCCCTGACACGATCTTGTAGGCAATCGGGAGTAGACTTATGCCCCTATAGTTAGAGCATACAGTCTTATCTCCTATCTTATAGACGGGACACAGGATACTCAGGTTCCAATCGTCGGGTACTCGTTCTTCCTGCCAGATGGTGCTAACTAGCTAATGAATACACCTTATCAGCGTGTCGCCTACGGTTTTGAACAGCTCGGCTGGTAAGCCATCGGCTCCTGCTGCCTTATTATTCTTCAGCCGATTTATTGCTGTCTTTACCTCATCTTGGCTGGGCGGTATACATTCAATACCATCTTCTGGGATTGGATCTGTGGTATCTTCGTCGTCTTCGCTGGATACCAACAGGTTTGAAAAATGCTCTTTCCATATCCTGAGCACACTATCTGTGTCAGTTACCAAACTACCTTGCTGGTCTCTACAGGAGGAGGTGCCTGTACCAAAGCCATCAGTTTGATGCTTCACTCTTTGGTAGAATTTTCGGACTTCATTCTGGCTCCTGTACATATCGATTTTTTCACACTCCCGCTTTTCCATCTCTCTCTTTTTCCTGCGGAAAAGACGTTTCTCCTCTCTCCCTTCTCCCTTCTCCTTTGCTTTCTACTTTCCCAAACATAGTTTTACTTCATTTAATATTTCCAGTTCGCTACATTTTTGGTTAGAGGCTGAGGTTATAACTCCGTCAGTACAGCTGACTGATACTTTCATTTGTTTCTGGTTGGCCCATTGTTTATGATACCTACCCCACAACCATCTACAAGTTTACTGTGGAAACTTCAAAAACGTATTTTGTCACCTACGAAAATATTATTTCTGTTTAAAATTAACACTGAACACGTAACAAACGTTAAGTTCGGTCGGGCCGAATTCTCAAAGTACCGAAAATCGGGAGGTATAACGAAACATGGACCTATGTTCGCGATTTTTGGTGGAAAGTTTCGTGGCTACTGAGAACCTCAAATGTCCAATTGCAGCTAGTTCGGTTAAAAATTGTAGCTAAAATTATCAAATTACCGAAAATCTGGAGATACCATTATATGGTGGCTTTACCAAAACATGGACCTATGTTGACGATTTTTGTTTGAGAAGTTTCATGAGAACCTTAAATTTCAGATTATAGCTAGTTCGGTTAAAAATTGTAGCTAAAATTCTCAAAATACCGTAAATCTGGATGTACCGCTATATGGTGGCAATACCAAAACATGGACCATGCCTATAATTTTTGGAATATAAGTTTGTTGATCACCAGGAACCCTAAATGTCAAATTAAAGCTAATTCGGTTTGAAAATGTGACTAAAAACGTCAAAATACCTGAAATCGAGTGGTACCGTTATATGGGCGCAATACCAAAACGTGGACCGATATACGTATAGCCCATCATCGAACCTGCCTGCAAACAGATGACGCATCTTCCCAAAATTTCAGCGTCCTATCTCCATTTTTGTGGGTGCCTCCGTGGTGCAATGGTATGCACACCCGCCTTGCACACATAAGGTCGTGGGTTCGATTCCCCGGCCAGGCAACATCAAAACACTTTTCAACGGTGACAAAATACCCCTCAGTAATGTTGGCGACATTTCCTGAGTATTTCAGCCATGTAAAACTTCTCTACAAAAGTGGTGTCTTAGACACTGTAGGTCCCATATCACTGAGCTAATATGAATCGGGGTGCACTCATTGATATGAGAGAAGTCTCCCTTGACCCTTATGGGATGTTTGTGGAACAATTATTATTATTATTATTATTATTATTATTATTATTATTATTATTATTATTATTATTATTATTATTATTATCTCCATTTTTGTGGATACTAGAGTAATTTCCACAGACGGACGGACGGACATGGCTATATCGATGTCAAAGTGCATGCTGATCAAAAATATATATACTTTATAGGGTCTCAAATGATTATTTCGAGGAGTTACAAACGGAATGATAAACGTAACACACCCTCCATAGTATGGTGCAGTGCATAAAAAAGGTTTTTGAAAAAATTGGAAATTTCGGTTAACTGAAACCAGTTTTGTCCAGAAACACCGGACTTTTGGCAGCATAACTTCGAGATTTTAAAAACCGTTCCTAAGAACATATCATCCCCACTGTTCTTGTAAAGATTTTAGTTTTTCTGCTTCTCTTTAAAAAAGGTTTACCTCATATAAATTTATCTGGAAATCTCAATTCTTCGAAAACTTATTTCATTTTGATAAGATTTCAAGCATTTTCTTTACTAACGTTACAGGAAGCCATTTTCAGCACGTTCTTTGGAATATTTCTGTCAATCTCGCTAGCCAGCTGACAAATGGATTAGAATAACCACACTCTGTTGTAATTACGATGTGTTGCGTGTGCGGTAATATTTATAATCAGATTGCATTTTTTTCGGATTTGAATTGATATTCTATGCAAATAACAGAGAAACAAACCAGTATACAACGATATGGGGAGAAACACTGTTACTTTTGTCGTATTGCAAATGGATTATTGTGTCACCTGCACGCGTGCATTTGCTTCGTCGTATTCTTAATGTGCTGTTCTACAGCTTAAGTTTACAGAACTCTAGCTAGCCGGCAGCTGATGATTACAGCAACTTCAACAAGAACGTAATTGTACACTAGTCTGACATAAATTCTACACTGAAGCAATACATTTTCAAATGTTGCAAATGTCTGAGCCGCCGTCATCGTAGTCTATCGTCTGTCATTACAAATTATACGTGGAATTGTTTTGTGGTAGACTGTCGGTCACTTGGTTGGTAGGTCACTAGTCCGTCAAGTAGGTACTTACCCAATAACGGAATTATCATAGATAAGTGAGATACGTAGTGGGCGCTCCTCAATGCTACGTTTACTTCTACTTCTTGTCGATCGATTGTGTGATTGTGTTACTGCTGCTGTTGTTGTCACCTTGCCAGAAGATTCTTCTTCGGTTTCAGTTTGTAAATTTTGCAATTCATCCACTGGAGTTTCAACAGTTTCGATTTGTACACCGTGTATGACCTAGAATGACAATAAGAAGATATTTATTTTATTTATTGTATTTTAAAGTAATTTTCATATTATTTGAAAATTAAATTAAATTTAAGATGACTAAATGGAATTAATTTTTACGACATAGAAAGGAACTGGAGAAATGCCTTAATCACAGTAATACACCTTGAACATTAAAAAAGAGAAAAAGAAATCAGTCGTCTTTGCCAAAAGATAATACCCTATGACTATACAAAAACTCGTAATCAACACAGTCTACACGAATATGAGGATAAATCCAGTAAGGAAAGGATCAAAGTCGGGGCCGATTTATGATACCCTACACCACTGTGAATATGAAAAAAAATATATATGGGAGCTATATCTAAATCGGAACCGATTTCGATAGAACTTGGCACTCTTATTTCTAGACCAAATTCTGTCACACATTGCAAATTTCATCAAAATTGGACAGATTGGAAATTTGTGCATCAAATACCTCAAATCGGCCGTACATATTTATGAGAGCTATATCCAAATCTGAACTGATTTCGATGTAATTTGGCACATTTATTTCTTGATCGAATTCAGTCACACACATTCCTCAAATCGGCCGAACATATATATGAGAGCTATATCCAAATCTGAATTGATTTCGATGTAATTTATCACATTTATTTCTTGACCGAATTCAGTCACACATTCCAATATTCATCGAAATCGGACATATATAGCGTGTTTGGTGGAGCAAATACGTGAAATATGTCAAAAATATATATGGGAGCTATATCCAAATCTGAACCGTTTTTCACCGAAAGCAATTGCTTTCTTCCCATGGCTAAAAAAATGATATCGCCAAATTCAGCTGAATCGGACAATAAATGCGACCTGTACGTTGCGAACGGACGGACAGACATGCATAAATCGACTCAGAAAGTGGGTCTATCTCTTTTCCTTATGCATGTTACATACAAATGCACAAAGATATAATACCCCTTACCACAGTGTGGTGTAGGGTATAATTATGGCGGTAGTAGAGATCAGAAAGACTACTCACATAGGTGGAGTATTGTGAAAGCAATCATATTCTGAGATCAAATATATATATTGTTGAACCAACTATATATATATTGCGTCAAACACCATAATGACACAAAATGTATAATTGCTCCAACAATACACATATTTATATATTTACAATATACATTTTTTTCTCATAATATGATTATTTTAAAAATATTCCTTTGAAGCGGATCAACTTTTATTATTAGAATTTATCTTATGTACATATTTTATTTTAATACTTTACGTATACGTTTTCACTAATTCAATGAATATTACGAAACATATGCTTAAATATTTGAATTTAACAGCTAAAAATGCAACCATGTACATATTTTGTAAATAGTACAATTAATTACATCTTTGATATTAATGCCATTTTGTACAACTAATACTATTCGCGTCTCATCCTAAGCACTTAAGTAAATCGAAATTTCAATAAAATCGCTCTCATTCTCTAGCTAGAGTTGAAGGCTTAACATCAATACCACGCTTGCCCAAGTTGATGGACCCAGATGTTTTGCTGAAAATAATAGCTAAATGGAGAGTCAAGTAACATCTTAAATTAATTTCGTTGTTTTGTTCTTCTTTATTGACGCCCAACTCGTGGCCATGTAACACGACCACTCTATCATCAACAGCCGAGAACAACAACAACATTGAATGCGAAGCGTACGTATCTGGTGAAGATCAGTTGGCACAGTTTACAAAACTTATCCAGGCAATGCGTTATGAAGGCAATCCCATGCGTTTTGTACTAGGCGATCCCAGAAACATAGAGATGTCTCTGTTGTGTATCAGTTTTGAACAACATCCATCGACAATCATCCGGATTACGCAGCAAATTTGTGGATTGGCGTAAACAAGAACGTCAACTCCTTCGATCAAGCAAAGGCATTGATCAAAAACACATTTACGTACAAGTATGAATGCAAGCAGCAAAGACGACGCAGGCACATTCATCTGTATGAAAATGAGGGTTGAAAAACAACATTGTGATGATGTACTACAACAACCACACACAAAACATCAAGAAGAAGACGTACAATGGTGAACCGACGCACATCAAGCAAGAACAACAACGTCCGCACACATCAGCTCAAAATGTGCGTAACGTTCAGCCGAGAAAATCAACGCTTGCTGTGTTTGTCGTGCATATTGTGTTTACAAGCAGAACATCAATAACGCGAATATTAGAAGATCCCAGCAGAAAGATGTTTATCCAGGCAATTTGTGACAATTGTAACTGTGTACTTACTGTTGAAGAGATTATCACTGTATTTGGACAACCTTAGCAGCCAGAAGATTCGCAGTTGTTATTCAAGATTCTGTTGACTGCCAACCGATGACCTTTACCTATCATAGCTTTTTCCGACGAGTTTTACCAGGTTGTTTGGAGAACCAACAATTCGTGGAGCAAAATAACTCTAGAAGGAGACTATGAGGAGTTTACCAGCTTGTTTGGAGAGCCAACAAGACTTGCGCAGCTTTACTCCAGGGGGAGATTTCGATGACAGTCCGATACATAGTTTGGAAATGCAACAACAACTTCCTCTACACATCATTATTGCAGTGCTATTGAGGACATACCCGATTCAACAACCCATAAAAATCATGCAGTTTACCGCAGCAGATTCAACAACTCATTGTTTCTGATGCTTAATCGGGACGATTGGAGCATCAGAAGGGGGAGACTGAAGCGGATCAACTTTTATTATTAGAATTTATCTTATGTACATATTTTATTTTAATACTTTACGTATACGTTTTCACTAATTCAATGAATATTACGAAACATATGCTTAAATATTTGAATTTAACAGCTAAAAATGCAACCATGTACATATTTTGTAAATAGTACAATTAATTACATCTTTGATATTAATGCCATTTTGTACAACTAATACTATTCGCGTCTCATCCTAAGCACTTAAGTAAATCGAAATTTCAATAAAATCGCTCTCATTCTCTAGCTAGAGTTGAAGGCTTAACATCAATACCACGCTTGCCCAAGTTGATGGACCCAGATGTTTTGCTGAAAATAATAGCTAAATGGAGAGTCAAGTAACATCTTAAATTAATTTCGTTGTTTTGTTCTTCTTTACCTTCTCTTTGTGTATGTGCAGAATGAACCTTAGCTTAACTGTAGGGGGCATCTCGGGCTCAGGAAGTACTGTTTTCCCCTAGAAACAAGTAAAAAAGTATCAGTCGGCTTTGCCGACAGAGATATACCCTCAACCTATGTAAATTGAAGCATTCATCTACGGACAGATCGAATGTATTTAAGGTCTTTTCAGAATTTTGTGGCACTTGTTGGACATTTGAACTTGCCGACAAAAATGTGAATTAGGATTAAAGTTCAAAAGTGTTGCGGAGAAGGTACTTGAAGGAATGAACCGACATAGTCCATTACGGAAGTGGATCTTTTTTGGGAGTCATATCTTTTCGATAGATATCGTCATTTCAGTGGGTCATCGTATAACTTTTGGACCCGTATGGACTTGTCCACGGAAAACATATCGCTGTAAACAGGACCACAACGAACAGCATCGGTAAACATCTCCAAAGGATCTTCGAACAGACCCTAAACTGCACTTCGACACTAATGTTGAAATTTTGTGGGGAGAAGACCGACCATTTTAGAAGTTAAACTAAATTTGGACAAAATATTAGAAGAGGCCCAAAGTTTGAACCAAATTAGTTCTCCCGTTCAGGAGATATCGTGCATACCATTTTTGTGATATTTTTGTAAATATTGGGGGAAAGTACCGGTGGTATTGCCCATCTTCGAACTGAAATTAAGTATGGACAAAAATCATGAAAGCCAAATTTTGAACCAAATCGGTTGATCAGTTCGAGAGCTATCGCGCTCTCCAGCCACCACATATGGTGCCATAGAGATCTTTTACATCTTTCGGGCTGTTTTCTCAAGAAGTATGGACTTGCCCCTAGTTGCTTCAACAAAAACTAAAGTGATTCGAAGGAGTGGACAAATATAGTCCATATTCGAACCTGATCTATATCTGGTAGATATATTAGGATGTGTAAAGCATGGACCAAATCGGTCACTCCCATCAAGAGTTATCGTGCGCACAATTTTTCCGAACATTTTTGAACTTTTGAGGGGGAGGTACCGGAAGGAGTGGACCGATATAACCCATCTTCGAACTTAAACTAAGTTTGGACAAAATATTGCGAAAGGTCCAAACTTTTGGGCCAAATCGGTTCATCCTTTCGAGAGTTATCGTGCGCTCCAGCCAGACAGACAGACGGACGGACATGGCAAAATCAACTCCAAATTGTCGGAGACCCATTTCGTCCAAACATTCTTGGGGTCTAAAACCATTATTTCGATGGGGCACATTTTCCCCGTATGTAAGTGTATATAACCTCGTCAGTATAAATGCTGAGGGTATAAAAATATATCCTCGTAGTCATGTTTTGTAAAATTTCAATACGACCCGAGAAGTGGCCTTAAACTGGATTAAAGCGTAGAAGTTTTGGGGAGAAGGTACTTAAAAGAAGGAGTTATCCGATATAGTCCTTCTTTGAACTTAATTTAAGTTTTAGAGAAATATTACGATGTGAAAAATTGGACCGTCAGACATGCGATAGTTTTTACCGTGTACACCAGGTATTTTTTGGTCGAAGTTGAATTTTCGAGTCATTATGTCAGAAAGTGTGGACTTGAACACAAAAAATATATATAGTTATAATCAGTACCACAAGCACTATATTCGGAAAACATTTCAAAACGATCCTTGAACTGCACTCAGGCGAAAATTTCTAATTTTTTTTCAGGGTGGTTGTTTGATATATGTGGACCTTCTTGGGCCTTGGAAAAAATATTGTGATTGGCAAAATTACTGATAAGTAGGAAACTCAATTCGTAAATTGTTGTGTTCATCAGTGGTTGTTGTTGTATGGACGCAATTATGTTCGTTCGGATATATTATACATCCAATATCTTGATCTTGGTCGGAATAAGGGCATCATCGACTAATATGTTCGGAGAGAGCCTCGTTTCAAGAGGCTCATCCCAGGTAAACATTTGCCGGTGAACAGTTTGGCGGTGGATTTAGTTGCGATATTGTCATATTCCTCAGATGAAAGCACTGCACGTCAGCTATGTAGATCCGATGCCAATATAGTCCAATAATCCGTAGGCTGAAGGGAGTCTTTTTTATATCCTCGAACAGCTTGGCCCGTCAACAATGCCAACCTGTTCGAGGACATATATAAGACTCCCTTCAGCCTACGGAAACGTTTGGTCAAGAGACACCATTACAGTTTTGTCGCACCACCTGTTCAGTCATCGACTGATATGTGTGGATATGGCATGGAATGTTGTTATGGTACTGTGCATTTTCCGGAAGCCATACTAATGTTGGGCTACTGGGAAACTGCTACTCATTATAGGGAGGAGTAGTGCCTCTAGGATCTTTGCTACTGTCGACCAAAGCTCCGATTTACTCGCGATTGAAAATATGGGGGGAGGTGGTAATTTTTTTGGTGGGGTTAGGGCAAGTTTATTTGGGGGTGGAGTATGTTTGTATTTGTTGTTGGGGGAAGGGGCAAGTTGCCCCGCTCAACTTGCTCGAATTCGGGAAGAGTTTCACTCGCGAGTGGAATTCGAGCGAGTATATGTAGCTCTGCTGTTGACAGATGGGAAATTGGCCCCTATGTTTGCATCCGCCTGACTTCAGTAGCAGGACCTTCTAGCCAAATTATCAAGCTTCTGGTACAATAAGGGTAGTTAACGAAAAATTTAATACCCTTGGCAGATACTTAACTCCGGCTTCATCCAGTTGCTTAAGTATTACCATTAACATTCTGCGTGGGACCAATGCTTTGGATGATATCGCGTTTCTGGTGACTTCTACAACATCACTCATCGTAAATTGTGGTGGTACCTCGGCTTAGAGGGCTCTTAGCATAGCACAGAGGGTATATCTTACTCCTCTTCGTCGTATCACTGTCGGAGTGCTCTATAAACTGCCGTGCTAAAATAACACGCGCGGCTCTTCCGATCTGTCACGCCGTTGAAAGTAACACCCGTTCTATTAACCTTCATTTCCGCTCATGCTCGCCCACTATCCTGTTGACTTGAAGAATAAGCTTCCTAACTCTTCTGGTTCTCGAATCTTTGTACGACAAAGTTCATCATGTTGAGAAATGGGGTCCAATTTTGAATATTCAACCAGCAGGTATGTAGCGAGTTACTATAGCTGTGATAATGTCCGGGAAATTATCTCAGCTACCCGAGGATCTAAGGGAATGGGAATGAAATTCTTTGAACCCTTGCCAATCAGCTTTTCCATGGTTCAGAAAAGCAGATCGGTCAGAGGTTATGAAGTTGTGTGATTCTTTAAGGGAGACCTGATCTATATCTGGTAGATATATTAGGATATGTAAAGTATGGACCAATTCGGCCACTCCCTTCAAGAGTTACCGTACGAACAATTTTTCCGAACATTTTTTTAATTTTGTGGGGGAGGTACCTGAAGGAGTGGGCAGATATGGCTTATCTTCGAATTTAAACTATGTTTGGACAAAATATTACTAAGGCCAAATGTTGGACCGAATCGGCAGATCCCTTCTAGAGTTATCTTGCGCTCCACCGCCTCACACGGTGTCATAGGGTTTTTTTTTGCAACTTTCATGCTATGTTCTCAGGAAGAATGGACTTGCTCCTAATAAAGCTTGTATCGTCGTATGGGGGCAGTGAATACAAGTTGCTAACACAAAAATCAAAGCGATTCGAGAGATGACCCTAAACTGAACTTTTCCGAAATTTTGTGTGGGAGGTACCCGAAGGGGTGGACCGATTGATTCCATATTGAAACCTTATCTAAGTCTGGTACACATTTCAGGTTGTGCAAAGTATGGACCTAATCGGTTACTCCCTTCAAGAGTTATCGTGCGCTCCAGCCAGACAGACAGACGGACGGACATTGCTCAGTCGACTCCAAATTGTCTGAAACTCATTTCGTCCAGACATACTTGGGGTCTAATACCATTATTTCGATTAGGCACATTTTGCCCGTATGAAAGTGTATATACCCTCGTTAGCATAAATGCTGAGGGTATAAAAAAAGTTGAAAGAAAGGTTGGAGGTAAGTGGTTGACTTAAATCATCATGACACTTTCGTTACCCCTGAGAAATAGTAAATGTCCGCACACCAGTTGTGAAGATTAATATAATATACAATTACATATCATTGACGTCACTTTTTGCAGTTCAAAAGCCCCCAACCCACAGTGCATATTTAATAAATTTAATAAACATTTTTCCCCACCCATTGCTGTGACCCATATTTTCAATCTCGTCATAATAATCGGAAATAATTACACACTTTTCCCTTTTATTAAAAAAAAAAAAAACATCAACAACACCTAAATCAATTAAAACCACAATCAAATAAAATTTTCAAAATTCAAATGCAACAAACAATTTTATTGAATAACAATATTACGTTTAATTTTTTAATTTTTTTTATGTAAATTTCATAACATGATTTGATGGTTTTTTATGAATTACTGCGGTGTGTGTGTGCGTGTCTCTTCGTACCTGCAGGTCGGTTATTATTATCAACACATTAAATATTGATTGATTTTGCTGTTTTAATTAGGTGTGGTCAAGGTATATTTGTTGCCGCTGCTCTCTTGTGACACACTGTGCAGTTATTCCATGTTACTGTTGTCGCTATTGTTTACTGTCTTACGAACGAATACAAAGTGTAGGTACTTTCGTCAATTTGCATTTCAATAAGAAAAAACATTGTTTGGGTTTTTTTTTAACTTTTTGCCCACCAGACAACTGGACAACCAGTTAGCCACAGTACCAATAACAATGGAAATAATGATGTTAGGTTCGATCAGACCGAATCGAAATACTCTTTATTTTCTTTCATCAATTCGATTTGTTGAAAAAAGATTTTTTATCCCATTTGTCATCCCAGAAGGGGAAATCGAGAGACTTTTTCCTTATTGCCTAGGTTGAAAGACATGCCGAATTTACTGTGTCAAAGCAAAAAATCTTCTACAAACGGAATAATTATTTTCTATCCTGTCCACATATTGAGGCGGAGATATTCTATGACCACTGATACCAAAATAAGGTAAAAAATACATACATATAGACATGTCTTCAATCGGTTGTGGATAATTGTTGTTGGAGCAGTTTTGTGACCACTGAGAACCTCAAATATAATGTCGAATTGCAAATACTTCGTTCAAAAATTGTAGCTAAAATCCTCAAAATACCGAAAATCGGGAGGTACCGTTATATGAGGGCTATACCAAAACATGGACCTATGTTGAAAATTTTTGGAGATGATAATTTGAGAATCTAAAACGTCAAATTACAGTTAGTTCGGTCAAAAAATATTGTTTTTTAATTATTCTGACCTAAAGCCAAACAAAAAAATACATGTTTAAAACAGTCCCAAGGTCAACTATAAAAATAACAATTGCTAAAAAACCTCAAAATACCGAAAATCGGGAGGTACAGTTTTATGGGGGCTACACCGAAACATGGACCTATGATGACAATTTTTAGTAGAGATATTTGTGGCCTCTGAGTAGTTCGGCCAAAAATTGTAGCTAAAATCCTAAAAATACCGAAAATCGGGAGGTACAGTTATATGGGGGCTATACCGAAACATGGACCTATGATGGCAATTTTTGGTAGAGATATTTTGTGGTCTCTGAGAACTTCAAACGTCAAATTACAGGTAGTTCGGACAAAAATTGTACCTAAAATCATCAAAATTTCGAAAATCGGGAGGTACCGTTATATGGGGGATATACCAAAACAAGGAGCTATATTGACGATTTTTCGTAGAGAAGTTTCGTGGCCACTGAGAATCTCAAATGTCAAATTACAGCTAGTTCTGTTAAAAATTGTAGATAAAAAATATGGGATGCTATACAAAAACAAGTACCTATATTGGCGATTTTTGGTAGAGAAGTTTCGTGGCCACTGAGAACCTCAAATGTCAAATTACAGATAGTTCGGTTAAAATTATAGCTAAAAAATATAGCTATAGCTCAAAATACAGAAAATCGGGAGGTATCGTTATAAGGGGGCTATATTAAAACGTGGACCGATATAGCCCATCATCGAATTTGACCTGCCTGTAAACAAAAGACGGATCTTCCCAAAATTTCGGCGTCCTATCTCCATTTTTGTGGATGCTAGAGTGGTTATCACAGACGGATGGACGGATATGCAAAGATCGACTTAGAATTTTACCCTGATCACGAATATATATATATATATATATATATAT
Source organism: Musca autumnalis (assembly GCF_047663935.1). Taxonomy (NCBI): domain Eukaryota; kingdom Metazoa; phylum Arthropoda; class Insecta; order Diptera; family Muscidae; genus Musca; species Musca autumnalis. The sequence continues at coordinate 279,104,026 of NW_027411644.1, forward strand.
ATATATATATATATATATATATATATATATATATATATATATATTCTAGGGGCGCAAATGATTATTTCAATGCGTTAGAAACGAAAAAACATACTTAATATACCCTCCATACTATGGTGGAGGGTTAACAATAAAACAAGCTATAGTCAGACAGGGCCTACCATGTGATGCCCTACACTACAGCCCCTGGACACAAGTTTCCACCGAATGTGTTTTATACGATTACGACATATTTTAGCCGCCCTGTCGTACATACATACATAACTTGACATACATCATAACATACCGCTATATTACTGTAATTTACATCGAGAGAGAGGTCAAAAGTTGGTTCAAGTTTCGTTTCGTAAAAACTAGCCGATCATTACCCAAAATTTAAACGTGTTACGAGGAAGTACCTGAAGGTATGGATCGCATTGTCCACTTTAGAAATTGATATTATTTTGAGAGTCATTTCTTTTTGACAGGTAGCGCGTCCTTCAGTCATTTGAGTTGATCACCGTATGCCTTAGAGATTTTGGACCACTATGTCAGGAAGCATGGATTTGCCTACGAAAAACATAATATCGCTGTAAACAGAACCACAAGGAGTAACATCGGTATACTTTTCAATGGCTCTTCGAGCAGACTCTAAACTACACTTAAACTTAAATGTTTAACATTTGTGGGAGAGGTAACTTAAGGAGTGAACCGACATAGTCCATATTCGAACTTTATCTAAGATTCGCAGAAATATTACGATGTTATTGTCTTCGAGAGTTATTTTAGAGAAAAGTTTTGAACTTTTCTGGGGGAGGTACCTGAAGGCAAATCTTCGAACTTAAACTAAGTTTTATTACGAAGGCCAAATTTTGGACCAAATTTGTTGATCAGTTCGAGAGTTATCGTGCCCTCCAGCCACTACACATGGTGTCATATGGGTTTTGTACAGCATTCGGGCCATTTTTTTAGGAAGTATGGTTTTGCCCCAGAAAAAAACTTGTATCTTCGTAATGGGGGAACTGAATACAAGTGGTTACAATAAAGATCAAAGCGATTCGAGAGCAGGTCCTAAACTGAACTTCTTTGGCATTTTGTGTGAAGGAATGGTAGAAATGTTTCGATGTGCAAAGTATGGACCAAATTTGTTACTGCTTACGAGAATTATCATGCGCATCATTTCAGCGAAAAGTTTTGAACTTTTGTGTGGGAGGTACCGGAAGGTGAGGACCGATGTTGCCCATCTTCGAACTTAAATTAAGTTTGGACAAAATATTACAAAGGCCAAATTTTGGACCGAATCGGCTGATCAGATAGACATTTCTGGGTCCAAAAACGTTATTTCGATGAGGCCGTATGAAAGTGTAGTTAGTCTAAAGACTGAAGGTAATGCACATATACCTATTTAAAAATTATGAGTACAGTCCCTGCAATCAAAAACTATCGTGGAAGTGACTTAGGCGTGCCGCCTAGGCGATGAAAACAGTCGCGGCGATAGTCGCAGAAGTCACCCTGGAGTGACCTCAGTTGTGAAGAAATGAACCACGCCGCGTGTCGTCTTGGAAGTCACTCCAGCGACACTTCTTGGAGATCTTTTCCGCGATAGTTCTTGGAATTAGAAAAAAATATTTTTTTCTATTTATTTTTTATTAAGTATGCTCTTTTAGAGAATTTATTCTAAATTAATTTTGTCATTTTAAAAATGTGATGTTGTTTTGTTGCCTAACTTGGAAACCGAACCCGAACGAATGCTTTCAACTGCACCACCGTCTCATATAATCATCAGATAGAAAAATGTTCCATATTTGCTCAAGTGTGCTGAATTATTAAATAAAGGTAAACAATCGCCTTGGAAGTCACTCAGAAGTAACTCCGAAGTGTCGGCATACGCAATAAAATGTAATCATAATAATGCTATAGACATTTTTTGTGTAATTCACCAACGATCTTTCTTGGCGTGCCTCCGGAGTGACGTGTTAGGCAAGGTAGTGAGAAACTCACTTCCAAATGCTGGCAGGTGTATTGATCTAACGTATCCACAGAATCTAACAGGATTTAAAATATGTCGTTTTGCATCAATCAGAGTCGAATAACGGTTTATTTTTTTATTGACAATTTCTGACTGGTTTCGATAATATACATATTTTAATGGTAAATTTGCGATCGTCGGGTGCATTCTTCTTAATAATTAAATTTTAAATCTGTTTTGTGATGACTGGAACTTGACAACCTTAAATTTTAATTTGTGAACGCACCCTTACTCTTATCATAAAACTGTCACTTTCAATTTATTAAGTAAACTCAACATTTTCATCATAGCAAAGTACACGGACTACTATCGAAATTCGATGCAGTTTGCATGCCGGCGACGCCATTGGGTCATACTTCTTTGACGACGATGCCAACAGTATACGTTACCATCGATTTATTGTAGTAGTACGGTGCCTCTTAATAAAAAAAAAAACAAGAAAAATCGCTGGAGGGATTTTTAAATAAACCGCGGTAAAAGTTCACAATTTTAGGTTTATCTTAGGTTTTCTGGATTTTGCTTGGAAGCGGCAAGGCCTATCGAAATAAGACAAAAGAAAATGTTGTAGAGGAACTTCACCGCTACAACATTTTCTTTAGTCCCACTTCGATAGGACTTGCCGCTTCCAGGCAAAATCGCGCGAAAATGGCTAAAATAAACCTAAAAATGTGAACTTTGACCGCGATTTATTTAAAAAAAATCCCTCCAGCGATTTTTTCTAGTTTTTGTTTTGGATAAACGTTGCTGTTTCAGTATCCGCGAAAATTTCCCAGGTGTAAGCGGTTTCATTCAAAGTTAGTTAAGAGGCACCGTACTTGACATTGTGTTATAAGGAGGCGATACAGTCAGTGCATTGCCCCAATTTGAACTTTTATATCTCAAAAATGGTAAAGCCTACGAAAATACCATTAGGGTAAATCGTGTAGAGAATGTTCACAGCAACAACATTTTCTTTAGTCTGATTATGATAGGACTTGCGGTTTCCAATCAAAATCGTGAAAACCTAAAAAATACCTAAAAATGTGAACGCGATTTAGTTGAAAATCCCTCCAGCGATTTTTGTGTTTTTTGATTTTTCTCATCTATGAACATTGTAGTTTCAAAATCCGCAAAAACTTCCCTTTCATTTAAAGTTATTTAAGGCGCACCATTGGGAGCCACCGTGGTGCAATGGTATGCACGCCCGCCTCGCACGCAGAAGGTCGGGGGTTCGATTCCCCGGCCAGGCAACATCAAATATTTTTCAGCGGTGGCAAAATAACCCTCAGTAATGTTGGCGACATTTCTTGAGTATTTCAGCCTTGAAAAACTTCTCCACAATGGGTGTCTTAAGACACGCCGTTCGGACTCGGCGATAAACAGTAGGTCCCATATCATTGAGCTTAATATGAATCGTGTTGCACTCATTGATATGAGAGAATGTTGTGGAACAATTATTTTTTATAGGCGCACCATGTTTTGTCATAAACAATCCATTCTTCCTGACAGAATGGCCAAAAATGGCTCTAAAAAATCCTATGGTGACCAAGTAAAATGGCTGAAGGATAATCTTTGCACAACGTAGTATTTCTCTTAACACTATATTAAGTTCGGATATGAAATATATTTCCCCTCTCCTTCGGGGAATTTATCTTAAGTGCAGTTTAAGAGCTGTTCGAGGATCGCTTTGAAATTTTCCCTTTGATTCTGATTACAAAGATATATTTTTTGCGCGGGCAAGTTCATTCTTCCTACACTCACCACCTAAAGTGGCAGATGAGCACATATGAGGCGTTCAGAGCACACTTCGACTAACTCCATAAAACAAAAAGTTGAGAAAAGCAATGATGAAATGTATATTGTTTTTTTAAAATTCCCCTGATTATATGGATTCAAATATATAATGTAGAATGCATAATAGCAGGTATAGCTTTCATCTAACGGTATATACAATAAAATAAAAACAATTGTTAACAAACAATCGTTAGTAATGTTGCACACTGTGACTTTCTTAACATTTAGGTGGCCAAAATTGGAAAAATTCATGTTCGCCGATCTCCATGATTTTTTATCATGTAATACATAAGAGTATATGTAATTTAAAAATGTTGCGAAAAAACAACAAAAACAATAAGAATAAAAATGACGGCTTTCAAAATTGAAATATGAGAAATTGTAAAATAATATGTTTTTTAGAGTACAAAATTTAGTCAAATTGTCGCTGTTGTAAAAAATTTCGTACCGATACTACTTATTATATTATTATTAATTCTTGATAATTAATAGATTTTTAATGTAAATGGTAAGTTTTGTTGCATTATAATATATATTTGATAAAAAATTGTGTTGGTCAAAAAATCTCTAAAAACAAGGGGAAAAATCAATAAACAAAATATTAAATGGAGTGCGTAAAAAAAGTCCACCAAAGTCCAGCTGAGTTATTTTGCTAAAAACAATACCCGAGGAACCTAGTATCTAAATACACAAAATTGGCTGCAACTACTTGCCCCTTTCGGTTTTACAGAAAGATTATAATGGCGATTCCAAGAAGTGCACTTTTTGAGGTTTGGCTTGAAAACAAAAATAGTGCCGGAAAATGTGCATTGTTGAATTATATAACTAACCTTATTGGAAAGGACGTTGACTATCCAAAGTTAAAAAAAAGTATAGAGCGTTTGTGTTATCGTTTTAATAAAAAATGGGATTCATCACATCGACTTAAAGCCCGTTTTTTTAAGAAGGAAGCTACTTGGCTGGCTGAAAGTCAGGATTTCACATTTTGCCTTCTTGATGTTGGACCGAGTACTTCCCAATACAATAACAGAGCTGTAGGAAGACCTGCAAAGGAGTTCAGTGAATTATCTCACCGCACAAAAAGGCGGGTAGCTAAAAATCTTGTAAATGCTTTTGATTCTGAACACTTGTTAATGGCAGCTGAAATGAACTTGAGATCATCAGGAAAAAGAAACTCAGCGGAAATAGTTCATCAATTATCAACAGCATCCCCCTCAAAAGGCACGGCTCTCAAAAAAGCACAAACATCCACAAAAAGTTTAAAAGTATTGTCTTCAGACCAAGCTCTTGCACTTATTATAGATACCGGCTTATCAACTAATGAATACGATTTGCTTAGACAACATTTGGCAAATATTAGTTCAAAAATATGTCCGTCATATAATTGTATTAAAACTTCAAAACTTTCATGTTATCCTGAGAAAATTACAATATCGGAAAATCAAGCAGATATTGAATTACAGTCACTAATTGATCACACATTATCTCGACTTTGCGCTACTCCATCAGTGTTAAATATACTTGAATCCTCTAAACTAAGTGAGATAAATTCAGTTTTTAAATGGGGTTGCGATGGGGATACACAAGTCAATTATAAACAAATATTTTCAGCAGAAAACCAATCCGATAGTAGTTTGTTTTCTATATCAATCGTACTTTTGCAAGTAAGTTCAAAAATTGACAGAAAAGAAAAAATAATATGGAAAAATCCAACTCCAAATTCAACCCGATATTGTCGTCCTATTAAGCTCGTATTTGCCAAGGAAACACGTGAACTTATTACTAAAGAGGTTCAAAATATTAACAGTCAAATTTCTAAATTACAGCCAACTCTAATTAGAAATGAAAAAATAAATATTAACATAAGCAGTACGCTTATTTTATGTATGATCGATGGCAAAGTATGTAATGCATTATCGGCTTACAGATCAATTCAGGTTTGCTATATATGTGGTTCTAAACCAAGTGAAATGAACAATGTACAAGCTCTTGCCGGAAAAAGTGTCGATAGTTCAATGCTTAATTTTGGAATTTCACCACTTCATTCATGGATTCGTTGTATGGAATGCATGTTGCACATAGCTTATCGGTTAGACATACAAGTTTGGTTAGTTAAAGGCGAAGAAAATAAAAATAAAGTCAAAAAAAGAAAAGAGTATATCCAATCCAGATTTAGAAAAGATGTGGGTCTGTTAATTGATATGCCTACGGTAAAAGCAGGTAACACTAACGATGGAAATACTGCGAGGCGTTTCTTTGAAAATTCTGAAAAAACATCAGAGATTACTGGCATAGATATAAACTTGCTAAAAAGATTCCATGTAATTTTGTCTTGTCTTGGATCCGGCAACCAAATAAATCCCGTTGCCTTTGAGAATTATGCAAAAGAAACAAGAGAACTTTATTTGTCTAAATATCATTGGTATTGTATGCCTGTAAGTGTACACAAAATTCTATTTCATGGCAAAGAAATAATTGAGTCCTGTATTCTGCCAATTGGTCAATTATCTGAGGAATCCCAAGAAGCAAGGAACAAAGATACCAGAAACTACCGTGAGTTCTACACCCGTAAAACGTCCAGAATCGATACAAACACAGATCTTTTACATAGACTGCTGATTTCATCAGACCCCTATATATGTAGTTTGCGAAAACTTCCAACGACCTCAAGAAGAAAAACATTAAATCCAGAGATGCAATCTTTACTATTGGAGCCACTAGAAGAAGAAGACCTTATTACGGATACAATGAATTAATCTAATTTATTTTATGTCTATATTTTAATATAATATAATCTATATTTCATCTAAATTAAAAATATGAATAAATATTTTATTTTTGTTTTAAATGTTTTTATTATTTTCTTTAATTTTCTTGTACATTGATTCTTTTTTTATTAACTGCTTCAAAAAAAAAAAAAAAAAAAACCAATAAAAATATCAAAAACAACAATAAACTATATTTTTAATTAATCTTTGTGTGTTTTATAATTGCATTTCATGAACATTACACATTTTTTTACTAATACGCCCAAAAGTGGGCGGACCACGCCCATTTTTTTCATACAGCATCTTTTGAGTATTGGGGCTGTATGTACCAAGTTTCACTTCGATAGGTATTTTAATACCACAGTAATTAATTTTGGCCACCTAAAATTGGAAAAAGTCACACTGTGTGTTGTGGTAATGGTGGAGTTAATCGAAGTGTGCACTGAAAAAAGTAATAAAGTTAGGTCTTGAATTTTTTTATTAACGAAAAACTTAGATTTTTACACATATATTACAGGTTTTACATAAAAATTAATGTTGGCAGTTTAGTTATAAAACAATATTTGTAATTAATTCATGTTAGCTTTATGTTAGCGTCATTCTTCATTCTTCATGGCTAGGTTTGCGACGTTTCCGACGTATGTAATATACGTCAAAAATGTATGTTATATACGTCATAATAAGGCCATCTATGGTTTCAACAAAAGCCGAAAGGACATTGCATGTAAAAATGTACACGTTGCGAGCAGAGCTACATTTGAATGTGGAGTTAATCGAAGTGTGCACTGAAAAAAGTTGCATATTATTCAGTGGTCAATAAAAACTTGTTATTTAAAGGTGCTCATCTTTATTATTCAGAAAAGATATTATAATCATAAATAGATATGGCGATATCAAAGGCTTTGGCACTAAAATCTCAAATTTTTCAAAAAGTGGAGTTAGTCGAAGTGTGCACTGAGCGCCTCATATGTAGATTAGGGATATAACTTTTTTGCAATTTTTGCAAATATCAAAAATACTACCGCATAGCGTGAAAAACCACTATGAAATAGTGTAAATTTTTCTCTAATCTAATCTTAATCTAATTTAAAATCAATATCAAACCATTCTGGAACAATTTCTTATCAAATCGCGATATTGAAATTTTTTTGTTTTCTTCATAATCTCGCGAATTTTATGTTTATATTTATTGTACCTATCGGACAAGAGAATATGTGGTCATTTGCAACGAATTCGCTAAAGTTACAGACTCTTTTTTAATGACTTTGCCTTTGAGCATCCTATTTGTTTTCTATAAATATTTATTCAACCAAATTTAAATTTTTAAATAGAAAAAATATCAAAAGGGCTTTAGTAATCGCAGTTGGTGCGGAAACTTTTTTCACCGAATTGAACTAAAACACGCGTTTTCGTTATCAGTACAATATTCGGCACATGGTACTGGCGTGGTATTTTTTTGGTTATACCCCTAATGTAGATATGTACGTTACGAACTGAGAACCGGATTCGGACAAAACTTGACAGATCGTAATATTTCTTTCATCGCACAAAAGTTCAAAAATATTTCATTAAGGGTAGTTTTTGAGAGTTGTTCGAGAATAGTTTTGAAAATTTTTCCTAAAGATACACCTTGTGGTCCTGTTTACAGCGTGTTTTGTGGGCAAGTCCATGCTTACTGACATAATGCTCCAAAAAATCAACAACACTTTGACATAAATTGAAAGAAGCGACTGATATGGGTCTAACCTTTACATATCGTGATATTTCTTCCAAACTTAAGTCACGCTCGAAGATGTTCTACATCGGACAACTCCCTCAAAATTTAAAAAACATTTCATTAGGGGCAGTTCAAGGGCTGTTCGAGGATAGTTTTGAAGTTTCCACCGAGATCTTGAGGTCTTGATTATAATTATATAATGTTTTTTTTTTTTTAATGGGGATGTCCATACTTCCTGGAATAATGGTGCGAACGTTCCAAAAATCCTACGCTGACGAAGTAAAATTACTCATTCCTTTTGCTACCTCCTCCAAAAAATTCAACACTTTTACACTTAAATTTGTTTAAAGAGGAAGCCAATATTTCTGAGAAATAGACCAATCTTTAGGGCTACTCATTTGTACCCTTCTCCTACTAAAGTTTATAGTTTTTGTGGTCTTTTTTGTCGTAGATTGAGGTTGATTGCTTCTGTCAGTGGAATAATTTGACTCACCCTTTATCATACCTATCCTGGAAACTTTCAAAACTTCTTTTGTAATCTATTATGATATTTTTAAAATTTAGGATCTGTTGACAGGACATTTAGATCCACCACTCCTGTTAATGTTTTTTTGTTCAGTCACAGGTTGAGGATATTTACACGCAGAAAAATTTATGTTAGAAATATGTTTGGATCCAAACAAATATATGTTTGGGACCGGTTGCAAACAAATATATGTTTGGATCCAAACATAATATGTTTGGGTCCAAACATATATATGTTTGCAACATTTTGTAACATATCTAAATTTGATATGTTTGGGTAAAACATATTTTTTATGTTAGAACATTTTTTTCATGGGTGGAGAGAGGATGTTTGTCAACGAGAGTAATAACAGTGCTCTCGCGGCTGTGGGTATTGTATAATAAAAGACGTAGAAGCGAAGAAGGGGGCTTTGGTGGCATGTATGCGTCAAACTCGTGTGTTTCTTGTTTTGTTGTTGTTAACCAACCTAGCTGGCGAAGAAGAAAAGAAGAAATTATATGAATTATATTCAGTAGGCCGGGGCGATTTGTATGGAAGGAAAAAAGTGTTATCGGGCGCCTGGAGATTCTGATTCTTGGGATTGTACTGAGCAAAAAAGTCAACTAGACCATATGTCTACGGTGAAAATCGAGCCCCCGGATTTTGACTTGAAGTTTTTTTCAAGGATTTTTGGATATTTTGGCATATAACAACCAAACCACTGAGTTTTCGATCCAACACAAATACAACAATTGTAGCCAAGACAATAATAAAGAACTCTTTAGTACATCGCAAAAGCATCGGAACGCTCCTTCGGGCAGTTATGGCCTCGAGAAGATGCACATTTTTCGGAAAATATCGATAAATGACACTGTGCTACAAAATGGAACTCAAAGTCAGTGGGTGGAAAATTCCTTTTGGAGATGAAAGCCCTTGGTGAGTGTACTAAGAACCCAAAAGGAAATATTCACCGTAGGTCAAGTTTCCGAGATATCGCGTGATTAATGGTTTAATTTTGGCCCCTTAATTTGTGATCAAATAGCTTTATATCTCTCTAAAGCGTTATTGTAGCTTCATTTTGACATTACATTTCTTCGGTCAAATCGAATGGTGAATCTTTTTGTAGAATATTTCATCGCTCTAACTCAATTCCTTTCATGTCCTTTTCGTCCTTTATTTTTTGAACCGTAGTAAAAGTAACACAAGACGAGATTTTACAGCATCCAAATAGTCTACAAAAATGTTGTTCAGAAGATTTTAGGTACGGTTCTCATTGATGACCAATCGATATTTCCCCATTTTCATGGTCCTTTTTGACATTTTACCGGTTTTTGTTCAGAAAAATATGTTTTGTTTTTATGTATATTCGTTATTGGTCTGTGGTGCTTCTGAAATACTTACCATAAATAGCTCTTGTAATGACGAACACGTTAATAACAAATTTTATTGGAGGACAGATCCGGTTATCTAAATTTTTGAATCGGATATTCTGATATTAAAACCGATTTTGGAACCGGTTTTAAGTAACCGATTAACCGAATATGTATATCATTAGAAAGCTAATAAAATGGTCAATCAAATGACAGCAAGAACCGTACCTAACATCTTCTGAACAAAATTTTTGTAGAATATTTGGATGCTGTAAAATATCGCTTTGTGGTACTTTTACTACGGTTCAAAAAATAAAGGACGAAAAGGACATGAAAGGAATTGAGTTAGAGGGGTGAAATATTCTACAAAAAGATTCACCATTCGATTTGACTGAAGACATGTAATGTCAAAATGAAGCTACAATAACGCTTTAGAGAGATATAAAGCTATTTGACCACAAATTAAGGGGCCAAAATTAAACCATTAATCACGCAATATCTCGGAAACTTGACCTATGGTGAAAATTTCCTTTTGGGTTCTCAGTACACTCACCAAGGGCTTTCATCTCCAAAAGAAATTTTCCACCCACTGACTTTGATTTCCATTTTGTAGCACAGTGTCGTTTATCGATATTTTCCGAAAAATGTGCACCTTCTCGAGGCCATAACTGCCTGAAGGAGCGTTCCAATGCTTTTGCGATGTACTAGAGAGTTATTTGCTATTGTCTTGGCTACAATTGTTGTCTTTGTGTTGGATCGAAAATCTCAGTGGTTTGGTTGTTATATGCCAAAATATCCAAAAATCCTTGAAAAAAAACTTCAAGTCAAAATCCGGGGGCTCGATTTTCACCGTAGACATATGGTCTAGTTGACTTTGCTCAGTAGAATCCCAAGAATCAGAATCTCCAGGCGCCCGTGATGGTGTTCAAATCGCCCCACTCTAATATTCAGTGTTTTAGTTGCCTTTGTAGAGTCAAGACGGTAAAGTGAGTGAATAAATCAGTGTTTTGTGTTTTCTTAAAAAAATTGTATTTTTAGTAAATTAAATGCCCAATACATTTTATAATTGGAAATTTTATAATTAAATCAATAAGGTGAATGGAAATAGTTTATTGGATTACATACATATTTATGTATATTTGAAATATGGCATATCCATATTTATTTATTACATTACATAATCATTTGATTCTAGATGCCGATTCCCCGCTGATGATTTCAACTATGAGGACAATTTGTTTAATTTCACAACTAAGGAGAAGCATTCAACTACGTCTCTATATATTTTTCCTTTTTAAAAGTGTGACTATTTACAAATTATTTCAATCAGTTTTTCTTTTATTAAAGTGTGTTATGTATTTCTTTGGAATTTTGTATGTACCTGTGTCTTTGTTGTTCTTTTGCCTTTCAATAAAAAACCAGAACATTTGTGTGTATACTATGGAGATAGCCAGTGAGTTCTTACTGAGCACACATTTTAAAGTGTTTTACATTGAATTTTACGCTCCCTTGCTCTCAGTGCATGTTTTTGTTTTTTTTTTTTGCCTTTTGGGTTTGTATTTTTTTGCACCCAAACATAAAATTGTTTCCACCCAAACATATCTTTGTTTGCACCCAAACATATATATCTTTGCACCCCAGCATAAATATCTTTGCACCCAAACATATATATGTTTGCACCCAAACATATATTTGTTTCCACCCAAACATATATTTGTTTGCAGACCCAAACATATATTATGTTTGGGACTGTTGCAAACATATATATGTATGTTTGCTGCAAAATATGTTTGGGACATATGTTAGAGAGGCCGTTTTTTTTGCGTGTAGCTGTCGGAAAAGGCGACTGACTTGTTTAACTTTTGTAATACATGACTTTTAATGTTCTCATGTGAATCTTCAGTTCAGAACACTTTTCGACAATCCGTAACCTATAAGCGCCTCCGATAGCACTCAGTTAAGGTTCCATGAATGCCAACTACCATCTTGTTTGTCACCCTGAAATCTGGCACGTTTGCCAAAGATATTCTTCTTCCGCATTAAAATCGCTTAAAATATGTTTAGAATATGTCAGGCAACGGACGTATGTTCGTCTTTGTCTTCGGTCGAATCACGGGAGCAGATAAGACTGATATTGTAGAATTTAGCTTTGGCCCGTATTGCAGCTAGTATTTCACCAACCCAAAGCTGAACTTATTTCATGCCATATTACAGTGTGTCACCTGTTACAGCATTTCCGCGCTTCATTCAATGCTGTCCTTTATTTCTTTATAAAGATCCCAGACATTCCGACTTTTAAGGTTTAGGTTTTTTATATAAATATTGTTGGTAACTGAGGATGCAATTCTAAAAGTTGTCTTATGAAAAATCATGGAAATCGATCTTGAAAAGTCAGCTTTTTAATTTTCCACAACTAAAGTCAAGAGATTTTTAGACGATACAAGGCAAAAATTCAACTTATCGATTACTTCTATATCTTAAAAATGGTAAAACCTAGGAACACATCATAAAGGTGAATCCTCTAGAAAATTTTCACAGCTACATCATTTTCTTTAGCACCATTTCGATAGAACATGCGGTTTCCAAGTAAAATCGCGAAAATCTAAAATAAACCTAAAAATGTGAACTTTGACCGCGATTTTTTTTAAAAATCCCTCCAATTTTTTTTTTCATCTATGACCATTGTTGTTTCAAAATCCGCGAAAACTTCCCTGGTGTAAACGGTTTTCATTCAAAGTTAGTTAAGGTGCACCCTGCATGGCATTGTTTTATATGGGTCCATACAGTCAGTACATTGTGCCAATTTGAACTTCTATATCTCAAAAATGGTAAATGGTTTCCAAGCAAAATCGTGAAAACCTAAAAAAGTCCTAAAAATGTGAACTTTAACCGCGATTTATTTGAAAATCTCTTCTCATCTATGAACATTGTAGTTTCAGAAACCGCAAAAACTTCCCAGATGTAAGCACCTCTCATTTAAATTTAGTTAAGGCGCACCGTGCTATGTGAAGCTTTCTTAAAATCTTTTTTATGTTTGTGTTTTCTATTCTCTTTTCAGGCACCTACACCCACTTTAAGGATGATCACAATGGACAAAAACGACTCAGATTCGCTGAATTCACAAACTATGTATGCCTCCGGTAACACTAAGCTATAAAGAGAAGATCGATTCACAGTTGTGGCTGTGCTATTTTCTGCAGGAAAAATCTTAAAAATATACCTGTGGTATTTCCCCAAAAAACGTTTATCCGTCAAATATGTTTTTAAGATGTTACAAACGGCGTGACAAAATTAGTATACCATCCTCACCATAGTAGATGGCATAAAAACGCAACATTTATACGATCACGAGTTAAGCGATTACGACGACAACAAATAATAACGGCGGCCCAATCCGTCACAGCAATAAAGTTATGGAATTACACGAATATTAAATGGTAACACCGAGGAAGTGGTGGTAAACCCCAAAACAATGAGAGCAATACTTGGTGGGTATGCTCTGCAAACACAGGCATATTCGATTTCATAATGCCAAAAGATGGTTGGTTGGCTTGCTAGGCGTTTTGGCCAGCGGGCTTTGTAAAGACTATGCATTGTTTGGGGAACAAATTGCGTTCCCCCCTCAATGTGCGAAATGCCTGCGGTCAAACAAATATTAGGCTAATTTCTTTAACAAACAGCCATTATTTATTACGATATTGTTATGTGCGCATGTGCGACATTTGTAAGCATTTATTTTTTCCACATAAATGGTGTGAGTTGTACCAGACTTCAGTCATCACCCAATCCATTGTGGGCTTTTTACAAAATGTTGAAAATTCGTTTGAATTGTGTTGTCTTTACATGTTACCATATCATGTCCACATCAGCGTTTGCCTGTAGTTGAATCATAATTTACACAGAACTAATCAGTTAATTAAATTTATCTTTGAACTTGAAAATAAAACCACGTTCGTTATGACCATCAATGTTGAAGAAGTATGACTAGCCGCCATAAACAGTTGCGTTTATAGCACCACCAATCAAGTAAATTGTAACGGCCAAAAAACTCCACTAAACGCCATAGGCATCATAAAGAAGAAGAAGTAAAGACTGCCTCCGCCTCACATGTTTTTAGTTGTAGTGTTTTTTTCTGCCAACAATTTATGCTTTCACTTTCGTTTTCATTGCTTTCAGTTGTTGCCGCAAAAAATTGATCTCCACCAAATTGTAAAGCAGCTCTCTGCACTTGCGTAGCAGCACCCAATTGTTTGTTACTTTATTTGCACGTTGCCGAATTTTGTTTTGTTATTTTGAGGCTTTTGTTTCGTTTAAGAGTTTGGAGTTTTCTGTTGTTTTGTTTTGTTCGTGATTTGTTTTTTAAAAACGTGAAATTTTTTGAAGAAAATGAAAAAAATTTTGCGGGATTTTTGTGAACAGTGGGACTGAGGAAACGGTTTAGGAGAAAACAGAAAATAAATATTTCCCAGAAACATTCCAAAGTTCGACGAAAGGCGTGGGTTGACACCATATATTTAGTAGTTTATTTTTATAGCCGAAAAACTTTAACATTGCAATCCCAGAACTCAAGTAGACACTGGCCTACCCTAGGTGTTCATAGGGGCCTTTAACCATAGACCATAGCCGACCAAGAAGAGCGAGCGCTTAAATTGTTTATGTGTGGGTAAAATTACACTGACAGAACAGGGTGATTATTTTCATATTGAGTGTGAAATGAAAAATATATTGTTGGCGCGTTCGCTTTATATGACTTAAATTAAAAATAATATAAATAACTTCATAATTTGAAAAGTATTTTTCTTCATATGTTAATTTTTTTGAGAGAAAAAACAAATTGTATATAAAAATGATTTTTTAAGACTTTCTAAGCATACATAAATTTTTTATTGTTGCATTGCAGACGAGGCATTCTGCGTCATTAAAAATATTAATACAAAACAAAAATCATTTTCAAATTCTTCCCTCCACATATTTGCTGTACAACTGCAAAATTTTTTCTGTGTACCCAAAAATAAACAAATAAAGCGGCATCAACCTGCTTGCATGAAATTCAGTACAAGACTGAAGTAAAAAAATCAAAACATTTGCTCTCTTACTTTGCGTTCGGGTCGCGTGTGTGTGATTTGCCGAAAAACTTCGTAACCAAATCAATACCCACGAACGGGTTTGCAATACACACAACTCTTCATTATAAAACAGCATTCCACAGCCGCGAGAGCACTGTTATTACTCTCGTTGACAAACATCCTCTCTCCACCCATGAAAAAAAAATGTTCTAACATAAAAACAAGTAAGAACAGACTATAGTCGGACGGGGCCGACCATGTGATACCCTATACCACTAAACGCGTCTTCTTGGGATAAAGTTATAAGATGTGCATTAGAAATTTTACCAATTTTCACACAAAAGTTTTGATCAATTTAACCCGCTAAATATTATCCGATCATACCGTTGACTTGCACGCTACTTCTTCATCTCAAACCAAAACTACGTTTAAAATTTCGCGCCGATCGGACTATTATTGCGACCTACAGAGCGGCTACAAAATCGAGCAAAAATTTTGTTTTTGGTCCATTTCATCCCTTTAACATTTCACGATCATCGCCAAAAACTAATCAGTTCTATTCTGGTCCAAACCCGACCTCCATACTAAATTTCGTGACAATCGGTCCATAATTGCGGCCTCTAGCTTGATTACAATTTTTAATGGACGGACAGACGGACGGACGGACGGACGGACACACATCGCTAAATCGCTTTATCTCGTCGAGATATGAAGTTTGGTATACCACATGAGGGGTCTACGACGAATATTTCGCGGCGTTACATGAATTTTTGGGAAAACAAACTTATTATACCCTTTTCCACATTGTGGTATAGGGTATAAATATGTTTTACCCAAACATATCAAATTGAGATATGTTACAAAATGTTGCAAACATATATTTGTTTCGATCCAAACATATTTCTAACATAAATTTTTCTGCGTGCATGACGTAAAGCATGCGTTTGGTTGCGGATTCGTAGTTAGTCGGAGACTAAAACATCTGGTATCCAGCTTCACTCCAGTGAATGAAAGACTTGCTGCAATTCGAATAAAAGCTAAATTCTTCAACATCAGCTTTATTTGCGCTCATGCTCCCACTGAAGAAAAGGACGAACAGACCAAAGATATATTTTACGAGCGCTTAGAAGAAACATATGACCGTTGCCCTGCCCATGATATTAAAATCATTCTAGCCGATTTTAATGCCAAAATTGGAAAGGAGAATATCTTTGGCCCAACAGTCGGGAAATTCAGTCTCCACAGTGAAACATCTGACAATGGTATGAGGCTGATAGACTTTGCAGCTGCAAAAACATGGTGGTTAGCAGTACCAGATTTAATCATATCGATATTCATAAGAGCACCTGGCTGTCTCCAGATCAAAGAACAAGTAATCAAATTGATCATGTTGTGATAGATGGAAGACATTCATCCGGCGTGTTCCGAGGCGCAAACATTGATTCGGACCACTACCTAGTTGCAGCAAAGGTACGTACCCGTCTAAACGTTGCAAATAAAGCACGAACAGACACAACGCGGAAGTTGGACATCGATAGGCTGCAAACACAACAGATAGCCACAGCATATTCCACTCAACTACCCAATTGCTTAACGCGAGCACTCCTTGTCCCGATAACATAACAACACAATGCAAAATATTGCCCACTCCATGCAAACAGCTGCAAAATCCATACTTGGATTCCAGAGACCTCCACAAAGGAATTCATGGTACGACCAGGAGTGTCGTGCTGCTACCGAAGAGAAAAATGCGGCACATACAATCAGTAGCAACGCGTAGCGCACGAGAGAGATATCGGGAGAAAAGGAGGGAAGAGAAACGTCTTTTCCGCAAGAAAAAGAGAGAAATGGAAAAGCGGGAGTGTGAAAACATCGAGATGTACAGGAGCCAGAATGAAGTCCGAAAATTCTACCAAAGAGTGAAACATCATACAGATGGCTTTGGTACAGGCACATCCTCCTGTAGAGACCAGCAAGGTAATCTGGTAACAGATACAGATAGCGTGCTCAGGATATGGAAGGAACATATCTCCAATCTGCTGGTATCCAATAGTAGCGAACACGATGATACCACAGATCCAATCCCAGAAGATGGTATAGAATGTATACCGCCCGGCCAAGATGAGGTTAAAACAGCAATCAACCGGCTGAAGAATAATAAAGCATTGGAACCTGAGCATCCTATGTCCCGTCCACAAGAAAGGATATAAGACTGTATGCTCCAACTATAGGGGCATAAGTCTTCTCTCTATTGCGTATAAGATAGTGTCAGGGATATTGTGCGAACGACTAAAGCCAATGGTCAACGAAATAATTGGACCATACCAATGTGGCTTTAGACCTGGTAAGTCCACCATTGACTAGATATTTACCCTGCGGCAAATCCTAGAGAAGACCCAAGAGATGCCAATCGACACATATCACCTTTTTGTTGATTATAAAGCAGCATTCGACAGTCCCCTCCGATTCCATGCAATGTCTGAATTTGCTATCCCCGCAAAGCTCATCCGGCTTTGTAAGATGACTTTAACTGATACTACACAGAAAAAACAAAGTATGCATTTTTTTTACTAATTCCGTTCATAATTTTTGTTGTCCATAATTTGAACGTACCTCTTTTAAAGTGAATGGACAAATTTTTTTACTCATGCACACAATACTATTTTTGCAAAAGTATGAATACTTTTCTAAAATACAAAAATAAATTTCATAGTTTCTCCTACGTTAACCACTATTTTCTGGCAAAACCGGTTTTTGTGCTTTGCCTACAAAGATATGGTGGATTTGCTTCTATTGTTTTTGTCTTTCCTCCCCTCCATCGTATCTACACCATAGCCGACCAAGAAGAGCGAGCGCTTAAATTGTTTATGTGTGGGTAAAATTACACTGACAGAACAGGGTGATTATTTTCATATTGAGTGTGAAATGAAAAATATATTGTTGGCGCGTTCGCTTTGTATGACTTAAATTAAAAATAATATAAATAACTTCATAATTTGAAAAGTATTTTTCTTCATATGTTAATTTTTTTGAGAGAAAAAACAAATTGTATATAAAAATGATTTTTTAAGACTTTCTAAGCATACATAAATTTTTTATTGTTGCATTGCAGACGAGGCATTCTGCGTCATTAAAAATATTAATACAAAACAAAAATCATTTTCAAATTCTTCCCTCCACATATTTGCTGTACAACTGCAAAATTTTTTCTGTGTACCCAAAAATAAACAAATAAAGCGGCATCAACCTGCTTGCATGAAATTCAGTACAAGACTGAAGTAAAAAAATCAAAACATTTGCTCTCTTACTTTGCGTTCGGGTCGCGTGTGTGTGATTTGCCGAAAAACTTCGTAACCAAATCAATACCCACGAACGGGTTTGCCATAGACTAATAAAAGTATAAACGGAGAAATCCTCTCACCTAACTTCTCTCACTGAGTGTGAATTGAGTCAGTTGGATATGCACTCAATTTTTAAAATATATAACTATACATTTTGAAACTATTTATTCTGGTAAAAGACAATATTTGGGTATTATTTGGCCGGTTCTACATCCTCATATAATAACATTGTGCAACATTTTTAAGGTGATCTTGTGCAAACAATTCGAACAGGGGAGTTTTTGAAAGCACAGACTCAAACGACAAGAAACCCTAGTTGGGTTTTGTTGTGTCAGATCCAACTCGGATTTTATGGCCCCATCTAAACATGCTTAAATACTGAGTTTTTAAAGAAATTCGGGGCTATATCTCTGAAACCAATGCAAATCATCTTCTGACCTCTGAAGCAAAGTTGTAGAGAAGGACAAGAATAAAATATTTGAAGAAATAATGAACTCGAAAAACTACATTTATTGCCTCAAATTTTAAAATATATGAAAAATACCACAATTTTTACACATTTCGCACCGTATCTCCAAAACCGTTAATTTTTTCTGAATATTTTCTTTTGGAAAAGTATTCCCTGGAATGTAATACACTCTTCAGAACATGTCATTGTTGTAAAATGCCTCTATCCCGTTGTTTTCAGTACATATTTCAACGACAATTTAATAAAAATGTCAATAATGTAGTGAAATCCGAAATGCGAGAATAAACTGTTGGTGTGAACTGTGTTTGAAATACGTCTTGTAAAAGATATGATGCAAAATACCGCTGAAACAACATGAAGTAAGCATTTTAGAGTTTCAGAATGTTCTAAAGAATTGTTGAGAACTCTATTTGGAAGATTTTTGCAAATGTTTACTTGGTTCAACTCCCAATAGTTTAGCCGATACTGACCGGAATTTCAGCAATTATGTAAAATGTTCTAATTTTATAGATTTTGATGCCCAAAATGGAGTCTTTCTTATGTGGTTTTTTAAAAGATAAGTTCTACTAGTTTAGGGCTACAATATTGCTAAAGTCAGCAAGGCCAAATTCCTATTCGTTTCTGATATAAAGTCCTGATAAATGCAAAAAAGCGTAGATTTAGCCCGGTTTAGATGAGGCCATAAAATCCGAACTGCATCTGACAGGACAAAACCATACTAGGGTTTTTGTAGTCTAAATATGTACTTTCCAAAAAATGCATACTAGAAGTCGTTTGCATTTTTAGTGTTGCATAGTGTAATATTCAACAAAATATTGCAATTTACCCCAAAACATTCTGCAATTGAGTGAAAACGCTGCGCAGTTTCTGTAAGGGCGACACCTAGAAAAAAGAAGCACATTACAATTTCTCTGTCTATACTTTTATTAGTCTATGCTTTAACATCCGTTAAATGTAGTGAGCTAACATGTGAGCTAACTTTCATCTATTGACAATATCGAATCGAATTCGTTTCCCCAATAATTATATATAGGAGGTTTTCAGATTTAGAGGACCTTTTTGGACGTATGAACTCGCCGACAAAAATACGTATTTGGATTAAATTTCAAAAGTGTTGCGGAGAAGGTACCTGAAGGAATGGATCTTCATAGTCCATTCTGGAAGCTCATCTTATTTTGGGATCGGTATACATTTTCAAAGGATCAAAAGAAATGTTGAACTTTTGTGGGGGAGGTACCCTAAGGAGAAGATCGATATGTACTGTTCAAGACCGGAGGCGACACGCCGATAAGGTGTATGCATCATGTGTTCCGTCCACAAGAAAGTATGTAAGATTATGTGTTCTAATTATAGAGGCATAAGTCTGCTCCCTTTTGCTTGAAAGAGAGTGTCAGGGATAATGTGCGAAATACTACAGTCTATGGTCAACGAAATAATTGGTTCATACCAATGCGGCTTTAGACCTGGACTAGATATTTACCCTGCGACAAATCTTGAAAAAGACCCAAGAGATGCAAATCGACACGTCCCATCTTTTTGCCGATTATAGGGTATCCTTCGACAGCCCCCTAAGCTCAAAGGTATTCACGGTGCGCCTTAACTAAATTTAAATGAAAGATGTTTACATCTGGGAAACTACAAGGTTAATAGATGAGAAAAATAAAAAAAAAAATCGCCGGATGGATTTATAAATGAATCGCGGTCAAAGTTCACATTCTTAGGGCTTTTTTAGGTTTTCACAATTTTGCTTGGAAACCGCAAGACCTATCGAAATGGGATTAAAGAAAATGTTGTAGCAGTAAAAATTCTCTACGAGATTGACCTAAATGGTATTTTCGTAGGTTTTACCATTTTTGAGATATACAAGTTCAAATTGGGACAATGTACTGACTGTGTGGCCCCCTATGTCATGTCAACAATGTCACCTCAACTAACTTTGAATGAAAACCGCTTACACCTGGGAAGTTTTCGCAGATTCTGAAACAGCAATGTTCATAGATGAGAAAATTCCAAAAACAAGAAAAAATCGCTGGAGGGATTTTTAAATAAATTGCGGTCAAAGTTCACATTTTTAGGTTTATTTTAGGTTTTCGCGATTTTGCTTGGAAACCGCAAGTCCTATCGAAATGGGGATGGAGAAAATACTTTAGCTGTGGAAATTCTCCAGAGGATTGACTGTTATGATTTGTTCCTAGATTTTACCATTTTTGAGATGTAGAATTTCAGTTCAGTTTTTTATGGTTTTCTGTTAGGTTTTCACGATTTTGCTTGAAAACGGTAAGTCTTATCGAAATGGTACTAGAGAAAATCTTATAGCTCTACACGATTGACTTTTGTAATTTTTTCCTAGGTTGTACCATTTTTGAGATATATATAAGTTAAAGTTGGGAAATAGCAGTCATGACATTCTTTTATTAGAAGACGATACAGTAATTAAATTGTCCCAATTTGAACTTCAATATCTCACAAATGGAAAAACCTACGAACTTATCATGAAGGTCAGTCTTGTAGAGAATTTTCACAGCTACAAAATCTTCTCTAATCCCATTTCGATAGGACTTGCGGTTTCCAAGCAAAATCGAAACCTAATGAAAACCTTAAAAAAAACCCCTAAAAATGTAAACATTCATTTTGGTATACATATATAAGTATGGGTCTACGTTCATTATTTCGATGCGTTACAAACTTTTTGGCCAAAACCTCCCCACATAGTGGTTTAGGATATAACAAATAGCAAAGGCTATAGACCGGACGGGGCCGACTATGTGATACCCTACACCAGTGTGCATAAGGTTTTCACTGGTA
This sequence comes from Musca autumnalis, assembly GCF_047663935.1. Lineage (NCBI taxonomy): Eukaryota > Metazoa > Arthropoda > Insecta > Diptera > Muscidae > Musca > Musca autumnalis. Next base: position 279,125,848 of record NW_027411644.1, read on the forward strand.
AACATTTTAGGGCGATAATAAAGTTATCAGTCGTCCAGATGACTTAGGGCTAACTGAAACAATATAATAAAAAAGTCAGGACCGCCAATAGCTTCGTCGGTGCAAAGCAGGGTATTCTGCATTACGATTCAAATAAAAAAAATGGAAATAGCATAATAGTAACTCTGTTGTTTGACCACCAACGTATCCATCGACAGGCTGTCCTTTTGAAATACCCCTACTAGATGCAGAGATAATCCCATATGAATAAAACGTAGAATTTTCTCCGTTTACTTTTTTTGCCCATTCAGACCCCTGAATATAATCCGAACATAACCCCCATAAACCCCCAAAATTTCGTGAGGATCCGATCAAAATTCCAACCTTAGCATGATAACAAAAAAAATGGAAAAATTTATTACCGACAACATCTCTGTTGTTTGACCACCTTACTTTTGGAAGGTGGAAATTTTGTGTTAAAAATACTCGAAGGAGTTGACCGATATAGTACATACTACGGAATGCATATTTTGAACGAAATTGATTGCTCCGTTCATGAGATATCGCGTGCGTTTTAGCGAATATTTTTGAACTTTATTGTGTGAGGTATCGAAATATATGGGCCTATAAGTACCATTATCGAACTTTATCTGAGATTGGCAAAAATATAACCGAAAGTTGTCGTGCACAGCAGCCACTATATATGGTGGCCGCAGGGTGTTTTTAAAGCTTACGGACAATTTCCTTGTCTCTTAAAAAAACTTGTAACATAGTAATGAGTGCAGCGAATATAAGTTGTTGATAAAAAATCAAAGCTATTCGAGAGCAGGTCATAAACTGAATTTTTCTGAAATTTTGTGTGATAGGTATAGTCCATATTCGAACCTGTAGTGCGATTCTGTAACTCCTTAACGACAGAATTAACGACGAATGTCGGTAGTTAACGATAATTTTCGGTAAGTGCTATTCTGTACACCAATTTTAACGATTTTTGTCGGTAAATTTTGTCGTTAATTACCGAAAATTATTGTTAAGTTAACAACCAAAAAAAAGTTGTTGTTAAGTCTTAACGACAGTACATTATTGCAATATTTTGCTGATTTCTTTAAAAACGGCGTTTTTATATGAGCATATGTTATGTTAATGAGGAGTGTACACAAGGTAAATTCTGCCTTATTGAGAAAAATCTTCTTAAAGCGGTTACATAAGGGTTAACTATGTATGATAACATGGGTCAGCTTCGCCACTGCTGTGCTTTCGCCAGCGCAGATTTTATTGTAGCTGCATAAAGACCGCCAAAGAGAAAGTTGTAGAACTTCGATTAACTCATAACTTTCCCTTGGAGGCTGCGCTAACCTTTGTCTTACTTATTAAAGAGGAAACTCGTAAGCTAACGCTTCAAAAGAACTCAAGTGTGGTACTGTTATATAAGGCTTATACCAATTCCCTTAACACTATCTTTCTAAGAGGCGTTCGTTGGCTTTTATGCCGTATTGAAGCCAAAATGCTATAAGTTCGGATTTCCGAACTATAGGTCATGAGAAACTCCATTTAATATGGGCGTGAAATGAATAAATGACTCTAATGGCGGTAACGTGGATCCACGACGTCACCGAAGGAGCTTAATTATGTGAAACTTCAAAGTTCAATTTTTACATAGCTCTTCTTTTTATTGCGCTGTTCAGAATTTTCGCACAAAGCGCCATAACCCAAAATATGACCCTACCTTTGTAGTTAGAAAAAATAAAACAGCGCTTCACATACAAATAGGAAGGATTTTCCCAAATTTATAATTTTTAAATCATGCATTTATAAAATACAATTCACTACAATAGGAAGTGACCGTTTGACCAATGACCTTACATACATCTATTAAATATTTTATGCCAGTAATACGTTAATATGAATCTGTTGTAAACATAAATAATGCAGCTTCTGTTGATTCACCTAAGACGGTGTAGATGCACACATGCATATTTATTTGTCTAAAAGACAAGTTCTGGTCCACTTCAAAACCATAAAATGATAAATTGGGGATATTTTATATTTTGTTTCGCCGAGCTATTACGGTGGGGGCTAATGATATGTTTCTTCATATCCTGGAATAAAACCACCAAAATATATGAAAATCGTGTATTGTTCCTTTACCTCCTAGAAGTACTCACATACACACTTGACGTTTTTGAAGTTGTAGTTACTCCTGGGTTTCGCATTGCAAGTATCCCAACTTGCAGGCACTAATTGTAGGCACCCTCCTTCCAAGAGAAGATATTTTTACTCCTTTTCGCGTTTTATATTCGTAATTGCGAAGAAATAATATGTTTAACTTAAAAATACATTAACAAATACTAAAAAATATTATTTGACAATTTGTCTCCCATCGATATTCGTCGGTATGTGCTAACGATTTCTACAATCGGTAACATAAAGTTACAGAATAGCACATTCGTTAACTCAACCGAATATTTTCGTTAACTACCGATGTCGGTTCGTTATTAAAAAAAGTTACAGAATCGCACTACTGATCTATTATTTACTATCAAGTCAACCTAGTGGGTCTGGTCTTCCTACATTCATTCATTCTTCAATACACACACATATACAATTGAAGGTGTTTTTCCTTCATGAATTGTAATGCCTTCCAGTTCGGAAGTTTGATAGATTGGTATTGGCTTAGAACGCTGCGGCGTCGGCAACATTGTCTGTTTGTTGGAAAGGTCCCAGGTTCAAACCTCACCGGGGCAGCCAGAGACACTAGGTTGTCTTGATAGTAAAAGGCTTCAAAAATACTTCACAGCTGCAAACTTCCAATAAGTTTAGCATATATGGGGATTAACAAATGTTACAAATGTTTAATACATAAAAATTTCAAGAAAATCGAAGGGGTCAATCATTGTTAAAAATTGATTTTAAATATTAAATCGCGAAAATTCCATCCAAGCCCACTGTGCAAATTTTTTCCTATTTTTTTTTTATTAAATAGCTGATAAAACAACAAACCATACGAAAAAAGATTTTTCAAATTGGACAAATATTTAAGAAGTATTTCTTTGCATATAGTTTTTACAGAATTCGACTTTTTCAAGGCGTGTATCTCTGGAGCCGTTGGTAAAAAAAATATCCGCAAATATACTGAAATGTTTTGCTGATTAACAGCATCACCACAGCAAAAAATAAAGGAAATCAAAAACCTAATTTTGAAAAAGTGTCAGATTTCACTCAGAAACCCCCATATACAAGTTTTAAAACTCAACCTTTGTCTAGCACCACATCTGATATGCCTGATGAGCTTATTTGTTGGATGTGTGTGGACTTCGCTAGATATCACTTTTTCAATACAAACTCCTAAGGTCATGATAGCTCAATTAATTCAATTAAAATATTAAATTCAATTTCATGTTATAGAAGACCAGCAGGCCTTATAGAAGAGGAAGAGGTGTTCTTATAGAAGAGCAGGACGTCTTCTCATTGAAGAGCAGGAGGTCCTCTCATCGAAGGGCAGGTGGCCGTCTCATAGAAGAGGTGGTGATCTGTTTATAGAAAAGCAGGAGCTCTTCTCATGGAAAAGCAGAAGACCTTCTTATAAAAAAAATAGAAGGTCTTCTCATAGAAGAGCAGGAACCCTTATTATACAAAAGCATAAGGTATTTTCATTGAAGACCAGGAGGTCTACTTATAGAATACATGCAGGATTTTTTATAGAAGAAATGGAAGTCTTCCTTTAGAAGATTTGGGGTTTTCTTATAGAAGAGCCGGAGGTCTTCTTTTAGAACATTGAAAGCTTCATATAGAAGATCTGAGGCATTCTTATAGAAAAACTGGGGAACTTGTTTTAGAAGACCTGAATGTCTTCTTATAGCAGATATTAAGAGCTTCTAATAGAAGATATTAAAAAGTTCTTACATAACACCTGAATGTCTTCCCTGAGATGGCCAGGAGGTCATCTTGTAGAAGACCTGGAGGTCATGTTATAGAAGATCTGGAGGACTTATTTTGAAAGCCTACAGGAACTGTTATACAAGACCTGGAGGACTTCTTATAGACAACCTGGAGGTTTTCTTATAGAAGACCTGGACGTCTTCTTATAGAAGACCTGGAGTTCTTCTTATAGAGGACCTGGAGTTCTTCTTATAGAAGATCTGGAGGTCTTCTTATAGAAGACTTTGTATAGAAGATCTGGAGGTCTTCTTATAGAAGACTTTGTATAGACGAACTGGAGGTCTTCGTATAGACGACCTGGAGGTCTTCGTATAGAAGTCCTGGAGGTCTACTTATATATGAAATATGAAGAATCTGGCAGCTCTAATATCTAATATCTACAAAAAGTTAATCAAAAAATAATTTTTGTTAATAAAATACATAAAAGTACGATCGCTCTTTGAGACATAACAATGTTAGATAACTCTTCAGGGAAAATTACAAAATTATTAAAAAAAGGGTAGCCATAAGTATTTTGCCTTATAACGGGCTTCAAAAACTGGATATGCCATATAGCATAGAATCACTGGCTGAGGGTATATCTCTGTCGGCGAAGCCGACTGACGCCTTTTTACTTGTTTTGTATAGCCCTCCCATACAACGGTACCGCCGGATTATAGTCATTTCAAGTTTTTAGCTACATTTTCTGACCCAATTGGGTATAATTTGGCATTCGAAGAAACTACTTACTCCATTTTAGTTCATTTTGAATGTTATAAAAAAATCGGTCCGGTTGAACTTGACGCTTTTTTTATTTTGTTTTACCTTAATTTATCGTTTCAAATTAAAGGAGAAAGTGAGAAAACTCACGGGGAGTGATTGGGTTGTATATTTTTTTTCGTATTTTACTAGTTAATCATTCTCGTCAAACCACTGTCCAATTTTTATGAATGTTTACATTTTGAAGACAAGTTCAACATGACTGGTATAGTTCGTTTGTAGCATTAATGTTGTTGTTGTTGCTGTTCGCAACTTTCATTTATGTATGCACGACGAAACGTTGTCAAATTGTTACCTCATTTCTGGGAGCTACATAAATTTGTCGACTACGACGAAGCAGCAGCAACAGAAAATAACAGCTGTGAATATTACTTCATAAGCAGAGCAGAGCTTGAAATACTTGTCAACTTGTGTGCTAAAGTAAACCTGTCATTACAAATCTAAACGGAGACTTCAACAGACACACACACGCACCATCACCTACAATAGCTGTGTAAGTCAGGTTTAAGTCATAGTTTTATATGTTATGACCGCGGTTATGCCGGTGGACATTGGCTAGCGGGCGGAATGTTGTTGAGTCACACAGACAGACAAACACACTCACACACTCTGTTGGAAATTTGCCGGTATTTAAAAATAAAAAGAAGCATCAATCACATACATGACTGAATGACTGACTGACTGACTTACTGACACATAGTCATCTCATTAAGTCATTGTGCCGTTATAATTGTTACATAGCAGATCACATGGCACAGGCAAGCATCTTCATATCGCTGACGTCGTTGTGTTACAGTTTTATTTATCATCAGTTTTAGTTAGACAAATTGAAATTCATACCACACATGCTTGTGCGGTGCATCTGGCGTCGTCATTCCCAGGCTTGACTTGTTACGACAATTAAGGCTTTCTTTGGTTGTCGCTGTGACGCGACATAGATTCCAGAGACCAGATCATTGCACTACGACTTGTTAGACATTAGTTAAGTCATCAGAGGAAATTTGAGATGTTGATATCTGTCACTTGTACAAGCACTTTAGCCGCCCACCTATTTCCTCCTAACTAACCATTTAACTACATCAGAGCATTCACTTTTTTTTTTTTGCTCCCTACGAGGGTAGTTTCCAAACCGCATGTGAAAATTTGCTTTCCCAAAAACCGCATCAATTACAAAAAAATCATGTAAAAGGGAAAGTTCAAATTGTTTCGTGGGAATGTGGTTGTGGATGATTGGCAAATGCAGTATTGATTTGACAAAGTTCAACAAGTTTTAGATGGGATAGGCAAAAATCAACAGTTACATATTTTAAATTTTTATACCCTCAGCATTTATGCTAACGTAGGTATATACACTTTCATATGGGCCTCATCGAAATAATGGTTTTAGACCCCAAGTATGTTTGGACGAAATGTGTTTCAGATAATTTGGAGTTGTTTTAGCCATGTCTGTCTGGCTGGAGCGCACAAAACCTCTCGAACGGATCAACCGATTCGGTCCAAAATTGGACTTTCGTAATATTTTGTCAAAACATAATTTGAGTTCGAACATGGTTTATATCGGTCCACTCCTTCCGGTACCTCCCACACAAAAGTTCGAAAATGTTCGTCGGAACATTTGTACGGACGCTAACCCCTGAAGGGAGTAACCGATTTGGTCCATACTTTGTACATCGTGAAATTTCTACCAGACTTAAATCAGGTTCCAATATAGACTCAATCAGTCCACTCCTTCGAGTACCTCCCACACAAAATTTCGGAAAGATTCGTTTTAGGACCTGCTCTCGAATCGCTTTGATTTTTGCTGTAAGAACTTGTATTCACTGCCCCACATACGACGGTACAAGTTTCACCAGGCGCAAGTCCATACTTCCTGAGAAAATAGCAAAAAAAACCCTATGACACAGGCTGTAGTGGTTGGAGCCCAAGATAACTCTCGAACGGATCCGCCGATTCGGTCCAAAATTTTGCCTTTCTAATATTTTGCCCAAACTTAGTTTACATTCGAAGATAAGCCATATCGGTCCACTCCTTCCGGTACCTCCTCCACAAAAGTTCAAAAATGTTCGGAAAAATTGTGCGCACGATAACTCTTGATGGGAGGTACCTATTTTGTCCATACTTTACACATCCTAATATATCTACCAGATATAGATCAGGTTCGAATATGGACTATATTTGTCCACTCCTTCGGGTACCTTCCACACAAAATTTCGGATAAGTTCACTTTAAGACCTGCTCTCGAATCGACTTTGATTTATGAAGCTACTTGCATTCGCTGCCTCCGTTACGATGGTAAAAGGTTTTTTCAGGGGCAAGTCCATACTTCTTGAGAAAACAGCCCGAAAGGTGTAAAAAAAACCCCTATGGAAAAATATATAGTGGCTGGGGAGCGCGACATGAAGGCGTGGACCTATACCGACAAATTTATAGGGGGAAGTTGTATACCCCCAACAAAGGCTATATACCAAACTTCAGCCATTTCGGTGGAATATTGAGGCCATCACGTTCAATATACCGAAAATCGGGAGGTACCGTTCTATGGGGGCTATATGAAGGCATGGACCGATACCGACAAAATTTTGGCAGAAAGTTAAATACCCCCAACGAAGACTAAGTACCAAATTCAGCCATTTCAGTGTGATAATGAATCTAAAACCTTCAAAATACCGAAAATCGGGTGGTACCGTTCTATGGGGGCTATATAAAGGCGTGGACCGATACCGACAAAATTCTGGGGGAAAGTTTTGTACCCTTAAAGAAGACTAAGATCCAAATTTCAGCCATTTCGGTGTGATAATGAAACTAATACCTTCAAAATACCGAAAATCGGGTGGTACTGTTCTATGGGGGCTATGTCAAAACGTGGACCGATATAGCCTATTTTCAATACCAACCATCCTGCAAGTAATAAAAACTTCTGTACCAAATATTGACTCTCTATCTTTAAAATTGCGAGCTCTATCTTGATTTCAACAGACAGACAGACGGACGGACATGGTTAAATCGGCATAGAATTTTATATATACTTTATGGGGTCTCCGACGAATATTTCGATGTGTTACTAACGGAATGACAAATTTAATTATACCCTTCATATGGTGGAGGGTATAAAAATATCACTAAAATCGTATGCACGATATCTCTTGAACGGGGCAACCAATTTGGTGCAAATTTTGGATTTCCTAATATTTTGTCCAAATTTAGTTTAACTTCTAAAATGACCCATATCGGTCCTCTCCTGAGTGTACCTCCCCCACAAATGTTCAACATCAGTGTCAAAGTGTAGTTTAGGGTCTGCTCGAAAATCCTTTGGAAATGTATACCGATGCTGTACGTTGTGGTCCTGTTTACAGCGATATTATGTTTTCCGTGGACAAGTCCATGCCTACTGGCATACTGGTCCAAAAGTACCTCCTCTTTTGAACTTAAATCCTAATCCACATTTTTGTCAGCAAGTCCAAATGTCCAAAAAGGGCCACAAAATTCTGAAATGACCCTAAATACATGCGATCTGTCCGTAGGTGAAAGTTTCAATTCACATATGCTGGATATATCTCTGATACTTACTTTCTTATTTGTTTTATAACAAATTGATTTTTGAAGTCACTGTAAACAACACAATACATTGTCTTAAGGCCAAAACAGAATCAATCGTCGCTTGCTTTGCTTGCTTCCCAAATGTCAGATTATAAAGGAATGCCAGAGCCTCCTAAAGGAGAACACAGGCGAATTTGCAAAGCGGCTATGTCTGGCATTCCTTTATAATTTGACATTTGGGGAAGCAAGCAAAGCAAGCGACGATTGATTCTGCTCTGGCCTTTACGTCAAACTGTTCGGAGTATAGTAGTACTGAGTATAGCCGCTAAAGAAATTTCAAACTTTCCAATGGAAATATTAGATGGCGACAATTAGTGTTGCCTAGGCTAGAAATATATGTATTTGCCCCCATATAGTATTTTTCTATTTCGCATAAAAACTCGTTCAAAAATTACAAAATTTTCTTCACAAAAAAAGACAATTTCATTTTTTGAAAATCATTGTTTGATATAGAATCTCTTAAAAGTTTTATGAGGCAATAATTGAATATTAACACCTTCGTTGGCTGCTTAATGTTTGGCAAATAATTTTTACAACTGTCCCTCGTAAATACAAAAAAATAAATACGAATAATAATGATGATAATACCATTTAAATAAAAGATAATAATCTTTGTCGCTTTTTGTCTAGTCAATGAAAGTACAAGCAGCAGAAGAAGACACGGCGACGCTCCAGCAGAATCAACAGCAGCATCAGGCGAAGATGCAAACAAAAAAATGGAAAAAGTAATAACGAAAAAGCAGACAATAATAAAAAACAATGTAGGTAGATATCTAACAACAGAAAGAACTTGTTCTGTTTACCCGAGGTTTATTCATTTTTATTAATCTAATACAAGATAAATTTGTGTTGAAAGTGACATTTTGAGGTTTGAAGGTAGCTACATAGATGACAAGATGACGATGAAGAATATGAAGTAAAAAGCTAATAAGAAAAACAACTACATAATTGTGTTAGGAGGAATGCACTGGGGGCTAAATCTGAGTAAATAATGTAATCCCTATGTGTCAATGGTTGTTGCCCGCACCTGGTTAACACCTGTCACACAAACAAAATTAAAGATGTGATAATTAAGCAGACCATTATTGAATTGAGTGACAATAATGTTTCGATTCAAGCAAAAGGTATTGTATTGAAGTTACTCCAAGGTTCTTAGGTCATTTACTAGAAAAGTTCATATTAAATTACCTTGAAAATAATGATTGTGATTGTTCTTGCACAGATTGTGTGTCAAAAGATTTATTCAATTTAGTTAAACGATTTCATTTGGCAATATAAATTGTTAATTAAATGTAGATAGGTTAAGTTTAAATAACACAAAGTAATTGCAGAATTTAAAGCTAATGATAAAAAAACACTCGTACACTTCAATAAAGAGGCTATTAACTATGGCATACGAGTATAATCAATTGTAGTAGGTATTGTATTAAGGTTAACAAGTGCATAGTATTTATCACCACATCATGTTATATCATTGACAAGACATATTTGGTACCACAACATGCTAAATACAAGAGTTTAGTCTGTGGTTTTGAGAATTAAAAAAGTAAGAACGGCATTAAGTTCGGCCGAACTTGTTATACCCTCCACCACGAGTTGTATTGGGGGCTTTATTAAGACATGGACCTTTACCAACAAATTTCTGGGGGAAATTTTTATATCACTAACGAAGACTAAATACCAAATTTCAGCCATTTGAGGAAACAGCTTTCAAAATACTGAAAATCAGGTAATGTTCTATGGGGGGTGAAGCCGAAGATCTATACCGGCAAATTCCAGGCGAAATGTTTAATGGCCCCTCCGAATACTAAATTCCAAATTTCAGTTGTTTTGGCTGGATATTGAGGCTAAAAACTTTAAATACCGAAAATCCGGAGGTACCGTTCTATGGAGGTGGACCTATACTGACGAAATTTAGGTGGACAGTTTTGTACTTCCAACAAAGAGAAAATGTCAAATTTCAGACATTTCGGGTTCATATTGGGACCAAAACCTTCAAAATACCGAAAATGTGGAAGTACCGTTTTATGGGAGCTATATGAACACGTGGACTTATACCAACAAATTTCAAGTGGAACGATTTTTTATATCCTCAACGAAGACTAATTAAAAAATTTCAACCATTTTGGTGGGATAATGAAGCTAAAACCTTCAAAATACCGAATATTGGGAGGGACCGTTCTATGGGGGCTATATCAAGGCGTGGACCTATACCAACAAATTTCAAGTGGAACGATTTTTTATATCCTCAACGAAGACGAATTACCAAATTTCAACCATTTTGGTGGGATACAGAAGCTGAAACCTTCAAAATACCGAATATCGGGAGGTACCGTTCTATGGGGCTATATGAAGGCGTGAACCTATACCAACAAATTTCAAGTGGAACGAGTTTTTATATCCTCAACGAAGACGAATTACCAAATTACAACCATTTTGGTGGGATAAAAATTTTGGGCGTATGAACCGACAAAAATGTTGATTATGATTAAAGATCAAAAGTTTTGCGGATCGACATTGACCATTATGGAAGTGGATCTCCAGCCACTACATATGGTGCCATAGGGGTTTTTTTACACCCTTCGGGCTGTTGGAATGGACTTGCCGCTGAAAAAACATTTACCATCGTAATTGAGGCAGCGAATGCAAAATGCTTTAACAACAAGTAAAAAAGTATCAGTCGGCTTTGCCGACAGAGATATACCCTCAGCCTATGTAAATTGAAACAGTTTTTTCCAAAAATAAACGTATGTGTTTCGGGGGGTTTCAAAATTTTGGGCGTATGAACCGAGAAAAATGTTGATTAGGATTAAAGTTCAAAAATTTTGCGGAGGAGGTACTTAAAGGAATGGACCTACATAGATCATGGGGGTGCCATAGGGGGTTTTTACAACCGTCGGGCTGTTTTCTCAATAAGTATGGACTTGCCCCTGAAAAACGTTTACCATCGTAATTGAGGCATCGAACGTAAGTTGCTTCAACAAAAATCAAATTGATTCGATAGCAGGTCTTAAAGTGAACTTATCCGAAATTTTGTGAGGGGTTTTTTTGAACTTTCAGGCTATTTTCTCAGGAAGTATGTATTTGCCCCTGATGAAACATGTACCTTCGTATGGGGGACAGTGAATACAAGTTGCTACAATAAAAACCAAGGCGATTCGAGAGCAGGTCCTATACTGAACATTTCCGAAATTTTGTGTGGGAGGTACTCGAAGGAGTTTACCGATTGTGTCCATATTGGAACCTCATCTAAGTCTGGTAGAAGTTTTACGATGTGCAAAGTATGGACCAAATCGGTTACTCCCTTCAAGAGTTATCGTGGGCACAAATCTTCCGAACATTTTCGAACTTTTGTGGGTGAGGTACCGGAAGGAGTGGACCCATATAATCCATCTTCGAACTTGAACTAAGTTTGGACCAAACATTACGAAAGCCAAATTTTGGACCGAATCGGAAGATCCGTTCGGGAGTTATCTTGCGCTCCAACCACTACACACGGTGTCATAGGGTTTTTTTTTGTAACTTTCAGGCTATTTTCTCAGGAAGTATGGACTTGCACCCGATGAAACTTACAGCATCGTATGGTGGACAGGGACTTAAAGTTGCTACAACAAAAACAAACAACAAAGCGATTCGAAAGCAGGTCCTAAACTGAACTTTTCCGAAATTTTGTGTGGGAGGTACCCGAAGGAGTGGACCGATTGAGTCTATATTGGAACCTCATCTAAATCTGGTAGAAATTTCACGATGTGCATAGTATGGACAAAATCGGTTACTTCCTTTAAGAGTTATCGTGCGCACAAAATTTCCGAACATTTCCGAACTTTTGTGGGGGAGGTACCGGAAAGAGTGGACCGATATAACCCATCTTCGAACTTAAACTAAGTTTGGACAAAATATTACGAAGGCCAAATTTTGAACCAAATCGGTTGATCCGTTCGAGAGTTATCGTGCGCTCCAGCCAGACAGACAGACGGACGGACATGGCTAAATCAACTCCAAATTGTCTGAAACACATTTCGTCCAAACATACTTGGGGTCTAAACCCATTATTTCGATGAGGCACATTTTGCCCGTATGAAAGTATACAGAGCTGCTCAAAACATTTGCAACTGGAATGACTAGCTCATATTTTATGTAATTCTGAGGCAGTTTGTGGATTTGAAATGCTAATATTTTTGTAGATTGATTGTTTATTGAATCCTTTTTAAAGATTTAAAAATTAATTTGCAAAAATTTCACTTATTTTAGAAAAAATATACAAGACAAAGCTCGAACTCACTTTTGGTTCTGCTCAAAACATTTGCAACTGAGAAAATAGTATTCAAAATCTGAAGAAATTATTTTTGTTTTGATTATTTATTGTGAATTAAACATTTTATTTATTATCTGGAGACATCGTAAAGGAAACCAGTTAACTAAATAAATTAATATATCCCTTGGAATCCTGTGCTTTAAGGATAATTGTTAAATACCAAGGTTTTATTCGATATTTAATAGTCTAGAGTCCAGATTAGAGTCCCGGAACCTCCTATATGAATTTAGATTATTATAGATGATTGCGCCCGATAAGAACATAAGCATATTTTCAAAAATATACTAGTTTTACGTGGTTATATATAGGTTTAGAAGCGGTATTATGCCAAAACATTCTGTTATACGACAATTCTGGAGTGTACATGGTGAGATTTTGACATGCTACCTGTCCTGTTAGTTCTTGGATCTGATAAATATCTCGACCTCATATATCCTGTACCATTTCTGTCTATAAAAATATCTCTAGGACAATATAAAACACCTTCTAATTTTGGGTCAACTTTTTCGTATAAGGGGACTAATTCTATTATCTTTCGTTCTGGTGATCAATCAAATTTTTTCAAGTCATATAACTTTAATATTGATTTATACCGGTGAGAAGTACTCGGTTTCACTACTCCAAGAATTCAATCACACGTTTTTTGAATAATGTCTATGAAAAATTCCATTTTTCCTGGAAATTACTGTTTTCCCAAAATTTGCCTATTTTGGTATACCGGTGTCTTTGGTATGTATCGGAGGAGTTTGTATAGATTTATCGGTGTCAAGTCTTTTTTTAACATCTGTTGATGACCTCTGAGAGATCTGCTTAATAATTCGTATAATTTTTTGATCATCCCCTGCAGTAGATGTTGTTGTCCTTGCATCTCCTTCCCATCTTATGGCGATTTTAGTTCTTTTTACGCGGTATCCAGCTCTGTTTTAGATATTGTGATGTTCCTATATTTATTGTTGGACCTCGTTGGATCCACAATTTTCAAAAATACCGTTTTGGCAAAGCGGTGATAAAAATTTCTGGTCATAATTTAAGTTTTTCTTAAAAAATTGGACATGTCTTGTTTTCGGCATACTTCTCTATCAAAAGTAAACATATGTGGGATAAAATGTACTCCTCATGAAAGCTTTTTGGCCCCTTTTTCTGATTAAATTCAATTTGATGCCAATCAATACAAAAAACTCGTCAAAATGAACTAATAGATATTCGTAACACGGAGTTGCAAATGTTTTGAGCAGGCTAAAACATGTGTTCCTCCGATATTTCAGACATTTTTTAAACATAAGTGTTCATAACTGAATAATGCTTTTTAAATCTTGAAAAAATGGTCAATTAAAAATCAAATAACAAAAACAAACATATTTCAAAACTCAAAATGTCCCTAAAAATAGAATGACTGTGATATAGGCATCTGAGTTGCAAATGTTTTGAGAAGCACTGTATATACCCTCGTTAGCTGAGGGTATAAAAATCAAAGCGATCCGATAGCAGGTCTTAAAGTGAACTTATCCCAAATTTTGTGTGGGAGGTACCGGATCGAGTGGACAAATATAGTCCATATTTGAGCCTAATCTATATCTGGTAGATATATTAGGATGTGTAAAGAATGAACCAAATCGGTCACTCCCATCAAGAGTTATCGTGCGCACAATATTTGCGAACATTTTTGAACTTTTGTGGGGGAGGTACCTGAAGGAGTGGACCGATATGGCTTATCTTCCAACTTAAACTAAGTTTGCACAAAATATTACTAAGGCCAAATTTTGGACCAAATCGACAGATCCGTTCGAGAGTTGTCTTGCGCTCCAACCACCTCACACGGTCATAGGGTTTTTTTGCAACTTTCAGGCTATTTTCTCAGGAAGTGTGTACTTGCCCCTGATGAAACTGGTACCGTCGTATGGGGGGCAGTGAATACAAGTTGCTAAAACAAAAATCAGAGCGATTGGAGAGCAGGTGGCAGTAGGGTGTCCAAAAAACCGGTTTTTCCAAACAAAACGGTTTTCGGTTAACCGAAATTTTTAATTTTTCCAAAACCCGGTTTTCGGTTTTCAAAAATTTCAAAACCGGTTAACCGGTTTAAACCGGTTTTGTTAAATAGGTACAAATTTGCTCATAATTGATATATATTTGATTAAAAATGTGCGGCAAGGGGTAAATTAAGTATAATGACTTCGTTATTATATAATAATTATCTCATAATATCCTTGTTATTTGACAATAAACCTCGAAGTGAGGACAGCAAAATTAAGATTGAAATTCGGCCCTAAGGACAGTAAAAGCCCTTACAAATATAAAATTGTGTACTAAAAGAATTAAGTTTACATTTTATTAAGTTCGGATTCTTCGTCTTGCTTTGCCAACCTCAAATTATCGTGAAATGCCTGAAAATTCGGCGGTCATTTGAATAATGACTAAGTTGGACCAACCAACCACTCGTTTTAAATTGTAGCTACAATAGCTCTAGTTCCTAGTTCACTGTATTAGCTCCAAAATGTATGAGTAACTTCATACAAACTAACGTGTGATATCACGTATACGCAAAATTTTCATGCAAATGGTGGGTACCATTGGAACTACGTAGTGAACTAAATTGGCACAACTCTACATTTTACACAAAATATTTCTAAGATTTAAAGATATCTGACATTTAAAACTTTGCCGTACCTGGTTTTAGTTAAGTTTAGCTTACTTTTAAGAATACAATTGTAATGAAATATTTAAAATATTACTAATTTTTTAAAACCGGTTAACCGACACAAATAACCGGTTTTTTCGGTTAACCGAAAATGACGTTTTTGGCGAAAACCGGTTTCGGTTTTGTCACTCAAAACCGGGTAACCGATTAACCGGTTTCGGTTTTGGACACCCTATGTGGCAGGTACCCGAAGGAGTGGACCGATGGTGTCCATATTGGATCCTTATCTAAGTCTGGTAGACATTTCACGATTTGCAAAGTATTGACCAAATCGGTAACTCCCTTCAAGAGTTATCGTGCGCACAAATTTTCCGAACATTTTTGAACTTTTGTGGGGGAGGTACCGGAAGGAGTGGACCGATATAACCCATCTTCGAACTTAAACTAAGTTTAGACAAAATATTACGAAAGCCAAATCTTGGACCGAATCGGTTCATCCGTTCGAGAGTTATCGTGCGCTCCAGCCAGCCAGACAGACGGACGGACATTGCTAAATCGACTCCAAATTGTCTGAAACACATTTCGTCCAAACTTGGGGTCTAAAACCATTATTTCGATGAGGCACATTTTGCCCGTATGAAAGTGTATATACCCTCGTTAGCATAAATGCTGAGGGTACGAGTATAATCAGTTCAGTAGTTTTCGTAGAAAAGATTAAAATTGCAATTTGAAAAAAGTGGGCGTGGTCAAATTTTCTTTGCATAATAACCTAAGTTGGGTTATGACGAACATTTCAAAATTATAATTTAGTTTAGGCCGATACTGTACATATGTATTAAATTGCATATAAATCCTCTGTCTACTTGAAAATTATGAAATAAATATTTTAAATTAGTTCAATGTAATTAAGAATGTAAAATGGACAACCATTTTCAAATTGTACGTCCACCAATCACATACAGAAGAACTTGTTATTGTTGCCGATTATTTCAATAGAAATTCTTGTTAACATAAATAGTTATTCAAGTTCAATATTACCCATAAAAACAATTAATAATTCTTCGAAAAAGTACATACATGCATATGTATGTGAGATGCTGGCAGAAATCTGATTGGAAAGTATGTACATATGGTGATAATAATCAATAATTGTTTACCTTTGTAAAAGCCATCATTGCACTGTGGTCGAACTTGTATGGGAAGAGTGGCCAAAAATACTTCCTGTGCAGATATCGATACGTAAATGTCAGTAAATCTTAGTTTAGCAACACAAATAAAAAAGCAAAAAAAAAAAAAAAACAACATAGGTCCAACTATAGGTATAGTTCCCATAGAACGGTACCCTGATTCCTGGCATTTTGGGGTCTTCACCACATCTAAAATTTGGATATCGGTATTCCCTAGTGTTAGAAAACATTCGTGCAAAAAATTTTGGAATTGGTTGCACGTTTTGATAGGGTCTCCATATAATGGCACCACCCGATTTTCGGAATTGTGATGGATTTATATAAATTATTAATTCGAAATGGCCGAAATGCCATTTAACCTTGATTAAGGTAGGTCCACCCTTTGATGTTGTCCCCATAAATCGGTACCGCCCAATATTCGGTATTTTAAGGTTCTAGCGGTAATTATCAATCAAAATGGCTGAATTTTCCAAATTTTACATAGAGGACCACATTTTGACGTATCCTTCATATAACTGAACAGCATAATATCTCTACTCTATATTTAAAAACTGAAATGTATCATCTGCACATTTGAAAAAATTACAAAAACAACCTGAAAGGTATTCTTAGTATTTTGGGAACAAGTTCCAAAAATGCGGAAAGATGCAGCTGATATTTTGAAAATAGAATGTTTAAATTACTACTGATATTTAAAAAAAATCGTTGGGGAACAGAGGGAGAATATAACTAAAACTTTACATGATATTTAATTATACAGAAGAAATGGCATTACAAATACACAAGACGTATTCAATAATGAATCAAAAAAATTAACAAACACAAAACTGAATAAAAATTAAGTTAATACATTGTTTCTCAATATTCCAATAAAGTTTGGTCAATATAGAGTTGATATTAATATTTTACGTTCACCTAATTTTGCACTAAATTCACCTTGAATCCAACCTGTTAAAATTTCTTTTTTTTCGATGCTATTCTCAAAGAATACAGTAAGAAGTAATCCATAACAAATTTATTTTAGAGAAATTTAACATGTTAGGAGTAGATATGAACACATTTTGGTACCAAAAAATAGACTTTCATTTTTTTTTTTGTTTAATTTTGGCCATTGACAACGACCACTGTTCATTGATTGCATCAGAGGAAAAAGGTAATCTATCGAAAAACTTCATAATTGCATTTCCTATGAACTGCAAGCCCCAATTTTTGTGGTGAAAAAGTGAAATGTTTCGACCACACGACATAAAATGTATAAAATGTACATCAGGGTGACCACAAAAAAAAATATTTTTTTTCCATTTGACCCAAAAACTTAATATATGAAATTTCATGGCGATTGGTTAACGTTAACCCGTCCTAACCGAGCGATCTTGCTTCCATAGTAATTTGTATGGGGCCAAAGGTGCATTTTCACCAAAATTGTCTAAAGGCTGCAATTATGGTCTAATTGATGAAAAAACTTTAGTATTTCATTGTTGAGGCTATAAAAATTTTTGAAAATCGGATCGGAAAATATGCACAGTGAAGCTATATCAAAATCCGATCCGATTTTCACGAATTTTTGTTGGATTCAATTGTTTATGAACAGATCCCTAGCTTGAAAAAAATATTCGGCTATGTTCTGAGACATACTTCACCTATTACTTCACGCAGTTTGTTCACCCCATTTACGATTATTTTTCGAGTGTTATATGGACGGACTAGGGTCGACTATTCTTTTTAAATACCCTAATGAATCTTAGCCCCTAGAAATTCGCAAAAAATAGGAGTAACTGCGGTGAACAAAATGCTTGAAACGTGAAGTGAGAGGTGAAGTGTGTCTCAGAACATATGCTATTAGCTCTTTCAAAGGTGACCAAGAATTTTTGGAAGTTTTTAGAGTAATATCTAAGGCGTTCGTGGGGTAGGTATCATAAAAAGCGGGCTTACTTTGCCACTGACAGTCTTAATCAATACAGTCTACACAGAATTAATCATGAAAACAATTATCAATCGACTTAGCCGCCAACAGAGATATACACTAGGGTGGGGCGCTTTGAACATCTTAAGGGTTTCTGATTCCTGGGATTGTACTGAGCAAAGAATTCCATTAGACCATACGTCTATGCTGAAAATCGAGCCTCCCGATTTGACTTAAATTTTTTTATCAGACTTCCATTTGTAATTTGATTTTAGCCATTGTTAAAACACTCTTGTGCGCTGGTGCGTTGTCTTGATGAAAAATTATTTTTTTGTGTTGTAAGCCAGGACGTTTTTCTCGAATTTGTACATTTAATTGATCCAAAAGGTTGCAATAGTACTCTGATTTTATTGTTTTACCCTTTTGCAGATAGTCAATCAATAAAATACCTTTGAAGTGCCAAAAAACCGTTGCCATAACCTTACCAGCCGATTGAATTGTTTTTGCCTTCTTTGGGGCACTTCCTCCAGCTTCAGTCCATTGTTTGGATTGTTTTGTCTCTGGAGTATAGTGGTGGATCCATGTCTCATCAACAGTTATGAAACGACGCTTAAAATCCATTTTGTTTCGCTTAAAACGATCCAAAGAAGCTTGAGAAATGTTCATTCTTATGCGTTTTTGATCGACTGCTAACAAATGCGGCACCCATCTTGCAGAAAGCTTTTTCATCTGTAGTTCTTCATGCAAAATTAAACGGACTCGATCATTTGAGATGCCCATGATATTAGCAATTTCACGAACTTTTTTACTCGTCGATCATTTAATACCATATCATGCATGCACTTTGGCTACAATTTCTGTTGTTGTTGCTGTTTTTGGACGTCCACTACGTGGTTCATCTTCAATGCTTGTACGACCACGTTTAAATTCAGCAACCCAATTTTTTACTGTTGCATATGAAGGAGCACTTTCACCTAACACATTCAGCATGTCATTATGAATTTCTTATCCCGATAAATCTTTTTTATGTAAATATTTAATGACAGCACGCATTTCTAATTTTTCCATTGTAAAAAAATTTCGGATGCGTCTTTTTTGAACACCTGTTTCTATATGAAGGAGTTGCCAGATCAATGGTACTCCGGTACACATTTCGAACAGCTCCTAAGCGAAAAATTTCAATTCTTATGAGAGAGGTATCCGAAGGTGTTGTCCGATATAGACATTCTTGGAACTTGATATATATTTGGGAAAAAAGTACGATGTGCTAAGTTTGGCCCATCAGACATTTTAGTTGGTGGTGGCAGGGTTATAAAAACCTTTTGGGTCAGAAATATGGAATTGCCCATTTTTTTTGTTTGTATAAATAGGGCCCCCATTAAACCCTACAGAGGAATAAGCCTATTAATTTTGGTGATCGTCGGATAATATTCAGGGTTCAAAATTGCCAAAAAACGTATTTGGAGAAAAAGTCAACGTTTTATTTTAAAGCGAATATCTCTATCAAAAGCAAAACCTGCTAATAAAAGTAGAAAATATCACCTTTGCAACGATGTAACGTACATAGGTTGTCGTAGGTGGCCAAACAACAGATTGCAATAGTCGGTAATGCATCCCTTTTTCCAATTTTTGTGCAATCACACTACAGGGTCCTCACGAGATGGGGGTTGATGGGGGTCATACAGAGAAAGAAGACTATTGATGGTTGGCGTACATCCCACTTTTCCATTTTTTTATTTGAGTTGTACTGACGATGCACTTAAATGCGTTTCAACAAAATTGACCTGCATTAATGAGAACATTTTGAGAGCAAAGGCGCTAAGCTACCCAATTTTAATACTTTGAATTTTACCCGTCAAAAACTTATGCACAGGGGTAGTGGTGTAGGGTATCACATAGTCGGCCCCGACACGACTATAGCCTTGGCTCACTTGTTTACAAATGCAAAGGGAAGTACCCCGCCCCTTCGAAATTCAGGAAAATATGCATCCTTTTTCTCCGGTGGCCATCCCTGTACATTCCCTGAAAATTTCAGGAAAATCGGTACAGTACTTTTGTAGATGTAACTTTTTTAAAAAGTGGGCGTGTTCAATTCTTTGGGTTCTAAAAAAGTAGGTAAGGTCGGAGACACAACCACAATTGTCTCGCAAACGGTTACATTCGTAATTATTGTAAGTAAAATAGGGTATAGGGGAAGTACCCTACCCACTCCGAAACTAAATTTGTAGGCTATTTTCACCGGGGGCCATCCCTGTACATTCCCTGACAATTTCTGGAAAATCAGTTCAGTAGTTTTTGTAATAAAAGTTTAATCTTTTGAAAATCCTTCGAAAAACGTGGGCGTAAAAGTGGGTGTGGTCAAATTTCTTTGCAGAAACCTAAGTCGGGTTATGACGAACATTTCAAAGAAAGAATTATTAAAATTATTATTTATAAAGATATAGCATTTTAAAGAAATAGGGTATAGGGGAAGTACCACGCGCCTCCGAAATTCAACAAAATTTGCAGCCCATTTTAACCGGGGAACATCCCTATACATTCCCAGACAATTCAGAAAAATCGGTTCAGTAGTTTTTAAAAAGTGGACGTGGTCAAATTTTCTTTGCATAAAAACCCAAGTCGGGTTATGGCATACATTTCACAAACAGAATTATCCAAATCGGTCCAGCCGTTCCCAACTGATGCCATTACCGACGAACGACATTTGATTTTTATTTATAAAGATATTACAACAACGGAGGATAATTATTGTATATCATTGTAGACAACTCCATTTTACTGGAGACAAGTTATTCCCATAATTGCAATTTTAATGAATCTGCAGCCACATTTATTTGTGATCCACAATGCGTTTGGCCTTACGACACACATCTAAACATATTCAACCAATGAAAAGTCGTATATTACATTTTAAAATCTGTACCACGATGCACAGTGTCACGACCGTGGCCAAAAATGGTCAAAATCAAGTACTTCGGAATACAAATTTATTGATGAGAATTTATAGTAAACATTTCAGTTTGAAGGAATTTGAATTATTGTATTGATTTGTCAAGTAGTTTTGTCCATGGTAAGGTTTAAGTCCGATAATTGTTGGAAATATGTATTTTTGTCCTTATTTTACTAAAATTAATAACTTGTATTATGCTCCAAAATTTTAATATTTAAAGTAATTTACCGTTTTAAAATAAATTTTTAAAGTTGCTTTGGATGTAATAAACATGGATTTAATTTTGTTTGGAAGTAAATAGTGATCATATGGTGTTTACAGCTACCCAAGTCTGTGGTACTTAGTACATCGATGTTGTGAACCAAATTTTAAAATTAGTGGAGTGGGTGACGTAGGGGATGGAAGATACCAAGCAACGGTCCTGACCGGTTTTAACATGGCAAAGCCCAGGATTTATCTTGGTCCCCCTTTCATCCCAAGTGGACACTGACCTCCCCGTGGTGTCACCTGGGGAACTGCCTTTAACACCCCTTAAAGGTAGTGACAAACCAAAACAAACCCCTCTAAAGTTGACGAACCCCGCAAACGTTTTAAGGACCATGATCTGCGAATCTGCACCTGGAATGTTCGCACTCTTTATAGAGAAGGTGCAGTCTTCGCATTGGCAGACGTACTTGAAAAGAACAAGGCCGATATTACTGCCATACAGGAAATACGATGGATTGGGAAAGGCGTCACAAGAACACCTAAAGGTGACGCACTGTATTATAGCTGCCATGAAGTAAAGGATGAGTTTGGTTGCGGATTCGTAGTTAGTCGGAGACTAGAACATCTTGTATCCAGCTTCACCCCTAGTGAATGAAAGACTTCCTGCAATTCGAATACAAGCAAAATTCTTCAATATTAGCTTTGTTTGCGCTCATGCTTCCACTGAAGAAAAGGACGAACAGACCAAAGATATAATTTACGAGCGCTTAGAAGAAACATATGACCGTTGCCCTGTCCATGACATTAAAATCATTCTAGGCGATTTTAATGACAAAATTGGAAAGGAGAATATCTTTGGCCCAACAGTCGGGAAATTCAGTCTCGACAGTGAAACATCTTACAATGGTATGAGGCTGATAGACTTTGCAGCTGCAAAAAACATGGTAGTTAGCAGTACCAGATTTAATCATCTCGATATTCATAAGGGCACCTGGCTGTCTCCAGATCAGAAAACGAGAAATCAAATTGATCATGTTGTGATAGATGGAAGACATTCATCGAGCGTGTTGGATGTACGATCGTTCCGAGGCGCAAACATTGATTCGGACCACTACTTTGTTGCAGCAAAGGTACGCACCCGATTAAACGTAGCAAACAAAGTACGAACAGACACAACACGAACGTTAGACATCGGTAAGCTGCAATCACAACAGATAGCCACAGCATATTCCACTCAACTAGCCCAATTGCTTAATCAAAGCACTCCTCATCCCGATAACATATCAGCGCAATGGCAAAGCATTGCCCACTCCATGCAAACAGCCGCAAAATCAGTACTTGGATACCAGAGACCTC
The DNA here is from genome assembly GCF_047663935.1 of Musca autumnalis. Taxonomy (NCBI): domain Eukaryota; kingdom Metazoa; phylum Arthropoda; class Insecta; order Diptera; family Muscidae; genus Musca; species Musca autumnalis. Next base: position 279,148,675 of record NW_027411644.1, read on the forward strand.
CACCAAGGAATCCATGGTATGATCAGGAGTGTCGTGCTGCCACCGAAGAGAAAAATGCGGCATATAGGGCTACTTTACAATCCGTAGCAACGCGTAGCGCATGAGAGAGAGATACAGGAAGAAAAGGAGAAATGAGAGATGAGAGAGAGATGGAAAAGCGGGAGTGTGAAAAAATCGAGGTGTACAGAATGAAGTCCGAAAATTCTACCAAAGAGACAAGTATCAAACTGACGGCTTTGGTACAGGCGCATCCTCCTGTAGAGACCAGCAAGGTAATTTGGTAACTGATACAGATAGTGTACTCAGGATATGGAAAGAACATTTTTCAAATCTGTTGGTATCCAATAGCAGCGAAGACGACGAAGATACCACAGTTCCAATCCCAGAAGATGGTATTGAATGTATACCGCCCAGCCAAGATGAGGTAAGGACAGCAATAAATCGGCTGAAGAATAATAAGGCAGCAGGGGCCGATGGCTTACCAACCGAGCTGTTCAAAACCGGAGGCGACACGCTGATAAGGTGTATTCATCAGGTAGTTAGCACCATCTGGCAGGAAGAACGACGATTGAACCTGAGTATCCTGTGCCCCGTCCACAAGAAGGGAGATAAGACTGTATGCTCTAACTATAGGGGCATAAGTCTACTCCCTATTGCCTTCAAGATCGTGTCAGTGATATTGTGCGAACGACTAAAGCCTATGGTCAACGAGATAATTGGACCATAGCAATGCGGCTTTAGACCTGGCAAGTCCACCATTGACCAGATATTTAACCTGCGGCAAATCCTGGAGAAGACCCAAGAGATGCAGATCGACACCTACCACCTTTTTGTCGATTATAAAGCAGCCTTCGACAGCCCGCTACGTTCAAAGGTATTCCAAGCCATGTCTGCATTTGGTATCCCCGCAAAGCTCATTCGACTTTGTAAAATGACTTTGACTGATACGAGGTCCTCAGTTAAAATAGGAAAGAACCTCTCCGATGAGTTTGGTACCAAAAGAGGTTTCAGACAAGGAGACAGCCTTTCGTGTGATCTCTTCAACATCCTGCTGGAAAAAGTTATACGAGAGGCAAACGTCAAAAGAAATGGCACAATCTACACCAATAGTCACATGTTACTTGCTTATGCTGATGATATAGACATCATGGGCCGATCAGTAAAAGAAGTAACTGATACCTTTATAAAGGTCGAAGGAGAATCTGCTAAAGTGGGTCTGGCAGTAAACGCTGAGAAGACCAAGTTTATGGTGTCGACGCGCAATGCGTCCATTGAGCTCGGACCTACTGTGGAAGTTGGTTCCTATAATATTGAGGTAGTAAAAGACTTTGTCTACCTTGGCACCTCCGTAAACACAACAAACGACATCAGTTGTGAAATAAAAAGAAGAATTGTATTGGCTAACAGATGCTACTTTGGTTTAAGTAAGCAGTTTAAAAAGAAAGCCACATCTCGTCAAATCTACAAAACACTGATACTACCCGTGCTGATGTATGGCTCCGAAGCCTGGGTACTTGCGCAAGCAGACATGGCAGTGCTTGGTGTGTTTGAGAGAAAAATTCTTTGAAAGATCTACGGACCAATTTGCGTTGACGGTGAATATCGACGTCGCATGAACCACGAACTGTATCTGTTATACAACGACATCAATATTGTTAAACGTATCGAGATGCAGCGATTGCGTTGGCTAGGCCATATCATAAGAATGAGCGATGATGAACCCGCTAAAAAGGCGTATAAATACGGACCGCTTGGCGGTGCACGCAGAATTGGCAGGCCAAGGAATAGATGGCGCAAACAAGTGGATGATGAGATGAAAAGGCGCGGTAATCCAGAGTGCGAAGCAACAAATAGAGAGGAATGGAGATCTTGTCTTAGTTCGGCCTATGGAACAAATGTTCGGTAATGGGCCAGCTAAGTAAGTAAGTATAAGCTGACAAAAAATATGAAGACTGAACATAAAATTTCAGTCATTTCGGGTGGATATTGAGGCCACAACATTCAAAATACCGAAAATGGGAAGGTACGGCTGTGTGGAAAGTTATACGCCCCCAACGAAGACTTAATATCAATTTTCAGTCATTTCGGTGTGATAATCAGGCTAAAACCTCCAAAATACCGAAAATCGGGAGGTACCGTCCTATGGGGGCTATATGAAGGCGTGGACATATGCAGACAAATTTCAAGGTGAATGTATAATGCCCCCTACGAAGACTAAATACCAAATTTCAGCAATTTAGGTGTAATAATGAGGCTAAAATCTTCAAAATACCGATAATCGGGAGATACCGTTGTATGGGGGCTATATCAAAACGTGGACCTAAGCCCACAATTCTATGTTGGAATGTTTGATACTTCTGCCGAAGACTAACCACAAAATTTGAATACTTTCGGTTGGTCATTGTGTCCTATGGGGGCTATATGAAGGCGTGGACATATGCAGACAAATTTCAAGGTGAATGTATAATGCCCCCTACGAAGACTAAATACCAAATTTCAGCAATTTAGGTGTAATAATGAGGCTAAAATCTTCAAAATACCGAAAATCGGGAGGTACGGTTCTATGGGGGCTATATCAAAACGTGGACCGACCATCCCAGTTTTTTGTCCTGGATATTGTAAGTCAATAATAGGTACGTGTACCAAAATTGATGCACCTACAACAATTCGCGACATAGTGCGATGTAGATTAAACTATCACATTTTCAATTTATCAAATGATGAATTTTCAAGAATATTGAACTTTCTACACGACAGACAATCCAATGCCGTATTTGCAAGCAGAATTAAACGAAACTAAACCAGTTTATTTGTTAATTGACCTTATCAAAGTTAATGATGAAATCTCAAAAATTCCTATAACTGCTCTTTCAGTTGTATTCTACATTTTAATTAAGTTTTAAGTTCATAAATTAGAAATAATGGGAATTCAATTCAAACAATGCAGAATTAATTAGTCTTCTCTGTATCAGTGTACGAAAGAGTCTGTGTATGTAGGGGGGGTTTTTGTGAATCAAGTGTTATGAATGCAAAATTTAAAGAATTACATAAACATTTTAGATTTAGAAATTTCAATAGAATAAGTCGTAAACTATACAAGGAAATTGAAAGAAATTGACATTTTAATGAAGGTATTAAAAGGTAAGCTCATTGAATGTAACTAATAACAATTTCTTAAGAACAACGGAGAAAATTGACAAATGATAGTCAAATCAAAATTACTGATTTTAATTTCTATTACTTCCATTTCACCTCCTTCCTCTTTTTTTAGAACTATACTCAACTTTCGAATCAAGGGAAATTGTTATATGCAAGCCTAAATTGAATATTCATTTCAGGTTTGAGAAAATAAGAAGCGTAGAAGCTTAATACCCCCATGATTTGTATTATAATTAACCTGCCGATTTATAACTAAAATAAAACAAGTTATTTATTATCTTGTGGAATTTTTTGCAATCTCACCGAAATTACCCATTTTTTTGCTTAGATCTAATCTATTGTAGTTTTTTGTCCAGTACTCAAATTACTAAAATTAAATATTCTTTTTTTTGCCAACCTGAAATTAATTTGGAAACTGAAATTATTTTTTTTAGTTTTATTACACCTCCTAATTAAAGATTAGGTAACTAATTGATCTTGAAAATAGTTATATGCGCAGCAGCAGTAGCAGCACCAGTTAGGTAATTTTTTATCTTATTTGGCCGGTCGGCTGTGACTGAGTAGCTGGCTAGCTAACACCGAAATTAGTTTCAAATGTCGTCGTCGTGTCGCCCAGTGTCATTCAAAGTGCCAACTAATTAAAGCTATTTAAAAAAAGTCAAATATCACTTAAGTTTTTCTTTGTTATCTGTATTTTCTTTTTATGTTAGTTAAGCGAGCAAGCAGACAAATGAAAATGAATCACGTGTTTGTGTAAAGCTTACAAAAAAGAAACAGTGAGCTGAGCACACACTGAAGTGTTGTTCATCAAGCAAATTACAAGTGTATCATTCAGGTTAGCAGCGCACATTCAAGTCGATCTATCTTCTCTGCTCTGCTTTGTTTTCATTAATTGCTGTTCATTTGATTTATTCGCAACGTTTTGAGATATACAACAAACTCCTCATCACTTACAGGGTGTAACGAAAATTGATGGAGAGTAGATATAAAATAGGATTGAAGTTAAAATACAGGTATAAATGTAAAATAATGAAGTCAAAAGATTATAAAACAAGTAAAAAAGTATCTGTCGGCTTTGCCGACAGAGCTATACCCACAGCCACATACCCGAAGAAAAAAGTTAACACAATACTTCTGTAGGTCTTTTAGCTATTGGGAATATTTTCCAGGATGGAAAGGGCAGCAAAAAAACTACATGTTGCAACAAAATTCAGAATGATCCAAGACGAGTTCATTTTTTCCAAACCGTAGGAGTGATTCGATGTAGTACATATTCGGACCTAATACAAATCTGTAGGAAATAATTTTTTTTCTTTATTAGTCTATGGATATTTTCCTTACAGACTATATAATTAAAAATGTTGTACTCAATTTTCTGAATTTAAATATATTACAATTTTACTTTTCAATTTACAAAGTTTGAGCTAAATCGATTTCTCTCTTAAACGATTATTTTACACATTAGCCAGTTTAGGTGGTACCGGTAGGATTTTCTGGACCTTTTTGGGACATTATCTCAGGTAGTATGGACTTGCCCACGAAAAAAAATTAAAACGTCGTAAAATTAAATGTACAACCTGCTGCATCACAAATTAATAAGATCAGAGAGGAGTTGTTAAACTATACTTTTTCCAAATTGTGTGTGGGAGGTACCCAAATGAGTGGACTATATATTAGAACCCGATCTATGCCTGAAAATAATATTACCAATAGCAAAGTTTGGCTCAATTCGGTTACCCCCTCCTAGAGTTATCATGGCCGCAATCTTGGCGAAAATTGTTTAACCTTTGTGGGGGAGGTACCGGAAGGAGTGGGCCGATATGATCTATCTTCGAACTTAAACTAAGTTTGGACAAAATATTGAAAGATCCAAAATTTGAACCAAATATGTTGATCCGTTCGAGAGTTATCGTGCGCTCCAACTACGACGCATGGTGTTATATGAGGGGTTTAGAGCTGGGGTTTAGAGCTGGCTGAGCAGATTGATAGCTCTACGTTTTGAGGGGTCAATGTGTACGCCCCTACCAGCGGAGAGTGCTACCAGATATAATCACAGTGTCACATTGTCTGACAAGTGATGTCACATGGCAACCCGTCGTTTATCATGGATCAGACCATCTCTCCATAATTGTCTCCAACAGCAGACCGTCCGATTTCATCACTTCTGAACGCCGCACTTTCGTCAATCATGGAGGAAAGCTAATTGGCCGACTTTCAAAGAGTTCACCAGCTTCAGATATTTGCCCAACCCTTTTGATGTTCGGGTAACAGAAAGGACGTTCCGAGATATCATCACTACTGTAGCCGTTCGCCTTATACCCGCTGGTCGAATACCCGAAGTGAGAATAAATGTCTCAGCAAAAGCTACAGGATTAGCAAATTAGAGCAAATGGGCTTCATCGTGCCAACCCCAGTGACCCCAGAGTCAGGGAGATGACACTGGAAGTTAACAGGTTGAGCTTAAGCGGTACAAGTGGCTAAATCATCTGAAGATTTGCAACATTGGAGTCCTAATAAGTGAATTGTGGGCAATGGTTAAGCGACTCTCGAACCCTGGAAAGAAGGAATTTATGACATCTGTCACGTTTGGCGAGTAAGAAGAGTATAATATCACTTCCACCAGAATTTACAATGGATGATCTTGCGAATGAATCAGGAACTCTAAATCATCCAAATCGTTCGACCCTGGTGGAGTTCTGGGAGTTCGATTCGAGTCCAGTATTCCGCTAAAGTTCTCAACATGTCATTAGCCACCCACATCGTTCCCGAAGTCTGGAAAATGGGTAGAATGGTACCGCTACTGAAGTCAGGCAAGGATGTCAGCAAAGGTGAATCGTACAGGCCGATTTCGTGTTTGTCGCCCGCAACAAAGACCCTTGAGATTTTAATACTCAGAAATAGCTATCCAGTTGCCGATCGGCAACATGGATTCCGTAAGCAGCACAGCACGACAACAGCGCTGCACGCCATCTCCACACATATCAATCGAGGGCTCAACCAGTGATGGTGGTGCCCGACTTATCAAAATCCTTTGAAAATGTCCATCACTCCACGCTATGAACAGACTACCTTCCGGCCAAAATTGAAACGTTGAATAGCCAATTTTTATGTGTGGAAGCCAGTTGAACGTGGAATTCAGGAACAAGATGTCCACACACGTAGAGTGAAAAAGCGAGTTCCCCAATGTGGGGTGATACATCCGGAACTGTTTAAACTTTTTACTTTTGTATGATTTTGGCGTCAGTCACCTTCCCCGATGTCATTTGTGAAAGGCTGAACTCCGACCATCCATAAAATAAATGTAAAAAAATTACCCCAATATTTTAGGGTTGACATTCGACACCATGTGCACGTCGTCCGCGCATGCCACAGCTATCTGCGATGAATTGAGGTGTAGAAACAAGGTCCTGAAGTGCCTAGCCGGCAGCAGTTGGGGTGCAGAAAAATAAACCTTGTTGACCACATTACGCGATAGCTCGGTCTGTAAGATACGCGGCACCAGTTTGGTCCGCGAATATAACTGCAACCCGGTAGATAAATATTCAAACTTGTCAACAGGGTGCTTCCTCATGTCATGAGTGGACCATCTACATGAGGAGGCAAAGTTGAGCCAAAGATAATTTTGGCTCAACTACGCTCGGGATGGTGATACCGTGCAAAACATCTGCCCAGCACGCAGCATAGGCCCGCACGACGCACTGCACCTTCTCAACAGCCCTGACAAACCTATTCAACTAACTCTAGTAAATCTGTGTTTACAACCTATCGAAAGCCACATTCCCAGAACTGGAGACAGACCCAGAGTCAGAAGAGCAGAAGAATGAACATACAAACATATAATAAAACACGGTTACAACAGATGTTGTTGATGCAGTACCTGCTTGGATGTTACCGCCGTGAGCATCCCCATCACAATCAAGTGGACATGCTTTCGAAAGTGGGGGGGATCCACATAGGTAAGTCAGGAGAAATTTGCATGATCTAGAGCGATAGAGATGGCGATTTGTATTCTGCATACTTCCCTCAATGATGGCCATAAAGTTCCAAAAAAAGTGCCAAAGTGGTTTTCTTGTAATAAAAGATGGGTTGTGGATTTTGTTTGTATAGACTGTGTTGATCTGCCAGTGGAATATTTAGGCCCACTGCTTGTGGTACCCCACATATGCCTAAAAATGAACGCTGGGAACTTTCAACTGAACTGCACAAAAGTGCCAAACTTTTACGCTTTAACACAGTATAAAGTTAATTTTCCGATCGTATCGAAATGTTAATAGCGGGTAGTGCTTGTGATCTACATATATACCTACAGCAGTATAAATTTTTTCTAGGGAAGCCAATACTTCCCGAGATATGGGCCCCGAAATGTCCCACTGTTTAGTACCACTCTTTTATACAGTTAAGCCTAACCCAACTCAGAATCAACCCAAACGCTTTTCACGGTGCTCTTGAAACAATTTTAAATGGAAGGTGCTTACACCTCGAAAGTTTTTGCGGATTCTGAAACTACAATGTTTATAGATGAAAAAAATCAAAAAACAAAAAAAATCTTCGGAGCGCTTTTTAAATAAATCGCGATTTAAGTTGAAATTTTTAGAGGTTGTTTAGGTTTTCACGATTTTGCTTAGAAACCGGAAGTTCTATCAAAAAGGGACTAAAGAAAATTTTGTAGCTATTAAAATTCTCTACAAGATTGTCATTTATGGTATTCTCGTCGGTTTTACCGTTTTTGAGATATAGAAGTTCAAATTGGGACAATACAAATTCAAGTCAATTCTGTATCGCCACCTTATAAAACAATGTCATGAGTGAAAATTCCCAACTTAAACTTATATATCTAAAAAAATGTTACAACTTAGGATAAGTTACTTAAGCTAGTCTTGTAGAGAATTTTCACAGCTTTAAGATTTTCTCAGGTCCCATATCGATAAGACTTACCGTATTCAAGCAAAATCGCGAAACCCTAACAAACAAACATAAAAATGTAAACTGAGCTTCTTTATCTCAAAAATGGTACAGGCTGGGAACAAATGATAAACGCCAATCCTCTATAGAATTTTCACAGCTACAACATTTTCTTTAGATCCATTTCGATTGGACTTGCGGTTTCCAAGCAAAATCGTGAAAACCTAAAAAACACCTAAAAATATGAATTTTGACCGCGATTTATTTAAAAATCCCTAAAGCGATTTTTTCTTGTTTTTGGATTTTTCTCATCTATGAAAACTGCTATTTCAGAATTCACAAAAACTTTCCCTGTGTAAGCGGTTTTCATCAAAAGTTAGTTAAGGCGCACCCTTCATGACATTGTTTTATAAGGGGGCGATACAGTCAGTGCATTGTCCCAATTTGAACTTCTATATCTCAAAAATGGTAATAACTACGAAAATACCATAAAGGTCGATCATGCAGAGAATTTTCATAGCTACAACATTTTCTTTAGTCCCATTTTGATATGACTTGCGGTTTCGATGAAAAATTGTGAAAACCTAAACAACCCCTAAAAATGTCAACTTAAATCGCGATTTATTTAAAAAGCGCTCCGGCGATTTTTTTGTTTTTTTATTTTTCTCATCTATGAAGATTGTAGTTTCAGAATCCGCAAAAACTTCCGAGGTGTAAGCACCTTCCATTTAAAATTGTTTCAAGAGCACCGTGTTTTATTCATTGCAAATTAATATTGTTTCCTTTTTGCCTCACCCTGTTTGAATAACGTAAATATGCAGATCGCCTCTTTAAAAGCAAAGTAAGAGTAGGAAATGTGCGCTTGCAAACATACCCTCGTCTACGTAGCACCAACAAAATGATACACAAACAAATATGTATCCATAAATATCCATATATTTGCCATCGTTACCATAAATCTGTGACGATGAGCTTTATCTCTCTCACTCCACATCCCAAGTAAATTGATGTGAACAAAATAACACAACAAAAAAATAAATAAATATTCATTAAATAATAAACAATTGCAAAAAAAAAAACACACAAGATACACAGGCAAAGAGCCGGACGGAGGCAGATACCCCCTGCTAAAGAGTTTGCACGTTTTGCTACAACTATTTACCGGTCATCACGTCATTGATTATCATCGTACTTTAGGTGCAAGTGGTTGGTATTTTTTTGTCTGCTTTCCTATCGAACACTTTCAATTGTTGTCCGCGAACCAACCAGTCGCCATTTAAGGAGTTGTTGGTCACAGGAAATTGTGTGTATGTGTGCGTTTTAATTACTTCATGGACCACAAGCTAGCCAGCCAGACAAGCAACTGATGATTAAAGTGATTGTTTCAAAATTCTCTGAATACCGGACATATGGCCGCCGCAGCTCAACAACATTCCTGTTGTTATTTTGAACTTCAACAAAATAATTTCTTTCATAAATACAAGGCGGCATTTTACAGCTCTCTTACAACAATTACTATTTAAACCAGTTTATTGCTTTGTTTTATTTTAGCGCTTTTCAAACAAATCGAAAAAAATTGTAAAACGTGTTTTATTTATAATTGGTGAGTAGCTGATTTACAAGGATTTTAAAAGACAATCACTGTTATTTATACCAGACGGACAGACAAAATACAATTTTAAATGAATATCTGTTATAATTTTTAGTTTTATTATTTCATCAGTGAAGTAAAAATAAATTTTAACATTTTTAATTTTTTTGTTAGTTTTTTTTTCATTTGTAAAAATATTTATTTATAATTTTTTAACTCATTTTGGGGCACTAAATAATTTATGTCCCTGGTATTTTGCACGTCAGGGCAAAGTATTTATATTAGAGCAAGAAAGATACGGTTTTCTTCCGGAGCATAATACCACACGGTGCGCCTGAACTAAATTTAAATGATAGGTGCTAAAACCTGGTAAGTTTTTGCGGATTCTGAAACTACCATGTTCATAGATGAGAAAAATAAAAAAAAAAATAAGATCGCAGGAGCACTTCTCAAATGAATCGTGGTCAAAGTTCACATTTTTATGGTTTTTTAGATTAAAGAAAGTGTTGATTTATTTAAAAAGCGCTCCGGCGATTTTTTTGTGTTTTGACATCTATGAACATTGTAGTTTCAGAATCCGCAAAAACTTTCCAGGTGTAAGCACCTTTCATTTAAAGTTAATTCAGGCGCACCGTGACCAATTTTTGCAAAAGCAAATCTGTGGTTTTCAAACAAAACGACATAAGTCAACTTATGTAAATTTTGAATTATTAATGCCACGTAGTTGTACTTTTTGAGAGCACTCCATATCACTTTTCCGTTTTTGAAAAAAATTTTCCGTTACTGATATATTTTTGGGAAAACTACATAAGTGTGCCATTTTATAAAATAATTTTCATAATAAACTTATTATCTGGATATAAGCAGCAATAAATCCCAGATATTTTCATACAAAGACACAAGACGACTTAGGTCATTTTGGATAAAAATAAAATTAATGTATTTATTGATTCTCTTTCAAGTGAAAACGACGTAAAACTAAATGCGTGCTATTTTATATTACTTCTTTTATTTTAATGTAGTTTACTCCCTAACACAAGTTTAGTTGCGTAATTTCTATGAAAACAAGTAAAAAAGTATCAGTCGGCTTTGCCGACAGAGATATACTCTCAGCCTGTGTATATTGAAAAAATTTTTCCCAAAAAAACGTATATATTTAGGCGGTTTTAATAATTTTGAGCATGTGAACCGACAAAAATGTTGATTAGGATTAAAGATCAATAGTTTTGCGGAGGAGATACTTAAAGGAATGGATCGACATTGACCATTATGGAAGTGGATCTCCAGCCACTACATATGGTGCCTATGGGGTTTCTACACCCTTTGGACTGTTTGCTCAAGAAGTATGGACTTGCCCCTGAAAAAAACTTTTACCATCGTAATTGAGGCAGAGAATGCAAGTTGCTTCAACAAAAATCAAAGTGATTCGATAACAGGTCTTAAAGTGAACTTATCCGAAATTTTGTGTGGGAGGTACCGGATGGAGTAGACAAATATAGTTCATATTTGAACCTGATCTATATCTGGTAGATATATTAGGATGTGTAAAGTATGGACCAATTCGGCCACTCCCTTCAAGAGTTACCGTACGAACAATTTTTCCCAAAATTTTTGAACCTTTGTGGTCGAGGTACCTGAAGAGAGGACCGATATGACTTATCTTCGAACTTAAACTATGTTTGGACAAAATATTACTAAGGCCAAATGTTGGACGGAATCGGCAGATCCGCTCTAGAGTTGTCTTGCGCTCCAATCACCTCACACAGTGTCATAGGGGTCTTTTGCAACTTTCATGCTATTTTCTCAGGAAGTATGGACTTGCCCCTAATGAAACTTGTACCGTCGTATGGGGGGCAGTGAATACAAGTTGCTAAAACAAAAATCAAAGCGATTCGAGAATGACCCTAAACTGAACTTTTCCGAAATTTTGTGTGGGAGGTACCCGAAGGAGTGGACCGATTGAGTCCATATTGAAACATTATCTAAGTCTGGTACACATTTCAGGATGTGCAAAGTATGGACCAAATCGGTTACTCCCTTCAAGAGTTATCGTGCGCACAAATTTTCCGAATAATGAATATTTTATATTTTTTATACCCTTTTTTATACCACCATATATTAAGTTTGTCACTACGTTTGTAACTACTCGAAATAATCATTGTAGACCTCACAAACTATATATTGATCAGCGTGCAATTCTACATCGATATAGCCATGTCCGTCCGTCTGTGGAAATCACTCTAGCGTCCGAACGGATTGACGTAGGTTGATGAAATTTTGGGAAAATATGTTATATTTACGTAGGACTTTTGGTATTGAAAGCGGGTTATGTAGGTCCACGCTTTCGTATAGCCCCCATACAAAATGACGAGTGACGCGTCGTCGTTTTAAGGAATTTTTAAGATATTTGGCCCATTTTACCACCGAATTGGTTGTAATTTGGTACTTTGTGTCTCCAGAGGCCAAAAAATATTCCTACCAAAGTTGGGTTATATAGGTCCACGTTTTGGTATAGCCCCCATATAAGGCCCCATATAAAGTACGCGTCATTTTAATATATTTTGAATGTATTAGACCCATTTGACCACAGAATTGGTTGTAATTTGGTATTTTGTGTCTTCAGAGGCCAGAAAACATTCCTACCAAAGTTGGGTTATATAGGTCCACGTTTTGGTATAGTCCCCACATAAGACCCCTTTTGAAGTACGCGTCATTTTAATATATTTTGAATGTATTAGACCCATTTGACCAAAGAATCGGTTGTAACTTTGTATTTTGTGTTTCCAGAGGCTAAGAAACATTTCTACCATAAAATGTTTATATAGGTCCACGTGTTGATATAGCCCCCATAATACAATATCTCCCGATTTTCGATATTTTGAACGTTTTAGCCTCATTATCACACCGATATGGCTGAAATTTGGTATTTAGTCTTCTTTAGGCGTATAAAACTTTCCCCCAGAAATTTGTATGTATAGGTCCACGCCATCATATAGCCCCCATAGAACGGTACTTTCCGAATTTCGGTATTTTGAAGGTTGTGGCCACATTAATCCACCGAAATGGCTGAAATTTGTGGTGGAGAGTATAAAAAGTTCGGCCCGACCGAACTTAACGCTTTTCTTACTTGTTATTTCTAATACCGCCCACAACTTCTAAATAACATTGGTATGAAGAATATTTTGATTCTCTTTTAGTTTATTTACGTCTTAGCTCATTATTTGACAATCGCCTACAAAAACTGATAACATTTTTGCCATAAAATTTATTTATTTACATTTTTATCAACTATTGTTTATTTCTATAAAGATTGGGTAAAAATTTGTAAAATAAATTTCACCGAAAACAACACAAGTCTTCTCCATTTTCCTCCTATCTTTGTCATAAAAAACAAAATAAGTATAAATGTGTCAATTTTAAAAAAAATTATTAAAAATTACATTTATAAAAAAAAAAATTAAAACTTTTTATTCCTAACGATTGTCTTTGGCATGTTCTATGAATATGTAAGAAAAAACCAAAACAAAATAACTAACATGTAGCAAATATTACAAAAAAATATTGTTTTCATTCTCCTGAAAATTTAGATTTTTGGACTTATGTCGTTTTCCAAGAAAACCACAGAAATTATTTTACGAATGTAACTGGTGGATTTAAGTTAATTTAGGTTCATTTCTGCTAATTTAAGAATTTGATTTGTATCGCAAAAATCTTTTTAAACATTTAGTTTATTTGCTTCAGTTTTGCAAACATGAAATTATCGCTTATGGCTATATCACACCATATGTATTTCACATGTATGACATCATATTAGTATACTCAAAGTGACAACATACATGTGAAAAAGCATATGGCGTAATATATGCCTTAGTCTTGATTTACACTGTTTGCTTACCTAATTGTTTTTGTACTCTCATTAATTTCGACTAATCAGTTATGCTTCCACAGTATGATGTCATTCATTGTAATCCCCACTTCCTACTCCCTCATATTCATTACCTCTGCCCCATTGATGCGTTGTTTACATTTATTCGCCTGTTTGTATACGAGTATGTGTGTTTGTGCATCTGGACCTCGTTTGAACATTTGAGAACCTCCCAGATGAAGGATGCTAGAACAGTCTACACATACGCAAGCGGTTATAAATATGTAAGCGTAACGGGTAAAACCGCCAATGTAATCTAAATAGCAATGCAGGTAAACAAACAAAACGATTCCCGTTCCAATCACACAAAGCCACAAACTTTTCAGTTTCTCTGAATCATTTCATTCTCACAACCAAAAAAAAACACAAAATTTTCAATGCAAAAAGATGAAAACCGTACAATTGCTGAAATGTACATTGGATATGCTGTGCCTAGTGATTGCACTCAGCAACGAAACTAAAAAAATTATTAGCAAACGTTTGCTGTGCGAAATAATGAATGCCCCACTCAAGAACACACACACACACATGTGATTGCTTAACAACCCTATAAGCTAACATCAGCATACTACGGTGGATGTTTTATTAAACACCAATTTTTTTTTAATTAATAACATATATTTAGTACTATGTATTTCGTTTTCTATTTGCTATTGTGAACTTTTCGCTTTTCGTTCGCACTCACGAATGTAAACAAAATTAAACTAAACAGCGAGCTCGGCCAATGTGTGTTATGTTTCGTTTTGTATTGTTCCTATGGAAAATGCGAAACGAAACCATTGGAAATGTTTTTTAAAGTATTTTTCGTACGCTGCTAAAGTTTGGTACAAATTGTATCGGGGAATAAAACAACGTCTACACCGGATTAAATTAAACCAAATTTCGTAACAATATGAACTATGACAGGACTATACACTCAATAAAACAGACTGCGTTCCATCAGCGTACTTGCCATGATACAATGAAAAACTTCATTAATACAATGAAATATTTCATTCATAGTATGACAAATTACGTTACTAAACATTTTATGATTTGGTTCGATTACATTAATGAATGTGGTTTCATTGAATGACGGAAACAGACTATTGTTGGTTGGCTAGTTTACATGGTGGCTATGACCATCATAACCTAAATTAGTATGTTAAAATGCCGTTTTGAAGAACCACACCACTCGTACAGTGATTGATGTTTTGTTATATTAAATCCAGCCTGGTGAATTTAGAAATCCCTGAAGGTCTCCCAGCGCTAGTTCGGACTTTTCGACGAGATCATGTTGGAATGATCGTAGAGCTTCAAGGCAGGGAAACAGGACAGGAACAAAGGAGAAGGTATCCCCTTTAACTACTCCCATTGGTTTTGCGTTTGACGCCTAAGTTTTATGTAACATTGTTTGATTTTAGTGCAAGAAGAGCCGCTTGACTGTCGACGAAGATTCCTATTGAATTGGATGTGTGGTGCTGTACGACTTCCTTTATGACCATCTCTCCGCCTGAAAAACATAGCAGTCCTCAGCTAGCTTTGTAGATGTAGAGAAGACACCAGAACCCATTTCATATTTCATCTTAGAGCCGTTTGTGTATACCTTGATATTTAGCACTTTGAAGGAGCTAAATTCATAGATCAGCGATTCTACGGCGATTAGAACTACTATTGGGATCCAATCCACAGCAGTGGGTTCTCTTGTACCGCATTGACCCTGAACCACCCAATATACATTTTCCGACCAGCGACTGCCACCTCTCAGTGTACACATGTTTATATTTGTATCGTTTTTCTATGTTGGTCCGTGCCGGGACGAAGGAAAACCCAGGACCAATTTATATGTGCTTGGTTTGCCACGCCCTCATCCGCCGCATTCAAAGTTCGGTGAGATGCAATAAATGTCGGGAGTGGGTGTATATATTTGTTCTGGGGTTGTCTACGCGATGTACTATGTTGCTGCATGCTGCGGTCACACAGCCCCCAGCTAGTCTTCGTTATCTAATCTTGCGACTCTCCTGCAGTCCCCCAACAGCAGTTGTTCCAATATCTGGAAATGCATCCTTTTTGCAGTTTAATTACAATGGACTCCGAGGTAAGATCGAAGAAATGGTGGACTTGATGATCCTAGAAATTAAGAGGTTGGTCGGTGAGCTTAAACGGAACAAGTGGTTAAATCATATGAAGATTTGCCATATTGAAGTCGTAATAAGTGAACTGTGGTTAACCGTTGCCCGCAATTCACTTATTCCACAATACTTATTCACTCTCGAACCCTGGAATGGAGGAAGATACGACCTCAGTCACGTTTGTCGGAATTACGCTGACTGAGCAAGTTATTTTAATCGACAGTGTGTCGAGCACCCCGGGAGTGCCCTGCCCAGGATGAGACACCACAATTTACAACTCTAAATTATCCATAGCGTTGGGTCCAGATGCAATCTCTACGGTAATGCTGAAACAGCTGGATGAGCCGGGTGTCAAGTATCTGACTAAAGTCCTCAAGCTGTGGCTAGCCACCCACATCGCTCTCGAAAATGGGCAGGATGGTCGTGCTACTAAAGCCTGGTAAGGATGCCAGCAAAGGTGAATCGTACAGACCGATATCGCATTTGTCGCCGGTAGCAAATATACTTGAGGCTCCTCCCCAGCTTCAGAAATAGCTATCCAGTTGTCGATCATCAGGATGGGTTCCGTAATCAGCACAGCACTAAAACAGGACTCAACCAGAGCAAGCCGAGTTATAAAACAGTGATGGTGGCGCTTGATAATGTCAAGCACTTCACGCTTTTTGAAAACATAGAGGAGACTACCCTCCGGCCAAGTTTTATACGTTGGATAATCAATTATATGTGTCGTGCGTTGAATTCAGGAACAAGAAGTCCAAGCCCCGTAGAGCGAAACAGGCAGTTCCAGAATGGGGGTGATATCTCCGGAACTGTTTAACCTCTACCTCTCCTGAATTCTACCCCCTCCTGACGGCATAGAGATCGTAATGCATGGGATTGAATGAACGATCTTGGTGTCATGTACCTGCCCCGATGTCATTTGAGAAAGGCTGAACTCCTATTTGACTGATCTTACCTCTACTAAATCTACGCCCACTCTGTTCACCAATGTCATAATCGTTGATAGCAAAATTACGACCACCAACTAACCTAAGATTCAAAGGTCACATGCCACAGCTATCAGCGACAAGCTGAAATGTAGGAACAAGGTCCTCAATTACCTTGCCGGTAGCAGATATTGACGTCACTATATCGAAACGTGGACCTATACCGACGAATTTTAGTCGGAAATGGGGCAATATGAAAGCGTGGACCTGTACAGACAAATTTCTGGCGAACTGTTTTATATCACATTGAAGACTGAATACCAAATTTCAGCCATTTTGGTGGAATATTGAAGCCACAACCTTCAAAATACCGAAAATCGGGAGGTACCGTTCTATGGGGGCTATATGAAGGCGTGGACCGATACCGACAAAATTCTGGGGGAAAGTTTTATACCCCTAAAGAAGACTATGTACTAAATTTCAGCCATTTTTGTAGGATAATGAAGCTAAAACCTTAAAAATACCCAAAATCGGGAGATACCGTTCTATGGGGGCTATATCAAAACGTGGACCGATATATCCCATTTTCAATACCAACCATCCTGCAAGTAATAAAAACTTCTGTACCAAATATTGACTCTCTATCTTTAAAATTGCGAGCTGTATCTTGATTTCAACAGACAGACGGACAAGATTAAATCGACATAGAATTTTATGCTGATCAATAATATATGTACTTTATAGGGTCTCCAACAAATATTTCGATGTGTTACAAACGGAATGACAAATTTAATTATACCCTCCATATGGTGGATGGTATAAAAAATAGAATCGGATTGCATCGGGTATGTTCAATATTCCTTTCTCTTTCATTGTAATTAGTGCCTTAATTATTTCCTTCAATTCACAACTTTTTATCAATGGTCAATGGCCAAATTATGTTACCAAGTTATTACCACAAATTGAACTTTCATATGAATGTTATTTGTAACGTCATTGGTAAGCAGATCTGCTAAAACTTTGTGGGTTTACTTCAATTACCGCTCATTAAAATCTTAGAATTCGCTTTATAGCCACCATTCATCCCACTTAACATCATAGTTCTTTGTGCCGAGTGGCTCCAATTTAAAAGAATACTTCAAAATTAGAAACATTCAGTAAGAAATGGGGAGGGAGGTTGGCGGATACTTAAGAAATTTTGAGTTCATTGCTATACAAACGACAAGATTCATTTGTAGCGCGATATTCAATCTCAAGATTTCCATAGAAAATTAATATTAATCCAAATGGTTATGGGTTCTTTGATAATGGAAAGAAAACAACACAACAACAAGAAGAAGCATGCAAGAGACGTCATAAAAACTCAAACACCATCCATGTATGGCTTCATATTTTTTTTGGATACAGAATGAATAATAAAACCCAATCCCATCATTACCACCACCACATTTCATGGGTTATTGTCTGGTCTGGCTTGGGTGGTTAGTTGGTTGGTGAATTCGGTTGTTGGTGCCGCTCGCTAAAGCATAGGAGGTATTGCTTGGAGTACAACAAATAATGAAATATTGAACACTTGAGCACTTACATCTGAAGAGAAGAAACACTTGAAGAAACTGCTTTGATACGAACGAACGACCATAGAACTGGTTTTCTGGTTTTGTATTTCTTTCTCCAATTGTTGTGTGTTTCTGTATTTCAGTTTTTTTTCTTCTAATTTTTATATTTCTTGTTTTTGTTGTGTGGTTTACTTGTTGTTTCATATTGTTATTGTTGCTGTTGCCTTTGTGCTTTTGCAGCAGCACACCTAATTGTAGTTACTTGCAAAAATATTCACTTGAAATAATCTTCCAGCTCCACCGACCCACGAATTAGCATCACTCACCTTCTATTGCCAATATTTTATGTATGTACTTATGTACATGGATGGCTAGGTAAGTGTACTCTAACCCTCTTTTTTTAAAGTTTACTTAGATGTCACCAAACAACAAAACACATGAAGAAGAAAACAAAGAAATATCGCCATATGCACCTTTATGGCGCTTACAATGAACAATAAATGGAGGAAGAACTTGTTTAGCAACAAGCAGTTTTGCTATTAAAACCTAGCAATTATATTTTCCTTGGAAACCAAAAAATGAAAAGAACCTTAACACTATTTCTTGTTATTGTTATTATAAATAACTATTTTAAACATATTCTAATTATTACAAAGTAAAACCTTGCACGCGTAGACTTAATAAGCTTTTTTTTGAGGAAAGAGGTACGTGCTAGGTGCTCTGTTGTAGGAAATCCTGAAAATGAAAAACTACTTCTCCAGATTTGGTACAATTTGGAAGTGAGAGAACGGAGAGAGCTGGAATCATGAAATTTTGAATTAAGATTTGTTAGTTGATTGAGGGTGACGTAGGGGATGGATGATACCAAGCAACGGTCCTGACCGGCTTTAACATGGCAAAGCCCAGGATTTATCTTAGTCCCTCTTTCATCTCAAGTGGACACTGACCTCCCCGTGGTGTCACCTGGGGAACTGCCTTTAACACCTGTTGAAGGTAGTGAGCTAACATGTGCCGCGCGTTCACCCATAAGAACGTTTAAAACTTGGGTTTGGGCGTCGGGTTAGTAACCTCCCCTAGAAAAACAGCCTACTATGAAAAAACGAAAGAAAAGAAAAACAAATCCCTCAAAGTTGACGACCCCCGCAAACGTTTTAAGGACCATGATCTGCGTATCTGCACTTGGAATGTTCGCACTCTTTATAGAGAAGGTGCAGTTTACGCATTGGCAGATGTACTTGAAAAGTACAAGGCCGACATTACAACACCTTAAGGTGAGGCGCTGTATTATAGATGCCATGACACAAAGCATGAGTTTGGTTGCGGATTTGTAGTTGGTCGGAGGTTAAAACATCTGATCTCCAGCTTCACCCCAGTGAATGAACGACTGGCTGCAATTCGATTAAAAACAAAATTCATCAACATCAGCTTTATTTTCGCACATGCTCCCACTGAAGACAAGGACGAACAGACCAAAGATATTTTTTTACGAGCGCTTAGAAGAAACTTATGACCGTTGCCCTGCCCATGACATTAAAACTATACTAGGCGATTTTAATTGGAAAGGAGAATATCTTTGGCCCAACAGTCGGGAAATTCAGTCTCCACAGTGAAACATCTGACAATGGTATCAGGCTGATAGACTTTGCAGCTGCAAGAAACATGGTAGTTAGCAGTACCAGATTTAAGCATCTCGATATTCATAAGGGCACATGGCTATCGCCAGATCAAATAACAAGAAATCAAATTGATCACATTGTGATAGATGGAAGACATGCATCAAGCGTGTTGGATGTACGATCGTTCTGAGGTGCAAACATAGACTCGGACCACTACCTTGTTGCGGCAAAGGTACGTACCAGATTAAACGTAGCAAACAAAGTGCGAACAGACACAACACGGAAATTTGACATCGGTAAGCTGCAATCACAACAGATAGGCACATCATATTCCATTCAACTTGCCCAACTACTTAATCAAAGCACTCCTCGTCCCGATAACATATCAGGACAATGGCAAAACATTGCCCACTCCATGCAATCAGCCGCAAAATCAGTACTTGGATACCAGAGACCTTCACCAAGGAATCCATGGTATGACCAGGAGTGTCGTGCTGCTACCGAAGAGAAAAATGCGGCATATAGGGCTACTTTACAATCAGTAGCAACGCGTAGCGCACGAGAGAGGTATCGGGAGAAAAGGAGAGAGGAGAAACGTCTTTTCCGCAGAAAAGAGAGAGAGAGAGAGATGGAAAAGCGGGAGTGTGAACAACAAATCGAGATGTACAGGAGACAGAATGAAGTCCGAAAATTCTACCAAAGAGTGAAACATCAAACTGGTGGCTTTGGAACTGGCACATCCTCCTGTAGAGACCAGCAAGGTAATCTGGTAACAGATACAGATAGTGTGCTCAGGATATGGAAAGAGCATTTTTCCAAACTGTTGGTATCCAATAGTAGCGAAGGCGACGAAGATACCACAGATCCAATCCCAGAAGATGGTATTGAATGTATACCACCCGGCCAAGATGAGGTAAAGACAGCAATAAACCGGCTGAAGAATAATAAGGCAGTAGGAGCTGATGACCTACCAGCCGAGCTGTTCAAAACCGGATGCGACACGCTGATAAGGTGTATGCATCAGCTAGTTAGCTCCATCTGGCAGGAAGAACGCGTACCCGACGATTGGAACCAGAGCATCCTGTGTCCCGTCCATAAGAAAGGAGATAAGACTTTATGCTCCAACTATAGGGGCATAAGTCTTCTCCCTATCACATACAAGATAGTGTCAGGGATATTGTGCGAACGACTAAAGCCCATGATCAACGAAATCATTGGACCATACCAATGCGGCTTTAGACCTGGCAAGTCCACCATTGGCCAAATCCTGGAGAAGACCCAAAAGATGCTGATCGACACCTACCACCTTTTTGTCGATTATAAAGCAGCCTTCGACAGCCCGCTACGTTCAAAGGTATTCCAAGGAATGTCTGAATTTGGTATCTCCGCAAAGCTCATTCAGCTTTGTAAAATGACTCTAACTGACACAAGATCTTCAGTTAAAATAGGAAAGAACCTCTCCGAAGAGTTTGGTACCAAAAGAGGTTTCAGGCAAGGCCACAGTCTTTCGTGTGATATTTTCAACATCCTGCTAGAAAAGGTTATACGAGAGGCATCATATAGACATCATGGGACGATCAGTAAAAGAAGTAACCGACACCTTTTTGAAGGTCGAAGGAGAATCTGCTAAAGTGGATCTGGCGGTAAACGGCGAGAAGACCAAGCTGATGGTGTCGACGCGAGTTACGTATCCGTACCCCACCGACCCCTACGCCACTGCAAACATAAACCACATTATGATGAAATACGAAATATCAAATAAAATTAATTTAGTCTTAAGATAGAATTTGCTCAATAAAGAACTAAACTAAAGTTTATTCTTTTATTTAAACGAATAACTAGATTCTTAAGAATCCATAGTTACATCATATAACTGGCGCAGTCAAGGCGGTTTAATTCAAAAGAATTAAACTTCAACGAACTTACACATAAACTTACAAATAAATAAGCCGCTGTTATTCCTGAGAAAAAGAAGATAAAACTGTACACAAAGCTGTAATTAAACAAACCAAAAGTCTCATACAAACCAGCAAGCCGTTTTTAGTTTTAAGAAAAAGAAGATAAATTGTGCACAAATAAACCAAAAAACCGCTAACAAACCAGCAAGCCGCTGTCATTTATGAATAACTAGCAAAATGCCCGCTACTTCGTATGCGGAAAGGGAATAATATGCAAATAAACAATATTTCATATCAAAATGGTGGACACTGAAATTTTTGATGAACTAATACCTATTTTAATTTCTTTTAAGTACTGCTCATATACCTTAAGTTCGAATAGCCAAAAAATACCTATTTTAAATTCCAGTCCATGTTTTATTAGAACGGTACGGGCATTTTGAAGATTTTATTCACATTTTCCAACCGAAGTATCTGTAATTTCGGCATTTGTGATACCAACATGTAGAAAACCTGTAATCACTTACTTAATGCGCACGCTTTGTTTGACATGGCCCCTATATAACAGTAATTTTTTACTCATTTTAATTTAGCCCCTTTTGTTCACAGGGGATAACATATCTTCTTGTAAAATAATAGTCGCATAGATCTACGTTTTCAAATGAACTTTTTAAAACGTTCAGAATAAAAAAGAAATAATTTTTGCACACATAAGAACGAATTTCCAAAATCTGTCCCAATCCTCCGCGCAAAAGTAATCATAATTCCAAATTTCACGATACTTTTCGTACACATAAATACGAATTTCCAAAACTACCTCAATCCTGTACTCAAACAGTAATTATTATTACAAATTCTAGGTTCCCAGCTCTATCTGTTCACACTAATCCGAATTGTACAAAATTTATTACCACTTAGAACTTTTCGTACACATAAGTACAATTTTCCAAAACTATTTCCATAACTAAATCCGACCCTACAACAGTAATCGTAATTCCAAATTTCCGGTTTGCAGCTCTATCCGTTCACCCAAATCCAAATTGTACCAAATTTAGAACAGTTTAGTACTTTTCGAATACATAAATACGAATTTCCAAAACTACCACAATTCTATACTCTAACAGTAATCCCTATTCCAAATTTTAGGATTCCGCCTCTATCCATTAATCCAAATCCAATTTGTACCATTACTTATTACTTTTCGTATACATAAGCACGAATTTGCAAAGCTACCTACATAACTCAATCCTGCACTTCAACAGTAATCCTAATTCCAAATTTCAGGTTTCCAGCTCTATCCGTTCGCCCAAATCCAAATTGTACCAAATTTAGAACAGTTTAGTTCTTTTTGTACACATAAGTACACATTTTCAAAACTACCACAATCCTATACTTCAACAGTAATCACTACTCCAAATTTTAGGATTCCGACTCCATCCATTTATCCTAATCTAAATTGTACCAAATTTAGTACTATTTAGTACTTTTCGTACACATAAGTACGAATTTCCAAAGCTACCTCAATAATCCACATTTCAGGTTTGCAGCTCTATCTGTTTACGTAACTCCAAGCTGTATCAAATTTAGTACCATTTAGTACTTTTCGTGGACATAAGTACGAATTTACAAAACTACACCCATATCTCATTCTTACACTTTAACAATAATCATAGTTCCAAATTTCTGGTTTCCAGCTATCCAAGTCCAAATTGTACTGAATTAAGTACCATTTTAAACTTTTCATACACATGAGTACTAATTTCCAAAACCATTTCCTTTTATAAACACCACTTGCCAACCTTGATTTCCATACCAAATTCCAAGTTTCCAAGCTAAATCCCTTCAAAATATACAATTGGTACTACATTTAGTACTTTTCGTATACTTACAGGTCGAATTTTAAAAAACCCTTTCGTACATCTTTCTAACACTCCATCAGTTACCCTCATTCCAAAATTCAGAATTCTAGCTCTTCCCCTTTGTCTAATACAAATGGTACCATATTTAGTACCTTTTAGTACTTTTCGTACCCTCCTAGGTCGAATTTTCAAAAACCCAGCTCCTACCCACTCCTACACAGCGACAGCAATCCACAGTCAAAATTGGAGCTTTCTAGCTTCAGCGGTTTCGTCTGGGCGATGATATGTCACTCACTCACTCAGTAACTCAGTCACTCACTCACTAAACTCTTTTATATGTATAGATTATTACTTCCTTTTATAAACACTACTTCCCAACCTTCATTTACAACCCAAATCCAAGTTGTACTAAATATAGTACTTTTCGTTCACATAATATACGAATTTCCAAACCTATCTCAATTCTACACTCCAACAGTAATCTTTATTTCAAATTTCAGGTGTCGAACTTTATCCGTTCACCCAAATCCAAGTTGTACTAAATTTTGTACCATTTAGTACTTTTCGTATACATAAGTTCGAATTTCCAAACATATCAACAGTAATATTAATTCCAAATTTCAGGTTTCGAACTCTATCCGTTAACCCAAATCCAAGTTGTACTAAATTTAGTACCATTTAGTACTTTTCGTACACATAATTACGAATTTCCAAAACTACCCCCATATCTCAATCCTATACTCCGTCAGTAATTTTAATTCCAAATTTCAGGTTTCCAGCTATTTCCGTTAACCCAAATCCAAGTTGTACTAAATTTAGTACCATTTAGTACTTTTCATACACATACATATGTACAAATTTCCAAACCTATCTCAATCCTATACTCCAACAGTAATCTTAATTCCAAATTTCAGGTTTCGAACTCTATCCGTTAACCCAAATCCAAGTTGTACTAAATTTAGTACCATTTAGTACTTTCCGTACACATAAGTACGAATTTCCAAAACCACCCCCATATCTCAATCCTATACTCCGTCAGTAATCTTAGTTCCAAATTTCAGGTTTCCAGCTCTATCCTTTCACCCAAATCCAAATTGTACTAAATTTAGTACCATTTAGTACTTTTCGTACACATGAGTATGAATTTCCTAAACCATTTCCTTTTATAAACACCACTTCCCAACCTTCATTTACATACCAAATTCAAAGTTTCTAGCTAAATCCGTTCAAAATATACAACTGGTACTAAATTTTGTAACTTTTAGACATTTTCGTACACTTAGAGGTCGAATTTCCAAAAACCCTTTGGTACATCTTTCTAACTCTCCATCAGTTACCCTCATTCCAAATTTCAGAATTCTAGCTCTTCCCGTTTGCCTAATACAAAGGGTACCATATTTAGTACCTTTTAGTACTTTTCGTACCCTTCTAGGTCGAATTTCCAAAAACCCAGCCTTATCTCACGTCTACACACCAACAGCAACGTACAGTCAAAATTTCAGCTTTCTAGCTTCAGTGGTTTCGTCTGGGCGATGATATGCCAGTCAGTCACTCACTCACTCACTCACTCACTCACTCACTCAGTCATCACTAAGCTCTTTTATATATATAGATAAGCAACACAAATTTGACACAAATAGAAACCTGGACGATATGGAGGAACTCGGAGACCAAATCAAGAAGTTTCAGGAAGTTATCCTTCAGCAAGAGCAAGTTATTTTGCAACAGCAGCAACAACTCCAGCAACAACAACAACCGCAACTACAAACCCAACAACCAATTAACAACCAAACTAACAATTTCTTCCTATCACCTAGGGACATCATAGAGCAATTTCGGAGACTCAAACCACTGGAGTCGGACAACTTAATCCAATTCATATCATCTGCCGAAACTACAATAAGCCTATGTTCCAACAACGCTGGATTAATAGAATACGGATTACAAATAATCATCAACGAAAAGATTAATGCTGACCATTCGTACATGATAAGACAACTAGGACCCAAACCAACGTGGGATACGATAAAAACCACTCTGAAACACCATCTCCAACCCCGAAAGACATATTCAGATGTATTCAACGATTGCAGATTAGTGAAGGTAAGAAACCTAAAAGAGTTATTTAGTTTCTTCGAAAAGGCCAAGTCCGAATTAGCAGAAATATATGATTTAGACGTCACAAGGCCAGAGATCTACTCACCCCAATGTGTAGATCGTGACCTTGTGAACATAATGATAGGGAAAATAGATGGACCGTTACGAACAAATCTTTGCGGGGATGAAAAGATGATAGATATAATTTTGAAATACACAAAATTAGGGCTTCTTTACGACAAAAGAGCTATACACTATAGTCACAGAATAATAACCAATAAAAACGAGGGACACAATTCGGGAAAAAACAGTGAGTCTGAGAAAGGAAAACGTGACGTACCTACTAAATTTACTCAGAATGACAAACACCGCAATAAATTTTATAGTACTCCCAATAACAACGACGGAAAAAATTATATACAAAAAACACAACAACCTAATAGAACTTCAGCTCAAACTAGACTTTCGCATATGAGTGTAGACACCCAGCAAACAAACTCCCCATCATATATGGAGTTAGAAACTATACAAGAAACAGAAATAGAATCGCAAGAGGAAGTAAATTTTTTAGCGTGGCCTCAAGAACAAAATTACCAATAGTCTCAATAACAATAGGAAAGCAAAAAATTAGATGC
Organism: Musca autumnalis; assembly: GCF_047663935.1. NCBI lineage: Eukaryota > Metazoa > Arthropoda > Insecta > Diptera > Muscidae > Musca > Musca autumnalis. The sequence goes on from NW_027411644.1 coordinate 279,174,950, forward strand.
TTGATTGATACTGGTTCAACAACCAGCATCCTAAAAGATAGCATACTAAAAGAACAATTCCCCAAAAGAGCACTAGAGAAACCACATTACTACAAAACACTGAACGGATTGAATAAGGTAGATTATGTAATAACCACTCCTTTTCCTAGGGAATTCAGGTGCCCAGGGACGCTTCAATGGAAGCTAATAGACTTTACAAACGAAAACTTTTCCGGCATAATAGGCCAAAATTTTTTAAAAGCTTGGAAAATTGTAATAAACTGTGACCAACAATACATCGATATTTTGGGGTCCAGATTATTTTTCGAAGAATACAACTACCCAAATGAAATTGAAAGTATATGTACCTTAGAACCAATAGAAACAAATGAAATTTCAAAAAAATTTCAATCTTGATCACCTCAATTCCGAAGAAAAAGAAACAATCCGAAGATTGCTTTCAAAATTCAATGACCTTTTCTTTAAAGAAGGAGACATTCTTTCTGCGACGGACGAAGTCCAACATGAAATAACTACGACAATAGATAAACCTCTCTACTCAAAGATATACAGATACCCCCAAGTGCATGAAACAGAAATCAATCGCCAAATTCAAGAAATGCTAAAACAAAACATTATTAGAAAAAGCAATTCCCCTTATAATAGTCCACTGTGGATAGTGGAAAAGAAATTAGACAACTCGGGAAAGAAAAAATACAGACTCGTCGTTGACTACCGGAAACTAAATGAATTTACGGTAGACGACAAATATCCCATTCCAAACCTTAACTCTCTTTTGGACAAACTTGGTAGGTCTCAATACTTCACCACCCTTGACCTAGCCAAGGGCTTTCACCAAATTCCAGTCAGAGAGGAAGATAGGAAGAAAACGGCATTTTCAACGCCAACGGGCCATTACGAGTTTATCCGAATGCCATTCGGCCTGAAAAACGCACCGTCCACCTTCCAAAGATTGATGAACGAAGTCCTAAACTTGCGTCGTCTATATGGACGATATCCTCGTATTCAGTACATCCTTGGAGGAACATGTGACCATCCTAGGAAAAATCTTTAAGCTATTGAGAAAGGCGAATCTTAAAATCCAAGTCGATAAATGCGATTTCCTAAGAAAAGAAACACAATTTCTAGGTCATGTCCTCACAACTCATGGTATCAAGCCAAACCCAGACAAAACATCCATAATACGAAAACTTAAAGTGCCAACTACAGAAAAACAAGTCAAATCTTTCCTAGGAATGACAGGGTTCTACAGAAAATTCGTGAAAGACTACGCAAAAATTGCATTTCCCATGTCTAAATGTCTGAAAAAAAAACGAGAAAATTAATGTCAATGATCCGGCATATCTCGTTGCATTCGAAAAACTAAAAGATCTTGTTACTAACTCGCCAATATTGAGATACCCCGATTTTCGTAAAAAGTTTAAAGTAACAACTGATGCGAGTAACTTCGCAATAGGAGCTGTACTCTCCCAAGAGGGGCACCCAATTGCATATGCATCTAGAACCCTAAATAGACACGAATGCAACTACGCAACTATTGAGAAAGAACTACTTGCCATAGTATGGGCAGTACAATACTACAGACCCTATTTGTTCGGAAGGGAATTTGATCTGGAAAGTGACCATCAACCACTTAAGTGGCTAATGACCAAATATACAGGGAAAGATATAAACCCCAGACTCCAAAGATGGCTAACAAACCTAGGAGAATATAATTTCACAATAGATTATATAAAGGGCAAAAATAATTGTAATTGGATTTCCTAAGTAGAATCAAGAACGACGAAATAAACCATTGGGAAGACGAAGAAAACACAGGCGAGGACATAGAAATAGAGCAGCCAGAGCACGAAAGCCCAATACATGATGAACATGACAACGCTTCAATTGAAGTACAAACCGTCCACTCTCAAGAGGAGGACCTGGGATATATTGTACCTATTCTAGAAACGGTTGTCAACAGATTCAAAGTTCAAATTATTCTAACAGAAGAAAAAATAGAAACGGTTAAAACAATCTTCGGTAAAAAGAGGATTTTCATAGAAAGAAACGATGTAACCAACGGATATGTGCTTGATATTCTACGAAGGGAACTAATAAAAGGGAAAATAGGAATCTATTCTTACCTCAGTGACCACGAATATTATCAAGTCTATAGAATTTTGGAGAAGGAATATTCTACAAACCCACATATAAAGTTCGTCAAATGCACCAAAATGGCAAGGGACATAGAATCCGAAGACGAACTAAAAACACAGATAGCACTTTTTCATAAAAACGAAAGCGGACACTGTGGTATAACAGCAGCTTACGAAAAACTGAAAACGATCGTATACAACCCAGACCTCAAAAGCCAAATATATAAAATCATAAACAACTGCGACATTTGCAGTGGAGGTAAATACGACCGAAAGCCAATTAAAAACAAATTCAGTTTAACAGAAACCCCCAAGACCATTAATGAAATAGTTCATATGGATACATATGTGAATAGCAAACAGTCCTTTATCGTATTTATAGACAAATTTTCAAAACATGCCACATGTCTTCACCTACCAGATAGAAATAACAGAACTATAGTTAATAAAATTCTTGAATTCATAGCACTGAAAGGAAAACCCCAGAAATTTGTGTTTGATAATGAGTTCAATAAACTTACAATAAAAGAGTTTCTAGACAAAGAGAACATTCAATACCATGCTACCAAACCAAATAGTCATACAGGTAATGGCGACATTGAAAGACTTAACAACACAATAACAGAAAAAATACGAACACTTAACCTGGAAGAAAAAATACCAATAATAACTCAAATTCATAAAGCTGTCACATATTATAATGACAACTACCATAGTACTATTAAGTGCACACCATTGGAAGTCCAAAATTTTAAGGTAGACCACAACACTATATACGAAAGACTAAAGACAATAAAACAGAAAAGCATAGAAAAGGCAAATCGAAATAGGGAAATTTACACAGAAAATAGACAGGTCGGGTTTATAAAAAACTATAAGAATGTAAGACACAAAGAAGAACCCAAATTTAGAAAACATAGACTTACAGGAATACATGAATCTAATATAAAAAGACCCAATAAATTTTCTTCGGAACCAATTTCAGACAATGATCCTGCTAACAATACTAATAACCCAAATGACAATCTCGGGAGCGGAACTCAAAATAACCCCAATCGACAATCATAATGGGTATACCATTCTTAACACATTTGAAACTAACATTGTAAACGAAACCAAAATAGTCCTACATGTAATACAACCAATAGAGATTTTTGACATTATCGACGCCCTAGAACAAAACGCAATAAACCTAGGTAGCCGCTATAAGAACATAATAAAGCTCCAAATAAACACACTTAGAACAAAACTAAGGTCTATCATGCCATCAAACAATAGATATAAACGTGGACTTCTGAACGTTGTAGGAACAGCTCACAAATGGCTCTTCGGCCTTATGGACGATGACGACAGACAGAATATAATACAAAAATTAGACGTCACTAACAGTAACAATCATAATATTGTACAAACAATTAACGAACAAGTGATCATTAATAGCCATTTCAATGAGAGCTTACGTTTAATAAAAGCTAGTATCTTAGACGATAGGAAAAAAATTAATAATGTATTAAACGCCATCCAAACACAAAATTTAGAGATAAGAAATGAATTGTTATTCAATGAACAACTAATTAAATTAAAATTTTTAGAGAACAAAGTAGAGCAGATCATAGAAAACATATACTCTGCCAAACACAATATTTTCCATCCTTCCATATTGAAAAATCCGAAGAAATAGATAAATTCAATATAGACTTTTATAAGTTAAGCCTGATAAAAATGGGTGTACTACTATATAACAATAACTGTTTAATATTTTCAATAAAAATACCCATAAACTATACAAAACACATTGTCAAAATAATTGTCCCCATACCTAACCATAACTTTTACGAAATAGAAGATAAACAAGAAATGTTTGTAAATATTAATAATATATCCTATACTTATGATGAAGATAAAACACTAAAAGATCTAGTACTATCAAAGAATTGTATATTTAAAGGAAATTGTAACTTAATTTTTAACAATAACACTTCATTCGAATTATTTGACGATGAAACTATTATTATTAAAAATGCTCGCAACATGAAAATTAACAATAGCTGTAACCAAAATACGAGCAATATACTAAATGGAAATAACATTTTAATGTTCTCAAATTGTAAGATTACTATACAAAATGAAAATTTTTCGAATCTAAAAGAAAACTACTTCGAGAAAATACCAGATTATAATACATACAGCAACAAAGAGTTTACAACTAAAATTACATTTAACGATATTGTCCTTAGCAATACTAAAAATATTGAAAAGATCGAAGAACTAAAACAACATCAACATATCTCATATTCCCTAATCGTGGTTATGTTTGTAGTGACGGTAACCGGTATGACAGTAATAATTTATATATTCAAAGGAAAATCAGTAAATATAAAAATTAACGAAACGATTCAGGAGAATCCTTTGACAAGAGGGGGAGGAGTTACGTATCCGTACCCCACCGACCCCTACGCCACTGCAAACATAAACCACATTATGATGAAATACGAAATATCAAATAAAATTAATTTAGTCTTAAGATAGAATTTGCTCAATAAAGAACTAAAGTTTATTCTTTTATTTAAACGAATAACTAGATTCTTAAGAATCCATAGTTACATCATATAACTCGCGCAATGCGTCCAATGAGATCGGACCAACTGTTGAAGTTGGTTCCTATAACTTTGAGGTAGTAAAAGACTTCGTCTACCTCGGCACTGCCGTAAACACAACAAACGACATCAGTTGTGAAATAAAAAGAAGAGTTGTATTGGCCAACAGATGCTACTTTGGCTTAAGTAAGCACTTTAAAAACAAAGCCACAACTCGTCAAACAAAAATAACGCTTTACAAAACACTGATACTACCTATGCTGATGTATGGTTCCGAAGCCTGGGTATTTGCGCAAGCAGATAAGGCAGTGCTTGGCGTGTTTGAGAGAAAAATTCTTCGAAAGATCTACGGACCGATCTGCGTTGACGGTGAATATCGACGTCGTTTGAACCACGAGCTGTATATGCTATACAACGACATCAATATAGTTAAACGTATCGAGATGCAGCGATTGCGTTGGCTAGGCCATATAATAAGAATGAGCGATGATGAACCCGCTAAAAAGGCATATAAATTCGAGCCACATGGCGGTGCACGCAGAATTGGCAGGCCAAAGAATAGATGGCGCAAACAAGTGGATGATGAGATGACAATGCGCGGTATTCCAAAAAGCGAAGCACGAAACAGAGAGAATTGAAGATCTTTTCTTAGTTCGGTCTATGGAACAAATGTTCTGTAATGGGCCAGCTAAGTAAATAAAGCAGGAATCCAGAAATTACCAATCGAGATTACTGTTGGAGTGCAGAATTGAGATATGAAGGTTGTTTGATGTACTAACAAGTAAAAAAGTATCAGTCGGCTTTGCCGACAGCCTGTGTGAAGGTACCCTAAGAGAAGATCGATATGGACCATTTTGGAAGTTAAACTACATTTAGATAAAATAATACGAGATCTTTGGATCCCCTTGGACCATATCGGCATGCCCGTTTTAGGTATATAGTGCGTACCATTTTAGTGACATTTTTTTAAACTTTTGTTGTGGAGGTAACCGAAGGAGTGGACCGATATGGCTCACCTTCGAACTTAAACCAAGTTTGGAAAAAATATTACGAAGGTCAATCTTTGGACTGAATCGGCTGATCGGTTCGAAACTTAACGTCCGCTCCAGCTACGGATGTCATAGGGGTTTTACAGCTTTCGGGTCATTTTCTCAGGAACTATAGACTTGCCCCTGAAAAAACTTGTTCCGTCGTAATGGGGACAACGAATACAATTTGCAACAACAGAAATCAAAGAGATTCGAGAGCAGCTTTTAAACTGCACTTTTCGGAAATTTTATGTGGGAGGTACACGAAGGAGTTCACACATATATAGTCCATATTCGAACCTAATCTATGTCTCGTAGAAATATTACGATGTGCACAGTATGGACCAACTCGGTTACTACCTTCGAGAGTTACCGTGCGCACAATTTTAGTGAAAAGCTTAGAACTTTTGTGAGGGAGGTACCAGAAGGAGTGGACCGATTTTCTCAGGAAGTATGGACTTGCCCCTGCTGAAATATGTACCGTCGTATAGGGGAAAGTGAACACAAGTTGTTACAACAAAAATCAAAGCGGTTTGAGAGTAGGCCCTAAACTGAACTTTTACGAAATTTTGCGTGGGAGGTACCCAAAGGAGTGGAACGATTGAGTCCATATTGGAACCTCATCTAACCCTGGTAGAAAATTTACGATATGCAAAGTATGAAGCAAATCGGTTGCTTCCTTCAAAAGTTATCGGGCGGACAAATTTTCCGAAACACATTTCGGCCAAACATATCGTATGTATGTTTGAAATATGGATGTACCTATTTATTACATTTATAATCATTTAATTCCAGAAGCCGATTTCCCACTGATGATTTCAACTTTGAGGAAAATGTGTTTTATTCCATAACTAAGGAGAAGTGTTCATCGATGTTTCTATATACATATTTATTTCTTTTTAAAAGTGTAACTTTTTATAAATTATTTCATTCCCTTTTTTCTTTTATTAAAGTTTGTTATGTATTTCTTTGGAATTTTGTATGTGCCTATGTGTCTGTTATTACTTATATTTACAAATGTGTGTATATGTTACAGATATCCAGTAAGCGCTTTTTGTGAGCAAGTGTGCATACATTTCAATATGTTTTACATTGAAATTTACGCTCCCTTGTTCTCAGTAAGCGCCCACTAGTGCATGAGTTTGGCTGACTTCATAAATGCAGTGTGATGCGTCAAATGACATCGTCGCAAGTTCATAAATGTCGCGCGACACGTCACATTGCGCAGTAATTGACAAATTTGTGCAGTTTTACCACTTGGACTGCACAATAATTGACTTTTCTTTAGTACTGTTATGCGAACTGATATTTCCGAAGAAAACAAGAAAAATACATAAGAAACAATTAGAAATGGCGGATTTGTGGTAATTATTTAATATAATACATTTATTTTCAAAAATTGTTAAAATTTTTATATGTGATTTTTATATATACTCTATTGATAAAAGACGGAGTTACGAAAGAAGAAAGTTAATGTTGGAAGTTCATTTGATACATTAGTCAGATTTTGCAGCCAAGAAGAAAAAGGGAATACACTTTGGGAACAGATAATGAGGGAAATTTATCAAATTGGCCCAAAAATTCTATTTAGCAAAGACGAATAAATAAAGTGTTTCGTAAACATGCTAATTTACGGCGACGCCTCCTCAGAAAAGTTCTAAAGTTTCAAATTGCGGTGATCAATATCACCGAGTTTAAATTTGTCCTATTTTATAAAACGGGAATTTTTTGAAGGAAATCCATAATTTTTGGGGTCATTGTCCTGTAATGTAATTTTCTCAAAAATTGTGCCTTTTTCATGTTTCCACCAAAAATTAATAGCAAGAGAACCTCAAGTTCAGCTTAAGCCCTACAGTGATACCCCACCACCACTGTAGAATATGACAGCTATTTGAAAATTTTAATACATAGCTTTCAATAACGCATCATATTGTGGAAAAATCTTCACATAGGACCAAAATACAACTAAATGGATCAGATAAAAATAACACATTACGTATTAGTAGTACATTAGACATTAGAGACACGAGAAGTATGTATATCCAATACTGTTAAAAGGCCGGTAGGTCAGAATAACTGTAGGGCACAGAACGGAAATTGAGGTTCTCCTACTATTTATTTTTGTTGAGAATATGAAATTGGTCACAATTTGTGAGAAAATTAACTCAATAGGATTAAGGATTAAGTTTCAAAAGGGCAATATCCCCAAAAGTATGCCTTTTTTTGATTTTTTTAACATAACAGGTTGAAACTCGTTAAAATTCACCCCATCTTGGAACTTTAGAACTGAGCATTTCATGGCGTTAGAATTCATTAACAGGGCACAAAACCCGGAATTTTTCCGCTATAGTAGTTGTATTTATTGATGACCAATTTTTCTGTGTTTTAGATCCAGTGTGCGGTGGATTTGCCACTATAAGTACTGCCATTAAAACTAATTAATATCCTCTTGAGGATATTAAAAAGATATTTGGTTTTATTTTGTTCAAAAATATCCAGAATTTTTTACACAGTTCCACAAGGGTTCTGCGGAGCATACTAACTTTTGCGATATACCTTTTGGGATTCGAACCGAACATTTTCTAATGAACGCAAATATTACGCACTTTTCGTAGCTAGCAAATAAAACCAATTGTAATACATTTTGATTTCAACGCTGCATAACTAACTTTTGCGACAGACTGTATTTATTTTATCGAAAACTAAAATTTTAAATTTATTCCAATTTGTTTTTTGTGCGATTCGACGCTACTGAAACTAATTTCTTATGAAAAAAGAAAGAAAACTTTGATTTGGAGCACTAACTAAATCGGAACTGATACAATTCATACATGGCAAAGAATAAACCCTACATCAGGGAAGGAGGGCACACAGTCACTGTACAATAGAAGATGCTGACAGGTTATTTCTTAACAAATTATTTCTTAACCTATACTATCACTAATTCTTATCTCTAAACTCCTCATTGACCAAACCGAACAACCCGTTGATCAATGAAGAATTTTCCAATATCGTGTGTGTCATAAAACCTAAGTGCGATCACTTGTAATGCACACACAACAACAGCGCTAGCATGTGGGATCTTAAATGCTATCTTCTATCTGATTTGAAAATATGGAATCATAATTTACCACTTATGATAGGAACTCATAATGGTAACAAAATATTTATTGATTTAGGCTGCTGGAAACTCGAGTGGAAAATTTATTCTTTATTATCAGAATTTCCAGCGCCTCGACACAAAAAGTAAAAAGTATGTACAAAAGTATTTTGTACAGTCACAAAGCTAGATCACAAAGCTAGGAATCGCAAATTTCTATTTTTATACCCTCAAATTTCTATTTTTATACCCTCAGCATTTATGCTGACGAGGGTATATACAATTTCATACGGGCAAAAAGTGCCTCCTCGAAATAATGGTTTTAAACCCCAAGTATGTTTGGACGAAATCCGTTTCAGACAATTTGGAGTTGATTTAGAGATGTCCGTCCGTCTGTCTGTCTGGTTCGCTGGAGCGCACGATAACTCTCTAACGGATCAACCGATTCGGTCCAAAATTTGGCTTTCGTAATATTTTGGGTGCCACCGTGGTGCAATGGTATGCACACCCGCCTTGCACACTAAAGGCCGTCGGTTAGATTCCCCGGCCAGGCAACATCAAAAATTTCAACGTTGGCAAAATACCCCTCAGTAATGTTGGCGACATTTCCTGAGTATTTCAGCCATGTAAAACTTCTCTACAAGTGGTGTCTTAGGACACGCCGTTCGGACTCGGCAATAAACAGTAGGTCCCTTATCATTGAGCTAATATGAATCGTGGTGCACTCATTGGTATGAGTGAAGTCTCCCTTGTCCCGTATGGGATGTTTGTTGAACAATTATAATATTTTGTACAAACTTAGTTTAAGTTCGAAGATGGGTTATATCGGTCCACTCCTTCCGATAACTCCCCCATAAAAGTTCGAAAATGTTCGGAAAATTTGCGAGTACAATAACTATTGAAGGTAGTAACCGATTTGGTCCATACTTTGCACAAGATGAAATGCCTACCAGACTTAGATGAGGTTCCTATATGGACTCAATCGGTCCACTCCTTCGGGTACCTCCCACACAAAATTTCGAATAAGTTCAGTTTAGGACCTGCTCTCGAATCGCTTTGATTTTTGTTGCAGCAGCTTGTATTCACTGCCCCCATACGACAGTACAAGTTTCATCAATGGCATGTCAATACTTCCCCTGAAAATAGCCTGAAATGTGCAAAAAAAAACCCCTATGACACCGAGTGTAGTAGTTGGAGCGCAAGATAACTCTCGAACGGATCTGCCGATTCGGTCCGGTATTTGGCCTTGGTAATATTTTGTTCAAACTTAGTTTCAGTTCGATGATAAGCCCTATCTGCCTACTCCTTCAGGTACCTCCTCCACAAAAGTTAAAAAATGCTCGGAAAAATTGTGTGCACGATAGCTCTTGAAGGGAGTGACCGATTTGGTCTATATTTTACACATCCTAATATATCTAACAGATATAGATCAGGTTCGAATATGGACTATATTTGTCTACTCCTTCTGGCACCTCTCACACACAATTTCGGATAATCACTTTGATTTTTGTTGAAGCGATTTGCATTCGCTACCTCCATGACGACGGTAAAAGTTTTTACAGGGGCAAATCCATATTTTTTAGAAAAACAGCCCGAAAGGTGTAAAAAAAATCCCTATGTCACCATATGTGGCTGTCGGAGAGCACGATAACTGTCGAACTGTTCAACCGATTTGGTCCAACATTTGGTCTTCGTCATATTATATCCAAACTTAGTGTCGTTGGGCAATACCCGTCCACAACTTCCGGTACTTCTCCCCAATATTTAAAAAATGTCACTAAAATGCTAGGACGATATCAGTTGAGTGGGACAACCAATTTGGTCCAAACTTTGGATCTCCTAAAATGTTGTCAAAATTTAGTTTAACTTCTAAAATGGCCCCTATCGGTCCTCCCTAAGGGTACCTCCCCCACAAAGGTTCAACATTTGTGTCTTAGTTCAATTAATTCCTAATCCACATTTTTGTCGGCAAGTTCAAATGTCCAAAAAGGACCACAAAATTCTGAAGAGACCTTAAATACATTCCATCTGTCCGTAGGTGAAACTTTCACTTCACATTGGCTGAGGATATATATCCGTCGGCAAAGCCTACTGACACTTTTTTATTTGTTTGAATAAAATTCCAAATCTGATGTTTTTTTGGAATGATTGTGTGCCAATGCACTGTTTTAAATTCCCGCAGAGGTTTACTATTGGACTCATGTCCGATTACTGCCTAGGCGAGTCAAGTAACTTTATTATATTGTCTTGGAACCCATGCTTGACATATGGGGATACATGTTTTGGACTGTTGTTCTTCGCAAAAATTCATATAAAAAGCATATTTTCTTCTGTTTGTAGCAACGTTGTGTTGTCCAATATGTTTTTGTATTGGAAATGGGTCTTAACATCTGTAATGTGATATATTGGATGAAGACCATACCAGGAAAATCAATCATCCTACAGCATTAGATTGCCCCCTTCGTGTTTAATTGCATTTTTGTAACTACTATATGAAATTCCTTTCCTTTTAGGTTGAAATTCTTCTTGCCGTAATTGTTACGGAATAAATGTATGTTATTTATTTTTATTCCATTGCTCTAGACGAAATTTCCCCGATTTTTTTCATGTACGTTTTTCCGGACCAACGCATGTGATTCTTAGCGAAGGAGGACCTCGTCAACAACATTTTTTATATGGTTCAACGGCTTTTGTTAATTATTCTGGTAATTTGGTAGCCCCTAGTATTCTCTGAGCTATTCGGGTGAATAAAGCATGACCTATATCAACTGTAATTACCCAAGATGAGTTTAATAGATCTCTATAGCGAGAGCAAGTATCGATTGTTTTTTGTTGCCTTTTTAGACCTATACCGTGTTTCTTCACTTTTGTGTTGGTTTCAATGTGTTTTAGAAAAAAATCCACCGGCCTTTCCAGGGATTTGGATATTATCGAAGATTTTTGCCCCCATTTTTGCACTGATATCTGGCTAGCTGCAAAAAATTGTTAAAGTAGTTATTTTATTTTTGGTGCAATGGTCTTTTGCGAAGTCAAATTTCGATCGTCAACTTAAAACGCATTTTTTTCGAAACTGGAGATGTTTCACTCTTTGAGTAAATGAGCGATATGTATGTGTAAAAGTTTTAGCATTGAGCAAATCGGTCTAAAACGATTGTTCCCACATATAAATGGGACCACTGGGTACTGTATTCAATATGAGGCGATATATTTTATTTTTAATTTTTCAGTATTATGCACAATTTGCGTAAATAAACTTATATTTTTAAATAAACTTTATATGCTATGATACGTTTTTTCTCATGACATTAAAAGTTTTCAACTGCCGAATATAAACTCAAGTTTTACTTTTATTTATGCTGAATTAATTGTTATTCAAGGCACAGTATTAACATATTTTCGTGGGAACTCATTCAAATGTCATTTGTCAAATTTTGTTAAGGTGAAAAATAGATTTATTTGATATATTATAATAATTTAAACCAATTTGTTTATCACAGAATCAATTTTTATGCACACTCTATACCCTCATATTCTTTCTGGAAAAATAAAAAATCAATTATTGGCTTATGGGAATTAACCCTTATCATTGAAATCATTCAAATAAACAATGTGATGATGGCTAAATCATGACTAGACATCGGATTTTTGCATGTTTTTTATTTCTCATCCGATTGGACTCAAATTTTGGATCTAGGCGTTTTAAGGGTCAATTTTTCGATATTTGGGGTCATATCAAAAACATGCAAAAAATATGCAAAAAATATGCAAAATATATGCAAAAAATATGCAAAAAATATGCCAAAAAATATGCAAAATATGCAAAAAAAATATGCAAAATATGCAAAAAATATGCAAAAAATATGCAAAATATGCAAAAAAATATGCAGAATATGCAAAAAATATGCAAAATATGCAAACAGTTTTTGGCCGAAAATCGTCATAAAAGTCGTAAAATTGTCAATTAATGTTAGAAAAATCGTCAAAAATCTTCAAAATGTTCTAAATTAAGATAGTTGGCCGTTTAACGTTGATTTTTTAGCAGATTATTGTGTTATCGAGACCTCTTACGACAGTGTGGTGTTGGGTATAAAAGTATGGTATTTTAATACAATTTTTTTAGTATTAAACTATGCAAAAATATAAAATTTGATAAAATATCAAACGTTCTATGTAAAATTTAATATTTTCTTTGTTATAATTTGTTGCGTTGGGCTGGTTATTGTTCAAAGGGAACAAATCGATGTCGGATTTTTTAAGGCGGCAACCGCATAAAGTTTTTAGTTTGGTCAGACTGTCAAAGTTTGAGCACAATTGGAATATGTTAACATGTGCCACTGGGGCCTCGACATTCTGAAAATCTCGATTTTTGGCTATTTAGCGATTTCGGCGACCTATTTCTCTGGAATGATTAAAGCTTTCTGTCCATATTAAGCATTAAATTAAAGGCCATTCTGTTCTTCACATTTCTTGCTGAACAACAAAATATAAGTATATATAATAAATCTAATACTAAATAGGTATTACAGAATTCGAGATAATAAAGCCAATGTCCCGAAAAACGTGACTAGTTACGCCTTTGTGCAAAAATGGAGACTATTAAAAAAACATTTTCTTCATTTTTATCAATTTTTGGAATGAAAACAAATATCTTTTACATTTTGTTCTAAATTAAATTTATTCGAGAGTCAGACATCATGTGCTTTTGGAGCTATCTGGGTACAGCTGACTACTTGAATAACGCTCTGCTATGTAGTTCGCAACTTTCAAGTTGTTTACCATCCTTTGCGCCTCCTGGAAATTCGGAGTTAATGTTTAATCTCTTGAACAACAAGAATTATGCCAGACCTTTTTCTAGGATTTTTGGAAGTTTGGATCGAATATTTCTGAAGAAATTTTGATCTTTGCTTTGTTAAGATTTTTGTCGCCTTCTGGCTCTTTACGGCGTTTTGCACCGTTGGATCAAAGTTCAGGACTAAGATACCACAGATTATTAATTTTGTTGTTATTTCCTTTTTCTGAAATTTGTTTGTCAATGTTTTCATAATTCAATACATTTTCAATGAGGTCTAGGTCTTGTTTTGATGCTAAACGTATCGTAGAATCTGAAGAACCATCTGTCCCGAAAACAATCAAGCGTGGCTTCAAGAAAATCGTAACTATGCAATTATCATTGGTGCTGGACCCCTGTAAGGTGAATAGGAACGTTACTAGTATCATTATGGCTACAGTAGAAGCTATCGGAGAGGATCCCTAGAAATATAAGATATCTAGAAGCTTTATCCGTGGACAGCGGAGAATAAACCGTAAAAATAAACGCAACAGCTTTAAGGAACGAGGCTATTTGTGTGCACTGGCATGGAAAACTATTACCAGATATTCTCAAAACAGGGAAGAAAAAACGGGTTGCTGTCCTGGTATCACATGGAGGTAAAGAACAACTCCTAGGTGTTCCTGAAACTGATAGTAGCTCATGGGAGAAACAAGAACTAGCAGTGTACAAATGCCTAGAAAAATGGGGTCTCACCAGCTCGAGCAGATATTAGGTCGAGAGCTTCTGTACCACCGTACAAACTTGTTAGAAAATTGTTGAGAAGGATTTTTGACTGCAAGTTTGGAAGCAGATCCGGACATCAACCAAACATATTCAAGCAATTTCTATAAGAATAGTCTGCGATTGACAAATCCAAGGTCGAAGTAGGCGAGAGTGTTTTAAAACTACTGCCCAGCCCACTTCCCAAGAACAAGAGGCCGTAGAAGCACCTTGGGTTTAAATCGTTCGAGACTGGACGCCCCCAGAAGGTTTTTCCATTTTATTTATTTATTTGGTATCCCACACGGCAACAACTGAGTGTTATAAGTGAGAGTTTGGGTTATTGATTTTACAAAACGTATAATGAACAAGATAATGTTTACATATATAGATATAATATAGGATATATTGGGTAAACATTATCAATAGGTTAAAAAGAAATAGAGACAATAGATTGAGTTTAATACAAAAAATAGTGAAAACGATATTCAAAAATATTTTTAGGTCCAAAACAAGACCTAAACCGCATTGAAGATTTACTTAATACGAAAGGCATTCACAAACCAATATCAGATAAAGGAAATAACAAAATGATAAATCATATGTGGTACCTTAGTCCTGAACTTATTGGTCTGGCATTGTTTGATCTGATAGTACAAAACACCGTAAAGATCCAAAAGACGAAATTCCTAGAAAAAGGTTTACCAGGCATAATTACAAGTGAGCTTAATTGTTGTTCAAGAGATTAAATTTTAACTCCCAATTTCTTGAAAAAGATAATGCAACTTGACTACAGAACATCAATTACCAGGAGGGGTAAAGGATGGTAAATAACTTGAAAATTGTGAGCGACATAGCAAGGAGTCGAGTTCATAACCAAGTTGTCATCTGTATCTAGATGGCTCCAAAACCACATTATGTCAGTCCCTTAAAATCTAACAATACTAAAAGGTTTAGGCGGCTCCCGGCTAAAAATCCGAGATCAATTTGGTACTTTGAGTTAAAACCAAAAACGAAAATATTGAATTTTACATGAAACGTTTGATATTTTATCAAATTTTATATTTTTACATAGCTTAATAATAAAAAAATGGTATTACGATACCATATTTTTATACCCTACACCACACTGTTGTAAATGGTCTCCATAACATAATAATCTGCTGAAAAAATCGACTTTATACGGCCAACAGTCTTAGTTTAGAACACTGTTATGTATTTTTTGATGGTTTTTCCAACTTTAAATGACAATTTTACGACTTTTAGACGATTTTCGGCCAAAATCTGTTTGCATATTTTTTGCATATTCTGCATATTTTTTGCATATTTTGCATATTTTTTGCATATTTTTAGCATATTTTGCATATTTTTTTGCATATTTTGCATATTTTTTGCATATTTTGTGCATATGCAAAATATGCAAATATGCAAAATAAATACGAAATATGACCCTGCCATTGAATTTAGATTTCTTTGGAACGAATTTTGGTCCAATCAGAATCTTCGTATCTTTAATATTAAAAAATATGCAAATATGCAAAATCCGATGTCTAATCATGACATTTCATATTTGTTTTTGATTATTTGTACATTTATTATGGATATATGCAATTAGACAACAGTTTTTTATTATAGCGATATAAAATACAATATTTTGAATGGGTAGCATACATAAAAAAATATTCACAATTTGTGGGAATTGAGGTTTACAAGCAATAAAATGTGTATCAAATAATAGGTCTGTACGATAACTTTCCCAGCAATAATAACTTAGCAAGTTCCAGCAACTTATCTCAGTGAATTTTACTCTCTAAAGCAAGAAAAGTTGCAGAATGTTATCGAACAACGTTCTGTAAGAACTTGCAAAAAAGTCAGCAGTTTCCGAACATGTATAAAAATTGTTTTTGTTCCTTTGATATTTTAAAACAAATGGAACAAAAACATAAATTTAAAATTGCATTTTAGTTATTTAAACCAATAAACCTATCCACAACGTTTCAGAATCTAACAAGTAAAAAAGTATCAGTCGGCTTTTATAGCCTCAGCCTGTGTGGATTCAAATACTTTTTTCCCAAAAAAAAAAAAAAACTTACGTATTTAGGGGGGTTTTCAAAAAAATTGCGGGGAGATGGATAGGGCTTTTTTATCACACTAGCCTACGAAAAACATAATATCGCTGTAAACAGGCCCACTAGGAAAACCTTCGGTAAAAATGTCCAAAGGATCCTCGAACCACACACAAATTTTGAACATTTGTGTGGGTGGTACCACAAGAATTGGACAGACAGGGCCCAAATTTTAACATAAACTAAGTTTCGGCAATATTTAAAGATCCAAAGTTTGGACCAAATCGGTTGCTACGCCTATGAGAAATCGAGAGTATCATTTTAGCAAATATTTTTGAACTTTTGTGAGGGAGGTGCCGGAAAGAGTGGACCTATAAGCACACCCTTCGAATTTCATATAATATTTGAAGAAATATTAGCATATCCAATGTGTGGACGAACACAATATTCGGTTCGAGCTCTCCAGTCACTACATATGGTACCATAGGGTTTTTTAAAACTTTCGGGCTGTTTTCTCAAGACGTATGGACTTGCTCCTGAAAAAGCTTTTACTGCCGTAATTGAGGCAACGAATGCAAGTTGCTTCAACAAAAATCAAAGTGATTCGAGAGCAGGTCTTAAATTGAATTTATCCAAAATTGTGTGTGGGAGGTATCCGAAGGAGTGGACAAATATAGTCCATATTCGAACTTGATGTATGTCTGGTAGATGTATTAGGCTGTGTAAAGTATGGACCAAATCGGTCACTCCCATCAAGAGTTATCATGCGCACAATTTTTCCGAACATTTTGAAGTTCTGTGGGGGAGGTACCTGAAGGAGTGGACCGATATGCCTTATTTTCGTATTTAAACTAAGTTTGCACAACATATTACGAAGGCCACATTTTGGACCGAATCGGCAGATCCGTTCGAGAGTTATCTTGCACTCCAACCACTACACACGGTGTCATAGGGGTTTTTTGTACCTTTCAGGCTATTTTCTCAGGAAGTATGGACTTGCCCCAGATGAAACTTCCCAGCAAACCAATCGTACCGACATCGTAACAAAATTCGGACGATACGTCCGATATCTGATCCGAAATCGTAACGATATATTTACGAAAGTTGTATGAAGTGGTTGACATAATTTCGGAACGAAATGTCGGAGCGACATCGGATCGATTTCGTAACGAAATCTGAAGAAAATCCTTGGGAAATTCGGAAAGGAAATTTCTATCCGACATTCGTTCCGAAATCTGAACGAAATCGGTACAAAATCTGAACTATTTCCTCTCCGAAAATAGTTTAGAAATCGGAACGAAATCTGAACGACTTTGCTTCCGAAATTGTTCAGACGTGTCGGATATCAGACATTTGGTTTGCTGGGTTATACCGTCGTATGGGGGCAGTGGATACAAGTTGTTATAATGAA